>NC_082660.1:47445266-47754766 GCF_028023285.1 Balaenoptera ricei
TTTTCTGTTAGGCATCGTGATAGGGTGGCTTATGCTTTGATAATAAATAAACCCCAAATCTCAATGACTTAATACATACGAGTTTATTTCTTGCTCATGCAAAATCTTTTGCAAGTCCAGTGGCTTTTCAAGACAGGTCCTTTCCAAGAGGTAGCTCAGGGTTACAGGCTGACATCTTGTGGCTGCCTCATCTAGCACCTGAGGTCCCCTGGTTTCCAAAGCAGAGGAAGAGAGCAGGAGGATCGAGCACCAGTTCTTAAATGCACAGCCCATTGGCCAGAACTAGTCACATGGCCCCATCCAACTCTAAAAGGACTGGAAATATGGGGGAGCTTGTGGATATTCAGCAAACAGTAAATGACTCTGCCACATCTTCCAGTAGTTTCATATTCTGCTACAGTTAACCAAAGTCATTACTAATACTGTTTGCAATCAATACCTGTGCCTAGTAAAGGATATAGGTGGTTAGAGCATTTAAAAATATATATCTTCATTTTTCCTGATTACAAAGGTGATACATACATGTTTTTAAAATTTGAACATTACATAAACATTTAATGTAAAAAGTAAGAAGTCCCTCATAATCTCACACCCCCAAGATGACTGTTATTAATAGTTTGTTATATAGTCTTTCTCTATATATTTTTCTATGCTAAGAGTAATGTTATATCAAAACTAGGATCATACTATAGTTACTATTTGCAAGGGCCTTCTTCACTTAACTCTATATATCTGACCTTGTTCCAAGGCATACAGATCTAAACTTTTCTTGCTCTTCCCCCCCGTTTTAATTTAAAAAAATTTTAAATTGTACAAGTATTGGTAATATAGGAGTAGGTTATCCTTTTAAATTTTTTAAAGCTTTAAGGTGAAGCTAAAGTTCTTTTTGACCACCACCCAATTCTAATTTCTTCCCTGCCTTTACAAGTGTTTGAATGACTGCATAGTATTCCATTATATGAGTGCAACATAATTCTGCAATTCCCTTTCAGTGGACAATCAGCTTTTCCTTTTTACTGTGGGTTACATGCAAATATTTTTCCAAGTTTATCCTTCAACTTTACTTATAATGTCATTCACTAAAGTTTACATTTTTCTATGGTTAAATTTATCTATCCTTACATTGTTATCTGGGAAAAAAGTGAAAGGCAGAAAAGTACATATAGTATATTACCATTTGTGTCAGAGAGGAGGGAATAGGAATAAATATTCATATTTGCTCATAGTAGCATAAAGAAACATTGATTGAATGAATGAACAAGAAGTTAACAAAAATGGTTACCTATAGGGTTCAAGGGGAAAAAGGTGAATGGGGACAGGGTGCAAGCAATGCATACCAGTGTACACTTATTTATACAGTTTTTATTTTTTTTAACTATATGCATTAGACTTCCTATTGCTGCTGTAACAAATTACTACAAACTGAGTGGCTTGAAATAACACAAATTTATTATCTTACAGTTCCGAATGTCAGAAGTCTGAAATGAGTCTTTCAAGGCTAAAATCAAAGACTGCAATCCTTCTGGAGACTAGGGGAAAATCATTTCCTTGACTTTTCTAGTTTTTAAGGCCACCTGCATTCCTTGGCTCATGGCCCCTTCATCTTCAAACCCCGTATTATAACATCTTCAAATCTCCCTCCTTCTCTCTCTCATCTCTGCATCTGTTGTCGCATGTCCTTCTCTGACTCTGACTCTCCTTCCTCCCTTGTGATTACACTGATCCCATCTAAATAATGCAGGATCATCTCTCCATGTCGAGGACCTTTTTAGTTCATTCCTTTTTACTACTGAGTAATACTCCATTCTTGGGCTGTACCACGTTTTGTTTATCTATTCACCTGTAGATGGGCTTTGGTCCAGGTTTTTTTGTGATTATGAATAAAGTATGGGTAGTTTTTGAACATTTATATTTTTGATACATCTGGAATTTATTTTAGTATAAGGAATGAGATAGAGGTCCAACTCTGTTTTTGCCAAATCACAAGCCAATTATCCCAACACCATTTATTGCATAATCCAGCCTTTCACGGATGATTTAAAATATCATCTTCCAACATACTAAATTCTCCATAGACTATTTTTTTCTTAACTTCTTATTGTATTCCATTAATCTAGCTGTCAGTTTTGAACCAATACCACTGTATTTTAATTCCTGTGCCCTTATAATGTGTTTCAATAATTCATAAGACTGGTTGGTACTCAATTTTTTTTCAGAATTTCCCTAGTTATTTCTAAACGTTTATTTGTCTAAAGAGATACACTTCAGAACTTTAATGTCAATTAAAATTGTTTGGATTGTGTTAAATTTATAAATTAATTTGGGGAGAATTCACATTGTCTTTCCATCCAGGTACTAAGTATGTCCCTCTGTTCAAATATTTTATATCCTCCAGCGGAGCTTGTTAGCCATATGATGAGATTCCCAGAGGGTACGGTAGAAAGGTTTTGGAGGAAGAGAGGCAGTTCAAGATTGGTTCAAGGGAGGGAAAGCACAGAGTTGTATACAGGAGAGAATATATGATTAAAGGAGCATCTATAAAAGATGGTTACTGTATTAGCTATCTATTGTTGAGTAACAAGGAATCACAGCAGCCTTTATTCATCTCATAGTTTCTGTGGGCTTAGCTGGGTCCAGGCCCTCTGCTGGATCCTCTGTTTCAGGGTCTCTCACAAGACTGCAATCAAGTTGCCCGGGGCTGGGGTCTCTCTCATCTGAAGGCTTGATGGAGAAAGGATCCACCTCCAAGATCACCTGTTTGTTGGCAGATTTTCAGTTCCTCAAGGACTGTCGGGCTGGGAGACTCAGTTCCTGGCTGGATGTTGGCCTTCACTTCCTAGGCAGATGAGCCTCCCCAGTATGGCAACTTGCTTCATCAAAGCCAGCAAGGGAGAGGGCCTGCTAGCAAGATGGAAGTCACATTCCTATGTAAGCAATCCCTAAGTGACATCCTATCTCCATTGCTACATTTGATTGCTCAGAAGTAAGTCCTTAGGTCAGCTCACACTGACCTAAGGGGAGCAGATTTTTACACAGGGTGTGAATACAGAGAGTCAAGGATCATTGGGAGGTCATCTCAGAGGCTACCTGCCACAGTTACTAAGAAGTGTAAGGTATGGTAGGTTTGGTAGCATTAGCTAACTCAAAACTTGTGAAAGGAATGTCCTAGAAGCCGCCTGGTACATGGGGATAAAGAGGGACACGGGTCTTCAGGGTTCTCCTATAATCTAGATCAATTGCATTTCCAAGAGAATTGCGATCTCTGGTGGAAGAGGAGACTCCACGTGCATTAGGCCAGCTCGATAATAACCATTTCCATTTCTGTAGCACTTCACGGTTTACACATCTGCTTTTGGAGCCATTATTTAATTTGATTCTCATAACAACCCTATGAGGTAGCCAGGTTCAAAGAGGCCACATGGCCACCTCAGATCTCACAATCAACGGGTGGCGGAGCTGAGACTAGCGCCCCAGTCTTCAAATTCCTAGCCTGTTACACCAGAGTGTCTTCTCCAAAAACACAAAAGTATGCTGTTTTTCCTCTTCAGAGGCTTCTCCTATCATCATCCTCCCTCTCTGGGTTCTTATTGTGGCTCAGTTATTATTAGCCAGTCAGTCAAGCTTGCTGCACCTTCCAGAATTACTGTGGGGATCAGAGGTAATGTTGTAAAGTTCCCAGCCCACTGCCTGGCACACAGTAAGTTCTCACTAAATGGAAGCTATTATCTGCTATTATTTTTTCAACTCTTCCAGGCCAGCCTCATTGCCACTCACCTTCAGTTCTGCTCCTTCCCATGAATCTCTGTAGCACCACATCCCAAGGTAAAACTTGCTTTCAAAAGACATCAATATCCAACAACTTTTTAAAAAATATTTTTTCTGATCTAATATTTCCATAAGGGTGTGTGTGTGTGTGTGAGAGAGAGAAAGAGACACAGAGACAGAGACAGAATGCACAAGTGCACGCTCTTTGACTAATACTCAACAACTTTTACAGGCAGTCAGTGCCTATCTACCAACACTTCCAACAAGGAGTATTTGGTTGTCAGTGGTGTGGCTTCAGCTTTCTTTCCCCCTAAATAAAAAACCAAACTCTTAAAATATAGGTATAACACCTAATGCCCAAATCTTTGTTCCTAAATGCCATTCTCAACTGAAAAGGACCAGGTCTCCTAGGGAAAAATGGTTGATTCTGGGGCTGGGGCAGGGAAAGAGCAAGATGAGCCTGGAGCACCTTGTGGTGCCAGAAAACAAGGAAGTGCTCAAGGAAGGATGGAGACCTGCCAAAAGGACAAGGATTCATCTTCCTGCTGGCTAAATATGGGACATTTTGAACATCGAAATAAAGAATGATCTTAATGCATTATAACCCACTGAATATGATAGACAACCATAGGTCCATGAGGATATAAATACATAAATGTAGGAGAAGGGAAAGCTCTCCCTTACACTGGAGAGCCAACTAATACAAGTCCAAAGAATGATGGCATTGGACAGTCACCATTTGGCAACCTCAAGAATCATCAGTGAATGCTAAAACTGGTGGGCGAAAGTTTGAGGAGATGAGGATATATATATATATATATATATATATATATATATATATATATATGAACTCAATGTATCTCTCCACAAAATATTCACCAATGACAAAGGGGAAAATAGTAGCTTTACAGTGGAAAAACACAAATAGTCATCATGTGCCTCCTGATACGATGCACTGAAAAGGACACAGCATCCCTTCTGTGATATTCCTACCAAAGTAAAATCTAATCGTGAGGGAACATCAGAAAAAACCAAATTGAGGGATAGTCTAAAAATAACTAGCCTGCACTCTTCAAAAATGTCAGTGTCAGAAGACACAAAGACTGAAGAACTCTTCCCTACCGAAGGGAACTAAAGAGATATGACAACTGAATGCACATGGTCCAGTTTTCTTTTGCTATAAAGGACACTGTTGAGGAAACTGGTGAGCTCCAAATAAGTTCTGTAGATTATAATTATAATAGTATTGTATCAATGTGAATTTCCTGACTTTGATGATTGCTCTGTGTTTATGTAAGATAATTTCTTGTTTTAGGAAAAACATATTGAAGTATTTAGGAGTAAAGGGGTATCACGTCTGCAACTGACTATGAATTAGTTCACAGGAAAATATATATATATATGAGACAGAGGGAGAAATAGAGTAAGACAAGTGTAGAAAAATGTTAACATTCGAGGAATCTGGTTTTCTTAAAAATAAATTTATTTATTTATTTATTTATGTTTGGCTGCGTTGGGTCCTTGTTGCTGTGCGCAGGCTTTTTCTAGTTGTGGCAGACGGGGGCTGCTCTTCATTGAGGTGCGTGGGCTTCTCATTGCAGTGGCTTCTCTTGTTGCAGAGCACGGGCTCTAGGCACGAGGGCTTCAGTAGCTGTGGCACGTGGGCTCAGTAGTTGTGGCTCGCGGGCTCTAGAGCGCAGGCTCAGTAGTTGTGCACGGGCTTAGGTGCTCTGTGGCATCTGGGATCTTCCCGGACCAGGGTTCGAACCCCTGTCCCGTGCATTGGCAAGCAGATTCTTAACCACTGAGCCACCAAGGAAGTCCCCATTTGAGGAATCTGGATTAAGAGTATACAGCAGTTCTTTGTACTATTCTTGGAACTCTTCTGTAAGTCTGAAATTATCTAAATAAAAATTTAAGAGAAAAAAATCCTAATTTAAAAAACATTTACAAAAAACCTAGAGCTAGTATCATACTTAGTGGTGAGAAACTAGACTTTTTCCCACTAAGATCAGGAACAAGGCAAGGATGTCTGCTCTCATTACTCCTTTTCAACCTCACACTGGAAGTCCTTGCTAATGCAATAGGCAAGAAAAGGAATTAAGAGGTATACAGATTGGGAAGGAAGAAATAAAACTGTCTTTGTTCACAGATGACATAATTGTCTATGTAGAAAATCACAAAGAATCAACAAAAAGATGGCTGGAACTAATAAACAATTACAGCAAGGTTGCAGGATACAAGGTTAATATACAAAAGTCAATTGCTTTCCTATATACCAGCAATGAACAATTGGAATTTTAAATAAAAAACACAATACCACTTATATTAGCACCAAAAAACTAAATACTTAGGTATAAATTTAACAAAATATGTACAAGATCTATATAAGGAAAACTATAAAACTCTGATAAAAGAAATCAAAGAAGATAAATGGAGACATATTCCATGTACATGGATAGGAGGACAATATTGCCAAGATGTCAGTTCTTCCTGACTGGATCTATAGATTCAATGCAATACCAAGCAAAATCCCACCAACTTATTTTGGGGATATCGACAAACTAATTCTAAAGTTTATCTGTAAATGCAAAAGACCCAGAATAACCAACACAATATTGAAGGAGAAAAAGAAAGTCTGAGGACTGACACTACCTGACTTTGAGACTTACTATAAAGCTCCAGTAATCGAGACAAATGTGGTATTGCTGAAATAATAGACGAATAGATAAATGGAACAGAATAGAGACCTCAGAAATAGATCCACACAAATATAGTCAACCAGTCTTTGACAAGGAGCAAAGGCAATTCAATGGAGAAAAGATAGTCTTTTCAACAAATGGTGCTGAAACAACTGGACATCCACATGCAAAAACATTAATCTAGACAAAGACCTTACACCCTTCACAAAAATTAACTCAAAATGGATCATAGGCCTATGTGTAAGATGCAAAACTATACATTCCTAGAAGAGAACATAGAGGGAAAATCTATGTAACCTTGAGTTTGGCAATGACTAAAAACAACACCAAAAGCACAACCCATGGAAGAAAAAATCGATAAACTGGGCTTTGTTATCAGTGGAAGACACTTAAAAAGAATGAAAAGAAAAACCAGAGAATAGGTGAAAATATTTGCAAAACACATATCTGATGAAAGGCTGGTAATCAGAATATACAAAGAACTCTTAAACCACCCCCCCCAAAATAAATTCAATTTAAAAATGGGCACAAGATCTCAACGGACACCTCACCAAAGAAGATATACAGATGGCAAATAAGTACATGAGAAGATGTTCAACATCTATGTCATTAGGGAAATGCAAATTAAAACAACAATAAGATACCACCACAGACCTATGAGAATGGCCAGAATCCAAAATACTAACACCACCAAATGCTGGTGAGGAGGTGGAGCGACAGGAACTCTCATTCGTTGCAGGTGGGAATGCAATATGGTACAGCCACTTTGGAAGACAGTTGGGCAGTTTCTTACAAAACTAAACATACTCTTGCCATACAAGCCAGCAATCATGCTTCTTGGTATTTACCCAAATGAGTTGAAAACATGTCCACACAAAAACCTGCACACGAATGTTTATAGCAACTTCATTCGTATTTGCCAAAACATGGAAGCAAGCAAAATGTCCTTTAGTATGTGAGTGAATAAATAAATTGTGGTACATCCAGACAATGAAATATTATTCTGCGATCAAAAGAAGTAGGCTATCAAGCCATGAATAGACACAGAGGAACCTTAAACACATATTACTAAGGGAAAAAAGCCAATGTGAAAAGATTACACATTGTATGGTTCCAACTATATGGCACTCTGGAAAAGGCAAAAGGATGGAGACAGTAAAGAGGTTTCCAGGGCTTCAGGGAGAGGAAGGAAGGGGTGAATGGGTGGAACAGGGGATTTTTAGGGAAACTACTCCGTATGATACTGTAGTGGTGGATACATGTCATTATATATCTGTCAAAACCCATAGAATGTACAACACAAAGGGTGAGCCTTGATGTAAACTATGGACCTTAGTTAATAATAATGTATCAGTCAATTATATCTCAATAAAGCTGGAAAAAAGAAAAAATAACAATGTATCATTATTGGTTCATCAATCGTAACAAATGTACCACACTAATGCAAGATGTTAATAATAGGGGAGACTGGGTTGGGTGAGGGGGGTATATGGAAACTCTCTGCATTTTCCATCCAGTTTTTGTGTAAACCTAAAACTGTTCAAAAAAATAAAGTCTATATATAAAAAAAGGAATGAATTATTGATACATACTACAGCACGGATGAACCTTGAAAACATTATGCTAAGTGAAAGACGTTAGTTGCAGAAGGTCACATACTGTATGATCCCATCTATAGGAAACGTTCAGAATAGGAAAATCTACAGAGACAGACAGTGGTTTCCTAGGGAAGGGGAGATGGGGGCTTTGGGGGTGACAGCAAATGGGTACAGGTTTTTTGGGCGGAGTAAGGAAAATATTCTAAAATTGATTGTGGTGATGGTTACACAACTCTGGATATACTAAAAGTCATTGAATTATACACTCTAAATGGATGAATTGTCTAGTGTGTAAATGATATCTCAATAAAGCTGTTAAAAAATAGAAACACAGCTTTGCACACAAAGGACACACAGGGACGTGCTAACAGTGGAGAGACCCAGTAGAGAACTGGGGAACTGAGGGTGGGGTGAGAAAGAAACTTATTTTTCACCGTGTACCTTCATGTGTCATTGGAGGGTTTTATCCTGTGCGTGTTTAACATAATCCTAAATTCCCCTCAAATACTGTTTCCAACAAGCCTACCTTGCTTTTCCTAACTGCACTCAAACAACGATCTCTCTCAGCTCGGTGCTTTGTGACCACCTAGAGGGGTGGGCTAGGGAGGGTGGGAGGGAGACGCAAGAGGGAGGAGATATGGGGATATATGTATATGTATAGCTGATTCACTTTGTTATAAAGCAGAAACTAACACACCATGGTAAAGCAATTATACTCCAATAAAGATGTTAACAAAACAAAACAAGACAATGATCTCTCTTATGCTATCTCTCAAAATAAGACACAGAGAAAATCAAACCTAAAACCTGGCCAAACAGTTCTAAAGGAGGAAAGAAAAGTAATAAAAGGAATGCCAAAACCCATGCAGAAAGGAGTTCCATAAGTATACCCACTCAATGGAATATTGTGCGGCCATTTGAATGATGTTTATAAAGACTT
This sequence comes from Balaenoptera ricei, assembly GCF_028023285.1. Taxonomy (NCBI): domain Eukaryota; kingdom Metazoa; phylum Chordata; class Mammalia; order Artiodactyla; family Balaenopteridae; genus Balaenoptera; species Balaenoptera ricei. The sequence continues at coordinate 47,454,272 of NC_082660.1, forward strand.
TTAATGGGGAAATGTTTATGTAAAAATGGCAATATATAATTGACTATACAGCCTGATCTCAAATATGTTTCTTAGGCCTAGAATACAGCCTAAATGCACCAAGGTGCTAACATTGGTTTTCTTTGGGCAGTAGGATGTGTTTTTTTCCCCCAAATTTTCATCAATGAACATGTATTACTGTTGGAGGGAGGGGCATTTATTTTGTTGTTTGGGGACTTCTGAGCAGAGGGTGAGAGAGAAAGAGAGAGAATGTATACATATATATATATATATCTTTTTTTTTTTAAATAGAAACATACAAAAAATATATTTTTTAATGGAAAGTGCCCAGTCTGGGTCCGGCATTCTAGGTCCGGACCCTCCAAGGCCACACTCCACCCTTTCTTTCAAAGCAAAGCCCCCACCGGTCCCTCCTATCGGCCAGGCCTCTCTCAACCCAACCACTCTTGTCCCAGCCCCTTGCTGAAGCCATGATCCACTTCGCTTCTGAACTTTCCTCATCCCCTTTCATTGTGAAGCCTGACACTCCTATGCAAGTCCTGCCCTTGCTGCTGATTAGGTGTCTAAACTTCTGTAAGTCACTTCCTGTCTAGGAGCCTCAAGTTCTTCAGAGATGAACCGGGATATTAAGTTTCCACATAAAGGGGCTGCTGTGACTGTTAAGAGGTTATGTATAGAGAGACCCAGCAAGTAATAGAAGCTCAATAAACGTTCACGCTCCAACCACCCCCGCTCCGCCTCGATATGCCTTGGTGTCACTACAGCACAAGGTCACAAATAGGTGTTCAGGATATGATTTCTTCTCTCTCTCCTGCCTTGACCATTGTTTCTCTAAGACGCCGGTTCGAGGCATGACTCCACCATTAACTACCGCAAATCGGTTGTCTAAAGGGGATGTTGGGGACAATGTGGAAGTGACTTGGAGTTGATCAGAGTTGGAGTCTCACCATTGCTGTACTTAGCTGTGTGGCTTTGGCAAGTCATCTAAGTCTCCCTGTGCCTCACTTTATTTACCTATAAGGGGGAGGGGAAATAATAGCACCTACCTCGGTGGGCGCCCTCACCTTCTATCCGCACCGCACCCCGTCTCTCCCACCACACCTCACCTCCCTGCTCACTTGGCTGGTTTGCCTCACCCTGCGTCAGCTGGTGAACCAAGCCACGCCTCCTCCCGGAGCAACCACGCCCCGGAGCTGAGAGGAACCTGCCAGAAAAGAGGGACTTCATGCAAGCCCAAAACTTTTGGGCAGGAGTGCACAACCACGGAGCTGAACCCAAATTTCGTTCGTCATTCAACCATTCACGCACCTGAATGCATGCGATGAATATTCGCTGACCTTTCCTCTAGGACCAGACAGGTGCTGGGCTTTGCTGGAGACGGAGTCAGCTGCCCTCTCGGAGCTTCCCATATGCAGGAGAGAGAACCCCAGACATCAATTCCACAAAGGGCAGGGCAGAGTGCAGCTCTGGAGGCTGTGGGAGCCCAGAGAACAGGATCCAATCCTGCTTGGGAATCAAGGAAGGCTGCTTGGATGAAGTGACACTTGAGGTGAGTTCATTAGGTTTGGGGAGTCATTGTGAAGGGCCTTCCATGCAGGAGACATTGCACAGACACCGAAGGGAGAGCCTGGTACATTGAAGGACCCACGTGTAGTCAGTTCAGTGGCCAGAGAACAGTGTGTGAGGCCAGGGTGGCAAGAGATGAGGCTCGAGAGGCTTGGCAGGGGCCAGGACTGTGGGTGGCCTTAATTGCCCAACAAGGAGCTAGAATTTTATCCTTGTGGGGGGATGGGGTGTCACAGAAGGAAGTGACGTGTTGACTTCTAAACCAATGTGGTCTCACTGCTGGTGCCCAGAATAGTAGGTTAAAGGTGGCCAGTCTGGAAGCAGGGAGCCGGGGAGTAGACTTGGGGTCAGTCATGTGAGAGGTGCTGAGGCTGGAGCCAGGGCAGTGGCAGAGGATGAGGAAAGAAGGTGGAGTATTTGGGAGACAGAAAGGAGAATCAGAAGGACTTGGTGAGGGACTGGCTTTGAGGAGAGAAGGGGAGTTTGGGCTGCACGTAAAGCAGAGAATACAGAGGAAACATATAGCACATGTGCCAGGGAGTGATTGAGATCATGTTGGGAGGAACTCTGAGGGCTGAGAATTCAGCGTGGGATAGCAGGGGCAGAAACACCTTTCTGGAGGAGGAGGGATTCAGGCTAAGACTCACCGTGTGTCCTTGAGCCAGTCGCTTTATCTTCCTCTGGTCCTTTAGGTTCCCACCTGCTAAATTGAGAGACAGAGAATGATCATTGTGAGGAGTGAATCACATAAAAGAATGTCCAGGAGGTGCCGAGGCCTGTGGGTGATTTGGAGGGGGAGATGTGGGGCAGGTGTGTTTGATCCACGGTGAGGTGGGTCTGGGCTGCCATTTGTGCGACAGCATTGCCATTGGCAGTGGGAAGCACCTACTTACAGAAGAAGGAGGTGTGTGGGGAGGGGATATGTGACCTGAACACATGTGTGTTGGATTTGAGAGCGTCAAAGGCCAAGGCAGTCAAATCACTCTTACCCTGGGAGGCCGTATCTTGACAGTCAGGAGCGAGGGACTTCTCTGAACGGTGAGCCCCAGACTGCTACTCCCTCAGGAAATACCTAGACCAAAGCCTCTGGGTTCTGATCTCAAGTCGTCACCCGAGTTGCCGTGTGAGCCTGGGTCAGTTCTAACCCACTTTGGGTCCCAGGTTTTCCATATGAACAACAACGACGATAAAAGCATATGTGTGCTGGTGGAGAGGTGGATGAAATGTTTTCAGAGGTCCTCTCCAGGTTTGTTATGCTTCAGTTCTATGACCCTGAGTCCTTTTTAAAAAAGCCTAGTCCTGTCTCCGTCCCTGACTTACTGTGTGGCCTTGAGCCAGCTGCTGGACCTCTCTGGGCCTATTTTCACATCTGGAATATCAGGAGATTGGGCAAGAGAGTCTCCAACATCCAGTGATTCTCCCTGGAGGACGCTCACCCTCTTCTCCAGCTGAAAGCTTCAGACAAATCAGAGGAAAGCGAGGCGCTGGTCACAGACGACCCCCTCCTTCCAAATCTTCCGTCTTCTCCCACTGCCCTCCCCTCCCTACTGTCAGGAGCTTGCAGCACCAGCTCGCTTGCCAAACTTGTTGCTATGACAACGGGTTACAAATAACTCAGATGCAGACAAAGATTTTAACCCAAGAGCTGCTGGGCCAGTGGCTTCTTCCTCCCTCCCCACATCAGACGGAGGGAACAATCTGACAAATTCTTTGGGATCACATCACTCACCTGCTCACAAGCCTGCCAGGGCTCCTCGGTGTCACAAGATTAAGTTCTGGTGTCTGAGGCCCTCCTGGAACCTGATTCAAATCCTTCCAATTACATTTCCCACTTGCTCCCATTAAAAAGCAGTCACTCCCATTTTTGAGCACCTACTGTCTGCCAAGCCCTGTGTTGGATGCTTTACATACCGTAGCTAAGAAGATCTTCCCAGAATTCTATCAGATAAACATTATTATTCCCATTTTGTAGAGGAGAAAATTGAGGCTCACGGATGTGACTTGAGGAAGGAGGTCAGCGAGTCAGAATTCAAACTCAAATCCACCAGATTTCCAAACCCGGGCTTTTTTCATTGTGGTTCACAAATGTTGGTCTACCCACTTGGGGCATATTCAGACAATCTGGGGCAGTTAAAAATTCAGATTCTAACTTCCATTCAAGAAGGTGGAACACGTCTGTCTCCTCTAACTCCTGCGACGTCATAAAATAAGAGTAAAGGAATCACGTGCATAAACCCACATCTCCAAAGAAAACTGGAGACGTTTCCATCAATCAGGGAGAGATTTTAACAAGCTTCTGGCAAGCAGAAAGGGGCTGGAGGGGTGGTACTGAGAAAGCCCAGCAGGGAAAGGTGAGGCACAGTCCACACATGGGAGGGGATCCATGAGAAGAGCACTGGTCTAGCCTGCAAAATTCTGGCGAGGCGGCTCTGGTGCAGAAAAGGTATCCTGACAGTGGGAGTGAAGTGTAGAGCCCCCAGCAGGGGGGGAATTGAAAGTACGTGTTGGAACAGTTGACTCCCCCACCCTCCCTCTAACCTTCCCTGTGCTCGTGGGTAGAAACCACAAGAGCCAAACATCTATACTCAAGCAGAATACAGAGAGTTCCCCCAAAGAAATCAAACAGTCCCAGAGCAAAGCCTCCACTTTCTGGACATAAAGATCCTCCAGCAGATGGTCCCCACCCAGTCACCTTAAGGGGAAATTTAATAGCAGACTTGCCAAACCCCTACTCCTTTCACAGGCTCCCAACCAATCAACCTTTTATTGATTTCGTCTTAAATCAATGGGCTGAGAGGTTTGAACATTTGTGGGGAAATATGCTGATAGGTTTATGAACGAACTGATGAAGCAAACGGTAAAAGCTAAGGCTGGGCACGTTTCAAGTGGAAAAGAAACAAAAAACAACAACAACCCAAGCAATTATTAAATTCAGGAACACACCTCAAAAAGGCCAACCCCCCCCCCCAAATCCAGGTAATTATAGTACATTTCTTGGCTCGGTTGCAACTACTGATTTGCTAGGAATTGGGATATAAACATATTGGAAGAGTGAAGGGAGGGAAAATAGGAATGTGTGTGTGGAGGGGGATAAAATCTTCTTCTACCATAACGAGCTGTCAAGAGATAATGTCTCAAATTGCTAAGTTAAGAAATAGTAGCATAAGCACATAATATAGAAACATGGTGGTCCTTCAGTGAAAAATCCTTTCAGCTACAAGTAACAAAAAACCCAACCGACAGTGGCTTCAACACATATAGCATTATTTATTCATTTGTTTATTTATTTATTTTTTGGGAAGTTAACTTGTTATTTACAAAAGTGTGGCATGTGTTCAGTTGCTCAATGATGCCATCAAGGATCCAGGCTCTTTCTAACTTTTTCTTCCTTAATGTGTGGAGTCTACATCCTCATGTTCATCCCCTCACGATCACAAGATTTCTGTCACAGCTCCAGGCAGCACAGCTATACTCAAGGCAGAAAGAAGAAGGAAGGGGATGTTGTCAGATATGTGTGTCTCAGGAAAACAAAAGCCTTTCAGAAGGCCCCAGCAAACACCTCAGGGCCATAACTGGAACACATAGCCATCTCTAGCTGCAAGGGTGGCTAAGAAAGTATCTGGCTCTTCAGCCTCTGAGTGGGAGATGGCAAGGGAGAAGGGGGTTTTGGAGTAGTAAGTGACAGAAGAAAAAGCCAAAGACTGGTAAAATAAAGTTCTTGCCTCTAGGGAGCCGGACTTGCAGTGGCAAGGAGTGGGACAGGATATTGCTGGGGTTTATTATGAGCTCTTTAGAACTTTTTTTATTTTTCAACTATGTGCAAATCTTACTTTGATGAAAAGTGAAAACTTAGAAATAAAGTGCTATGGTTTCTATGAAAGAAAAACATTTTAAAAATAAAAACTGGTGGCAGTTTTCTGTTTCCAGAGAAAAGGACATCCATTCACCTTAGAAGCAAACTAACCAGAATTGGGTCTTTATTGGACTAAGGAATCTCGGGTATCCACCCACTGATCTTACAGAAAATTGTGCCATCACTATTAACCTGAATGTGGCTGCTGGAAACCAGTACAGCACTGTGTAGCAGTTACATGGGTTGACTGTGGTTAGACAGTCCTGGTGCAATTTCCTGTCTGCCGTTCATTGGCTTTGTGACCCTGGGCAACTGACACCTGGGAGCCTCACTTTCCTTCTTTAGGAAATGAAGGTAATCCAAGTGCCTGGTTCAGAGTAAGCACTCAACAAATGTTACCAACTGTGGTACAAATGTTAAACGTTCTGAGCAGTGACATAATTTGGGTGTACTACAGCAGTATTATGCTTCTACTGAGTTCGGTTTTTTTTTTTGTCCTATTCATGGGCTTGGACTGAACCGTCCCTGAAAATTATTTTTTGTTCCTGAGAGATGTGTGTGCATATTTTTGCCCAGGCTTTTGCTCACAGAAGATACGCAGTTTGGACCATCAAAAAATGTGCAGGCTTGGATTGCTGTTGGCTCCTACTGGAGGACGGACTGTAAAAAGGAACTAGTCTGGATTATTGTTTCCACAACATTTATTGCTATTTAACATTAAAGACAATCCACCCTGTGAAATGTGCTGCTGACTACTGTGATTGCCTTGTGTAGGACACAGGGACCAGGTCACCACTGTGGGAAGTAGGTGTGGTGAGAATATCCCAGAAAGAAAATGGATATGGGCAGTGTCGTGCTGGCACAGGAAGTACAGCTGGCCTGGGAGTGGGGGACAGAACGGTGACCTCCTCTTTCTGATGTCAAGGTGAGAGCTGGAGATCTGGCCTCCAGGTAGGGAGCATATGGCCAAAACCATCCAGTTGGTGGATAATAATCTTTCCCACACATGGTATCAGGCTAGGGGGCTAAAGAGAGGGACAGCCAATGAGCGGTCCCTTTCAGAGGAGCGTGGGTGACATTCTTGTGGAGAGGTAATATCTTGTGGAGAGGTATCCATTTACAGTTTTCCTTTCTGGCCTGGTAATTATCATCTGTTATCCCCAAGACTCCTGTAAAGTTCTGTTAAGCACACATACAGAGAAGACATTGCATCCCTTAAAAAACAAAACAAAACAAAACAAAACGATGCTATGAAAAAGGCATCTTTGGAGAATAAGAAAGAGTGCTTAGAAATTTTAAATGACTGCCAAAAATAAAAATCTTCAATAGAAGATAAAGTCAAGAAAATGTCCCAGAATGCAGAACAAAAAAGCAAAGATATGGAAAATATGAGAGAAAATGAAAAGACGAAGACAATCACCCAGGAGGTCAAAATCCAACTAACAAGAGGTCTAGAAAGGGAACAGAGGAAATAGAGGAGAGAAAATTTGCAAAGAAAGAAAACAGTGATTTCTTAGAGGAGGCGGACCTGAGTCTTCAGATTGAAAAGGCCCAACCACCAGGTGCCCAGTAAAACAGATGGGGAAAAAACACACTTTGGGGCTCATCATTGTGATATTTCAAAACACTTAAGTATGAAGGGAAAAAAATGTAAGCTTCCAGAGGTAGGGAAAACAGGTCGCCAACAAAAAATTAGAACCCGACTTCTGATCAGCAACACTACATGCTAAAAGCAATATGTTGAACATTCAGAGGAAAAATATTTTTAACGTAGAATTCTAAAGACAAACTATCATTCAAATATAAAGCTAAAATAATGCTACATTTTCAGACATGCAAAGACCCCAGAATTTACCTTCTTAGGAAGTTACTGGAGGATGTTCTCCAACAAAATATGTGACGTATCAGTCAGGATCGTTGGATGCAAGTAAAAGAAGCTGACTCTAGTTAACTAGAGCAGAAAAGGGATTTATTGCAAGGTCATTACTGTAGTTCACAGAAGTCTGGAGAATCGGGCAGGAGAAGCCACAACTAAGGCCACGCTGGGGGGACAGGCCACGCTGGGTTTGAATGCTGCTACTGGCACTGCTAGCCCCACTGCTGTGACCCCTGGACATGACCCCTAGCATCACATGCCACTGAAGATGAACTCTAATCATCTTTCTGTCTGTTCTCATTTACTTGTGGTCACCTTCAGCACTGTGTTAATCATGCTCTTCAGTCCATGGCACATTATTTTCATCAGTCCATCCAAGGCCCCTCTTTTGCTTGATTTCATTGTAGTATTATTTTCCCCTGTCAGTCCCCACCCCATCCCAACTCCCACTCTCCTGCCCACCTCAGTGAACAACTCCAGTGTATGTCATGTATATACACTTCCAATCCATCTTCCACAGATCTCCTTAGATATATGCACAGCCATCATATTATACAGCGTTGTTTTACATTTACACAGATGGCATTATGCCATAAATCTCATTCTCTTTTTCACCTTTTCCATTCAACACTGGGTTTTGGAGACCTACCTATGTGACTATATGTAAATTTAGCTATTTTCCTTTTATTGTTTTATCTATCCCACCTTATGAATATATCAGTTTGCTTATCCAGTCCCACGTGATGGTCACCTGGGTTGCTTCCAATTCTTCACTATCACAAACAATGCTGCAACAAACCACCTCAGCTATATTTCCTTAATGACCTGTGTAAGAATTCTCTGGAATATATACCCAGGAGTGCAATTGCTGGGTCGTAGGGTATACACCTACTGAATTTCAGGAGGTACTGCCGACTTAGTCTCTGGAATACCTGTACCAGTTTACACTCCCACCCACACTTTTCCTTTTCCTCACATCCTCATCAGCACTTGATAATATCTGACTTTCTACATGTTGCCATCCTTTTATTGATTTCTCAATGTTATTTTAATTTTCATTTCTTTAATTATAAACAGAGTTGAAAATCTTTTAATATATTCAAGTTTCCTCTTGTGTAAATTCAAGTTTCTCCTTCTGTTAATTACTCTTTATATCCTTTGCCTATTTTCCTATTGAGTTTACTATCTTCTTTTTCAAGTTATTAATCTTTTGTCAGTTTTGCTCATTGCAAATATATTCTCCTAATCTATCATCCGCCTGTTAATCTTGTGTATTTCTGTCTCCTTTGTGTTGCTTACTCTGGATTCAAAGCCATGAACAGAGTATCCAGCCCTTGCTGCCTGGTGGGCAGGGAAAGGAAATCTGACCACCTTCCGTTTCCATAGAGGAAGTGGGGGCCTGCCTTCCACCGAGACTCACACGATGGGGAATCTCCCCAAACAGGATGGAGATTTAGATACTAGGCAGCCAACAGAGTTCACTCCTTTGGTTGTCCAACATCCACATATACCCTTCTTCCCAGACTTACTCTAAAAAAATGCTTTCACAATGTAGTGCCTCATATAACCAAAAAATGCACTCATTCCTTCTCTGAAGGGTGAGACCAACAAGTATAAGTTATAATGCTTTCTGGTGCAGGCGATATAAAACCCAACTCAAACTGGCTTAAATAACACAAGCAATTTATTGGCTCGCTTAACCAACAAGTCCATAGGCAGGGAAGACTTCAGGCCTGGTATGATCAGGAATATGGTTCCATTTCCCTGTAATTCTCTTGGCTGTGCCTTCTCCATTTGTCAGCTCCATCCTCAGGTAGGCCTTCCACATGTTCACAAGATGGTTAACAGCAGCGACCAGGCTACATGCTTCTTTGTTCATGTCCAAGGGAAGACAGGCTACCTCTTCCCTCAAAAACTGAACAAAAGCTTCAGTGTGATTGGATCATCTCTGAACCAATCATCACTGCGGCAAAGGGGAGAGAGAGATTATCCATAAAGTTCTATACCTAGAGCTGGCAATGGGGTCAGTCCCACCCAAATTGCACAGTTGTTGTACAATGGGGGAGGAGAGGAATGGATGTTGGAGAACGACTACAAAGTCCACTACAAAGGAGTAAACTAAGAAAGAGGAAGATATGGGGTCCAGGAAAGATTGGGTCCAACCCAGAAGAGTAATGAAGGGACGTCCCAGGATGACAGTTGTGCTGCAGGCCTATAGAGCAATCAGTCCAAATTGGAGCAGGAAGACGGAGGGCTCCAGGAGGGAGGTATCTGGGAAAAAAGGGGATTCAAACGATTTTATACTTTCCTTAAGAATTTGGAACAACTTAAGAAGGAGATAAAGTCAGACAATGCAAGGAAAAGAGAAAGGCAATTAGAAACTCCAGGAAAGAAAAATTGTATAAGAAAAGAAATGTAATCCTAGTACACTGATTGGAGCATTAGGAACAACATTTACATAATCATAATAACATAAACACTTTATTGACTTTAAGCTTTTAGAATGACCTGTCAGCAAAGTATGGATGACTTAATTTTGGTTGTAGAACAGAATGTAAATATTATTAATCTTGTTAGTATAAAAGTAAAAGTATAAATGACAGAAGTTGAGAGATTGAAAGAGGGAATATAAGTCTATTACTTAAAGGTACAAAGGTAAGAAATAGAGGATATATAACTAGTGATATGTTTATATTGGGGCATTGGAGGAGGGCAGTTGGGTGGTATTAATAGCAGGAAGTCAACAGATAATGTCTGAAAGTGATAAGTTGATAAATAGAAAAAATTGTATATTATTTAGAGATATGAAGATTATTATCAGAAAAGTAAAAAATAAACAGTTATAAGTAGACTAGTAGATTTCCAGGACAAGATAGTAGACTTACCACATGTTTATCTCCACTCCCACCTGAAACCTTGCTAAAATGATAGTAAAGGAATTTTAAAAAAGTATAAAAACACAATGATGAAGAGAATGTCCATCAGGAGCAGGTCCATCAGCAAAAGAGAGATTCCAACAAATGTCTGGAAGATAGGAAGTAAATGGAGAAATGGTGACTGATGAAGCATGGTGGAGGAAGCCACAGCCTGGAGTATGCATGGAGGTGATGCCACCAAGGAAGGAGTTGATCTTTCTCTGCAGAAGCCTGCAGTGTCTTGGGTCTTAACAATGCCAGGTATGGTACAGAGTGGGAGTGAGATGTGGGGCTGAAAACAGGGAGATTAATTGGAAGGTTGTATATCAAACTGTTAACCCACCACCCTGTGTACAATTCACAGCAGCCAGGTGTCTACCCATTAGGCAAAACCAGAGGTTTCTTATCTAAGGAAACTGAACAACCTTGGAGAAAAGATCTTTGCATTTTGGCGCAGCAGCGTAGTCAGCTATTCTCCAATCATCCTAAAGGTAAGCCACCAGTCACCTAGCTCTGTACCCCATATACAGAGCTTCCAATCAAATTTTATTGCTACATTCTTAAATATGAGTAAACAACTATAGATCACCGGGTATTTGACAAAAGACTACAAATTGAAAGAGATCAAAATACACAAATGGGGGAAAACAAATCCCAAAGGAAATAAATATTTCAAAGAACACAATGAAATATAAAAATACCTCTATTATTCTCAGAAAGATTCAAGATAATAGTGCATCCATTAAACAAGAACAGGATGCTATAAGAAAGGAAAAGATAACATGAATGGATATTTGGAAATTTTAAAGTGTGATTGGCAAAGTGAAAAGGAATGTTAATAGAAGAGTTGGAAAATAAAGTTAAATCTTCTTCTAGAAAGTAAACAAAAGGGAGAGAGAGAGAACTAGGAATGGAAGGGAGAGGGAGGGAGGGGGGAAGTGTGGCAGCAGTTGAGAGAACAGATAAAAATACAAAAGATCAATTCAGAAGGTCTAACATCCAACTTTAAGGAGTTCCAGGAGAGAACAACAACAATAACAAAAACAAAAACAGAAAAGAGGAATGCATCAAAGAAATAATATGAGAATTCCCAGAGTTAAAGAACTCCAAAATGAAGGGACCTAACCAATGACCATCACAATGAATGACAAATCCCCAAACTTAAACACATAATTAGGAAATTTTAGAACACCAAGAATACAGTTTAAAAAAAATAACTATTTAAAGGTGGGGGGGGGTGGATGGAGTAAAAGTACTTTTCCCTATTCTTCTCCCCAAGTACAGCTAAAATCCTGGGATATTACATATAAACATAAGAAGACTGAGAGGTGGAGAGAAGAAGGCAAACCTCCTGGGGACCTCAGTAGCAGAGGAGCAACATGGTAGTGAGCTCCCTTGGTTTGCTTTTTGCCTCACGTATCCCAGACTTGGTGCTGGAGAAGACGGCAATTAGATAATAACCACTCTACTCCAGCCAAACACCACAGAAAAAACTGTGGCCCCACCAGCAAAGGCCAAGTGGGGAGCCTAGACTTCTACCTTTGCTGGCTATAAAGAGTAACTCTTCCCCCTTCTCACTGGGGTGGTGTCAGAGAAGGCTGTGTGGGGAGCCAGAACTACCACCCTCACCCAAGAATCATGAGGAAACCCTCCTTCTGGGGTGTGAACAGAGATTGAGTGAGGATCCTGGACTTCCATGCCCATCTGGTAGTAACAAGGCAGCGTCCCCTCTTTCACTGCTGGAACAGTGTCTAAGGAGACAAGCTAAAACAATTAAATAATCCTCGTATTGGACTTCCCTGGTGGCACAATGGTTAAGAATCTGCCTGCCAATGCAGGGGACATGGGTTCGATCCCTGGTCCAGGAAGATTCCACATGCCATGGAGCAACTAAGCCCATGCGCCACAAACTACTAAGCCTGTGCTCTAGAGCCCGCAAGCCACAACTACTGAGCCCGCACACCACAACTACTGAAGCCCGTGTGCCTAGAGCCCGTGCTCCGCAACAAGAGAAGCCACCGCAATGAGAAGCCCATGCACCACAACAAAGCGTAGCCCCCGATCGCCACAACTAGAGAAAGTCCGAGTGCAGCAACGAAGACCCAATGCAGCCAAAAATAAATAAATAAATAAATAAATTTATTTTTTAAAAAAATCCTCGTATTTAACACCATACCCAAAGTGCCCAGGTTTCAATAGAAAATCACTTATGTTACCAAGAACCAAGAAAATCTCAACTTGAATGAGAAAAGACACTCAATAGACTCCAACACCAAGATGACAGAGATGTTAAAAATCATCTGACAAGGGTTTTTAAGGAGCCATCATAAAAATGCCTCAATGTACAATTAGGAATATGCTTAAAACAAGTGGAAAAACAGAAACTGTCAACAAAAAACTAGAAGATATAAAGAAGAATCAAATGGAAATTTTAGAACTGAAAAATACAATAACCCAAACAAAAACCTCAATGGATGGGCTAACAGCAAAATGTAGGGGACAGAGGAAAGAATCAGTTAACTTGAATACAGAACAATAGAAATTACCCAGGGACTTCCCTGGTGGCCCAGGGGTTAAGAATCCGCCTGCCAATGCAGGGGACACGGGTTCGAGTCCTAGTCCGGGAAGATCCCACATGCCGCGGAGCAACTAAGCCCGTGTGCCACAACTACTGAGCCTGTGCTCTAGAGCCCACGAGCCACAACTACTGAGCCTGCGTGCCACAACTACTGAAGCCTATGCGCCTAGAGCCCGTGCTCCGCAACAAGAGAAGCCACCGCAATGAGAAGCCCGTGTACCACAACGAAGACCTAACACAGACAAAAATAAGTAAATAAAATAAATTAAAAAAAAAAAAGAAATTACCCAATCGAGAAAATAGACTGCGGAAAAAGTGAACAGAGACTCAGGGACCTGCGACACTATAAGAAAAAATATAACATTCATGTCACTGAGATCCCAGGAGAGAAGAAATAGAGATGGGTAGATTTATGTAAAAGCAATTAGACTCAGACGAATATTAGGCTTCTTATCCTCAAAATTGGATGTTAGAGGAAAGTGGAGCAATGCCTTCAAAGTTCTATGGGAAAAAGATGTTGAACCCCTAACGTTAGGGGACATCCATGGTGGTCCAGTGGTTAAGACTCTGCGCTTCCACTGCAGGGGGCATGGGTTCGATCCCTGGTCAGGAAACTATGATCCTGCATGTTGCATGGCCAAAAAACCCCAAAAAACAAACAAACAAAAAAACCCAAACCCAAAACGAATCAAACTTCTGCCAAGTATAAGAATGGAATATGGATATTTTCAGATATGCAAAGACCAGGAAGTCTACCCCCTACACAACCTTTTTGAGAAAGTTACTTGAGGATGTATACTATCAAAACAATGGAAAAAATAAACAAAACAAAAACCCTGGGAACCAGTAAATAGTAGATATAACCAAGGAAAGCTGTGAAGGAAAGTCTCAAAATGACAGCCATGCATCAGGCCTAGAGAGCAACTAGTACAGATTTGAGAAAGGAGATGGAGGGCTCCAAGAAGGTCTTTTTCTTTATTGGTGGGGGGGTGGACTTGATGTACTTAATGTGATAGAGATTTTGGGAAAGAAAAAAATGGAATATATGAAAAAGTAAAATAGTGAAAGAGAAACTTCAGGAAAAATGAAAAACTGCTACAAGGAAAAAATTATAAAAGTACATAATTGGGACTTCCCTGGTGGTGCAGTGTTTAAGAATCCACCTGCCAATGCAGGGGACACAGGTTCGAGCCCTGGTCCGGGAAGATCCCACATGCCGTGGAGCAACTAAGCCCACGCACCACAACTACTGAGCCTGCCCTCTAGAACCTGCAACCCGCAGCTACTGAAGCCTGTGCACCTAAAGCCCGTGCTCCTCAACAAGAGAAGCCACCGCAATGAGAAGCCCACGCACCACAACAAAGAGTAGCCCCCGCTCGCCACAACTAGAGAAAGCCTGCGCGCAGCAACAAAGACCCAATGCAACCAAAAATAAAAAATATAAATTTATTTTTAAAAAGTACATAATTGGCTCTGCAATGAACAATTAGTCATATTAATATAATAACTGCTTATTGCTTTTAAACTTTTAGAATCAAACTATTAAACTGTAGACAAAACACACAGAAAAAGCCTTAATCATGTTTACAGAACAGAATTCAATGTTACCAACTTTGACACATAAAAGACCAGATGACAGAAGTTGAGAGGTTGAACTGTGGGGAAGAAAGCAAAAAGATATTCTCAGCTAACAAAATTCTGGTCAAGAAAAATTGTCTCATGGAACAAGGAATCACAATGTTGCTTAAATTCAGAAAAGTATCTAATAGAGAAACTAAATTATATTAGAAGCAGGAAGGACAAGAGTTGAGCTTGGTGTAAATTATCTAAATCCTCATCTGTCATAGCAGGACACCAATGGGTAATGTCTGAAATTGATAAAAGACAAATCACATGGCATAGTATTTAGATATGGAGATAACAATCAGAAGAAATAACTAAAAGTGGTTGCTAATAACTAAAGGCGGTAGAACGGTGGTGGGGATGCGTGGGTCAGTAGACTCTTCCTTTTGTACTAATTTGAGTTTATTGATTTGTTTTCTGAACAACGTGCATGCATTACTTCTATTTTAAAATGAACGTGTATTTAAAATTAATTTTTAAAAACAGAAAAAGGACACTCCTCCCCACCACTTACTCCCTCCCCGCAAATTCCCTTGTCCCTGCAGACCTAATGGAGGCAGAATATACAAATCTTTCAGAAACCTTGCAGTCTCCCTCCCTGCCTCTCCCTTAAATGCAGCTCTACTGCAGTCAAACTGGAATATTCGTTAGCCCAAGCTTACCATACTTATGCTCATCTCCTTGCTTGGAAAAAAAAAATTACTCCTTATCTCCACTAGTTGGAATCTTCCTTATTCTTCAAGGCTCAGCTCAAATTCCACCGTCTCCAAAAAGTCTTCCTTAGTCCCCTGGCAGACCTTCCTTCCTCCTCGGTGACTCCCGAGTCTTCATTCATGCCTCTAGTTGACACTTACATGTTCTTTCTTCAAGTATGTTATTCAGGTCAATGTTTCATGCCCCCACCATCCTTCAAAGCAGCTATCAGAGTGATCTTCCTAAAATACCAATCTGACTCTGTCACTTCCCTGCTTCAAACCCTTCTATGGCTTCCCATTGCCCATAGAATCAAAGCTAAGCTTGACTCCCTGGCTTCCACCATTTCTTCCACTGCTCCCCCCAAAATCCATGTGCTTTCACACTCTTTATGTAATTTTGCTTAGGCAGCTCTTCTGCTTGGAATATTCTTTCCCCCATTTCTACATGGTAAACAGCAGCTCTTCCTTCAAGATTCAGTTCAAGTACCCCCTTCTCTATAAAGGCTTTCCTGATTACTCCCTCCATCCCACCCCACCCCAGGAAGAACAATCCGATGGCCTTATATTCTCTACTCTGCCTCATCTAGACTTCTGTTAGATCATTTGTCACAGTTGGTGCACTTATCTGCTTACTTATCTGAGTTTCCAGGTAAACTGTGACTTCCTGGAGTTCAGGGAGTATATCTCATCTCCAGAACCAAGCACAGGGCCTGACATGCAGCAGGAACTCAATGTATGCTTGCTGAACAAATGGATGGAAAAGTTATGACCGAGTGAATACTGGAAAGAACAAATGAGCAAATGCTTATATTAATGCATGAATGAATAAGTCAATAAGTAAATGAATGAGTTATACATGAATAAGTGAATAAATGAATGATGACCAGACGAATGAATGAGAAAAAGAAGCCAATAAGTAAATGAATGAAAAGTGCCTGTGCCAGTGAGGGTATGAGAGAAGAATGAATGAATTCCCACCTCTGTGTCTCGGTTCAAACCCACCTGGAAGACCTTCTGCCCTGCTCTTCACCCATCTAAAGTGCACGCCACAGTGTTAACCTCTTTTAGATTACAAGGAGCAGACACACTCAGGTTAGTGATGGAGATTTATTGAAGCATTCACAGGGAAATAAGGAAGACAAAAACAGCTACACAGGCAGCCTCACAGAAGAGAAACTTGAAAATGGTTCATGATCCAAAGCAGCTCTAGAGCCTGGCTTATCTTGTCACCCCCTCAGCTGCAGGCATCTGTTGCTCCCTTCTCTAGTGCTTCCCAAAATGGTGACTCAACTTCTTTCTGGCAGAATTTATACTCCTCCTACTGCTACTGACTACCTTTTCTCTGCTCCCCTCCTCCCTAGCCCATGGCCTTCAGGGCCTCAGAGTTTCTGGGCCTCCTGGCTCCTGCAGCTTCCTGGCTTCTGGGGCTTCAGTTCCAATTAATCCAGGGCTTCTGTGTGCTGTAATTTCTGCTTGCCTTGTCTATCCCGCTGCCTCTTTGATTGCTGTTGCCTTGCTGCCACGCGGTTGCAGCTACCTTGTGGCTCTTGCAGTCTCATCGCTTCTGCTGCCTCATGGATCTTGTCTGTTCAAGCCTTATGCTGCTCCGTGAATCTCAGATTCAGGGTCTCATGATTTCTGTTCCTCATGGCTACTGCTACATCGTGGCTCCTGTTGCTTCATGGCTTGTGTCCTTTTGACCCATTGTCTTGCTGCTTCATGGCTTCTGCTACCTGTGGCCCCACATTCTAAAGATATGTCTCATTATTTCTGCAGCTTTCTTCTTGCTTTCACTGTTCAGTTTCTGACACCCTTCATCCACCACCACTCCTGCCTTGATAAATTCTAATTAACTGTTCACTTCTGAATGCCTCACATTCAACCTCCCTGAAAAAGCATCTGATTGTTTCATATATTTGCCATCCGATACAGCCCATCACTAGGAGGCAGAGTTCTTACATCAGTCCACCTAGTAGGCCACTGGCCAGCTTAGAGACTAGCTGTCCTTGAGTAAGATACTACCCCAACTTAACCATCTGTGGCCAGGACTGTGAGGTCACATGGTACAGAACATGGCAACTCATGCTTAAGAAACCCCTTAGAAGGGACTGTGGGCATGGCAGGTCTGCTGAGGGCTTCCAGAAGGGGGCAGTGTAATTGGCAAGCTGCTTCTTGGGCTGTCCAGTATATCGACCTTCAAGGCCAACCTAAGTCCCACCTTCTCCATGGCCTCCTCTCCCTGTCCTGATCTGCAATGGGAGAAATCAAGGCTCTAGGGGCAATGTGGAAAGGGAACTTAGGTTCCAGTTCTGGCTCCAACACTTCCTAGTAGAGGGGCCTTGGGCAAGTTCCCTCCCCTCTGAGAGCCTCAGGAAGGGGTTAGACAAAATCCGTAAGTTCGGCTTCCCTGGTGGCGCAGTGGTTGAGAATCTGCCTGCCAATGCAGGGGACACGGGTTCGAGCCCTGGTCTGGGAAGATCCCACATGCCACGGAGCAACTGGGCCCGTGAGCCACAACTACTGAGCCTGCGCGCCTGGAGCCTGTGCTCCGCAACGAGAGGCCGCGACAGTGAGAGGCCCGTGCACCGCGATGAAGAGTGGCCCCCGCTTGCCGCAACTAGAGAAAGCCCTCGCACAGAAACGAAGACCCAACACACCCAAAAATAAAAAAAATAAAAAAATAAAAATCCGTAAGTTCCCTTACAGGTCTGACATCTGGGTATCTCCCTTGGGGTTACTGTATAAGGGATATAAGTCTTATCTGGGGAAGCCCACAAAAACATCTGAGGTAGGAAAGAGGGAGTCAGAGTCCTGGCTTGGAAAAGCACAGGAGGTGCTTAGCCAAGATTTATTGAACTTGATGAATGAATCAGTGGCTGGGGGGAGGGGGAGACCACACAGCACACAGAGAATGTTTACCTAACTTGAGGAATTCCAGTTGCTGAGGAGGCTGGAAGGAGATTCTGAGTCAGATGGATAAGGAAGGAGAATGACTGGGATAGGGTAGGAATCTTGGCTATTAACGAGTATTCATTCTATCCTCTCAGTCACCCTCCACATCCAATAATCAGTCACCAAGTCTGCTTCATCATCTTCCTTTAACGGCTCATCTCCAATCCATTCCCACTGCCCTTGCCCTTGAGTGGGCCTAGTATTTTCAACTGTTCCCTAACTAATCTGTCTCCCCTCCCTCCCTCACAAATGCATTCATTCATGCATACATTCATTCAAAACTATTTATTAGGTGCCTGTTTGGGGTCACGCACTGTGCTTTTTGCTGGGGATATACCAGTAGCAGGATAACCCCAGGCTGACCCTTGTGGTGCTTACAGCTTATTCAGAGAGACAAAACAAGCAAATATAAAACAGTGTGAGAATTGAACAACAAGGAAACTACAGGCATGGGAGCATACAGCTTGAGCATCTAACCTAATCTATTTCCACACTGGCTGGCCAGAAAGGGGTTTGTTAAAATCACATCTTATCTGGAGTCTCCTCTGCTTAAAACTATTCCACGGCTCCCCTGCTGTCTCCAACCCACAATTCCCAAACCTGGCTGCACCCTGGAGTTGTGCGCAGACCTTTATAAGCACTCCAGATCCTAAGGCCCCCACTGCAGTTATGGAAATTGAATTTTTAGAGGTTGGGGCCCAGGATGCCCCAAGTGTTTCTGGTGCACAGCCAGTTTGGGAACCACACTGTCCTATGAGGTAAATCTGCTCTGTAGCCAGGCTCTTACGACCCTCTTCAAATCTGGTTCCTGACTACCTCTCTAGCTTCATTTCCTGCTGCTTTTCCCCAGCCCAGGAAACCTTATGCTTCAGTATTTCTGAATTGCTAGGATGTTTCTTGCCTTCAGGTCTTCGTGCATACTGTTCTCACTGGAAACTCCTTCCACTTCCTCCTCAACTGGCTAATTCCTGCCAGTCCCCCAAGAGTCAGCTCAGGTGTCACTTCCTAGACTAGAGGACATCTTCCCTGAACCTCTACCTAAGCTAGATGCCCCTCCTTTATCCATGCTCCTGTCAGAGCACTGATCACACTGCTTTATGAATTGCCTCCCCACCTAGACAGTGAGTTCCTCAAAGACAGGAGAAAGATTTGACTCATGTTTGTGTCCCGAGACTAAGGCTACCGGGTCCAGAACATAAGGGAGTCAACCTAGTGTCCTCCAACTAGCCCTAGGGATTCTACTCAGATCCAGCTGGCTCTTGGAAACACACCATGGTGGTGTCTGCTCTTCTCTGGGCACAGCCTGCACTGAGCACGTGTTGCCTTGTGATGATAGGAGGTGGTATGGCACAAGGGAAAGCACTGGGCAAGCACAGAGGAGATCCCAGTGGAAGTCTAGGCTCTGCCAGCAAACCACTGGGATCTCAGACAAGTCATCTCACCTCTCTGATCCTCAGGATTTAAACCTTTTGTAGCACTTGTGTTCCTATGTGCCAGGGTCTTATCCTGAGGCATCTCATGTAATGCTTTCTACCTTGTGAGGTAGGGATTAGTTACCCAGATCATCATCCACACCTACTGAATTAGATTTCCAGGGGTGGGACCAGAGCAAGGAGCTCCACATCCTTTGGACATGGGGGTGCAGCAGGGAACTGCTGCTTTTCATTATAAGCCCTTCTGTACTATTTTATTTTCTAACTGGTGTATATATTGCTTTGATTTTTAAAAAGGAAAAAGAGGGAGTTCCCTGGTGGCCTAGTGGTTAGGATTCCTGGCTTTCACTACCATGGCCCGGGTTCAGTCTCTGTTCGGGGAACTGAGATCTTGCTAGTTGCATGGTGCAACCAAAAAAAAAGAAAAAGGAAAAAGCTTCGCAGGTTAAGGTTGATAACTACCCTTAGAGTGGAGAAAGCACAAGACTGAATTGGAGGGTGTGGGTTCAAACCCTCACTGTTATCTGGTAGCTGGGTGATTTAACCTTGCTGGGCCTCAGTCTCCTCATCTGCAAAGTGGGAAGAATAGCAATCGCTACCTTTAAAGTCCTGTTATAATCTACATGCCAGCCAAATTGCTTCAGATATATATCATTTCATCTTCCTTACATCACTGCAAGGTAGGTGTATATTATCTCCTTTCCTACATTAGGAAACTGAGGCTCAAGGAGGTGAACTAACAGGTTCAAGTTTCTACAGCTAGGATTTGAACCAGGGTGACTCCCCAATTGTGCTCTTCCACATATGCCAGCATTTCCCAAATTACAGCACACATACCACTAGTGGTATGTGACTTCTTTGGTTGAACAGACAAATTTATTTTGTTTTGATAGCTATCCCTTTTGATATGTATTAGAAAATACATACTTATTAGCACATCAAACCCATGGTTTCACGGTTATCACTACTCAGGATGAAATGAAGTAGATAACGATATTAGACCTAAGACAACCTCAAGAAAAATACTGAGTAAACAGTACAGAAAGGCAATTTGGAAGTATCTATTAAAAACAAAAATATAAATAACCTACGATTCTGTAATTCAACTTGTAGGAATCAACCCTAGGTAAATTTTCACACACGCACACACGATGCTTCTGCGTAGTATCCTTATAAAAGCCAAAACAGAAGAGTCTTACTGTCTATCACATGAGAAATGGGTAAATAAAATGTGGCAGAGTCACATCATGGCAATCTACATAACAATTACTAAGGATGAACTGCATCTACATTTAGCAACATGCATAGATCTCAAAAACATTGCTAAGCAAAGAAAGAAAACTGCAGAATGATTCAATACACCATCTGCATTAAACACAGTATTTTCAATGAACTCATATGTAAAAGTCTTAAAACAAAGTCAAGATGGATGTACAACAGACATTATAGCAATTGAGAGGGGGAGGGGGAATGGTAGTCGAATGAAGCTAGCTTTATTTGCAACAACCTAATTTCTTAAAAAGAAAATGGATTCATGCATTACTTGGGTAATTAGAACTGATTTAACTTTTAAAAAGAAAAATGTAGTATACAGATCGGACAAGGTGATGGTCTGACAGTATACATGAACAAGCAAAGACCGACCTCATGGCAGCAGACTGCACTGCTGCCTCTGCACAGTGCCTGCAACTAATGCGGTTAGTTCCCAGAAGGAACATTACACTCATTCAGCCAGGATGCGGCCCAGGCTACCTCTCCCCCACTTCCTCACAACCCAGGTTGGGGCCTAGGCACCCAGTTATCATACATGATTGAAGCGATAGGGTTCCTTAGGTCCACCACTTACCAGGTAAACCCCATCAATGCCCTGGAACTTCCCCAATAACCAGGGCATTCAGCATCTCCCAGATTTGGAGGCTCCTTCTGTCCCTAACAACTGGGATCAGAAGCCCTCAGGGGTTAGGCATGAGAAGGCTTGTATTCTGAGGGGTTGGCACCTAGTGGGCTCCAAGCAGGGATAAGGCCTCCAGTGAGGAGTTTGACATCATTAAATCCTATGAGGTAGGTAAATACTGTTAGCCCCATTTTACAGTTGAGGAAACAGGCACAGAGAGGTCAAATTACTTGCCCAGTGTCAAACTAGTAAGTGATAAAAAAATGGGACTAGAATTGTCCCCAGAGCCCAGGCTCTGCTCCTAGCACCCAACCAAATCCTACCAACTTGTCAAGGTCCAGCTCAAATGTGACCTCCAGGAAGCCTGGAGCTGATCATCCTCTTCTCAAATTCAAAGCACCTATACATGATTCAGCTAACCACGGGAACTCATGAACCCACTAGCATCTCCTTAGTAGGAGGGTAGAGATCATGTCTGATTCAGTTCTGTATTCCTAGCATAGAGTCTGACAAAGAGGGTGTTCAGTACGTATTTGATGAACACACGAAATGAATGAAAACATTAATGAGTGAATGAGGGTGGTTTCATGTAACTGCCTGAATCCTGAGGTCTGGCTATGCCCAGCGCCGGGGTGCTGTCATACTAAGCTCTCTTGGAATCAAATTCAGCCTAGGCTCCTTCTAAAATGGGTCTCCAATATCTTTATTATTTTTCAAACACACCCACATGCGCACATGTGGACACATATACACACACGTACATACCCACACACAAGCAAAATGCAGGGGGCCCAAGGAACCCATGATTATGGGTGATGGGGTAAGGTCCAGGGTGGTGGAACGGGGGATGGACAGATGGCCCTGTTCAGCTCAGTTCAGCTTAGCACCTCCTTCCAGAGGCCAGGATGCTCCCTGAAGCTCAGGAATTTTTGCTCCAGAACTAACATCACCTCTGTTCCTCTTCATGCTCGATAGCAGTGCCTAAATTTCATGATTATACCAAACGGGGACAGGAGGTAGGGAAAGGTTGGGAGCCAAATATCCAGAGATTGGGAGAGGCGTAACTTAGGGATCTAGACAGGGCAGGAGGGCAGAACTACTGCTACTGTTCATTGGGGTTGGGGTTGGCATCTGGGTACTTGGTGAGGTCGAAGGTCAGGACTTTGCTGATCACACAGTCCCCTTGCTGGAGGAGGAGGGAGAAAAAGAAAAATAAAATTGTAAGGAGAGAATTAAGAGGGGTCAAGTGCCCCAGGACTGTGGGGCCTCAAACCCTCCTCCCTACATACCTGCCCAAAGCCCAGGCAATGGTTCTCTGGGTATGAGAGGATGTGCTCAGTCCCATGTGCCTTCTTTTCCTGCCTATCTCTGCACTCTCCTCCTTTTCTCTGCTGTCTGGCTGCCTCTGTCTCGCCTTTCCACCTGTCCCCAAATGCAATGGCCCTGCCCAGCTGAGCTGGCTAAGCCTCCAGGGCAGGGCTCCAACAAGCCCAGATGGTCATTCAGGACCTGAGTCCCTATGCTCCCCCACCCCCGTGCCCCTCCACTGCAGCCTTCCCTTCCTGCCCTGGGGAGTCAGGCAGGGAGTGGGGCTGGCTCCTGAGCCAGGCCCGCCCTACCTCGGGGTAGACTCCAATGAGGCTCTCAGCCTTGGTGTAGAACTCCTCCTTGAGAGAAATGACGATGGCCTGGAAGTTGCAAGTCGACTGCTCCTTGATGTAATTTGCTACCTGTGGGAGGGGCCGTGGAGCACTTAGCAGGGCTGAAGCCCTAACACTCCCTGTCTTATCCAGTCAGAACCAGAGGCAGATGGGGTGGGGTAGGGGGTGGAGGGTTGGGGGAAGAGAGGCTGAAAGGAGGCCACTGACTAGCACAGTGCTGATGACCCTGGGCCCAGCCTCCCAGGCACAGAGAACAGGCTGCGGGAATGGCTAGGGCGCACTCAGGAGTTGTTCCCTGAAACCCAGCCCCAACCTGGGGACCTCCCTCCCGGGCCCCACTTTCCTTGCACCCACCTTGCCAATGTTGGTGTTATCCAGGGCGGCATCGATCTCATCCAGGACGAAGAAGGGGGCTGGCTTGTAGCTGGGAGGGAACCAGTAGGTGAGCTGACACTGATGGGGGCAGGGGCGGGGCATGACAGCCCCAGAGCCCATCATACAGGCCAGCACCTGCTTCCATTTCTTCAGAGATTAAAAAATCCAGGTCTGAATGTTGCCTGAGCCCCTAAAGGCCAATATACCAACTGAGTCCTCCTTTGCATCCAGCCCTGCGCTCCAGGATCCCACAGAACAGAAGACATGGTCCTCTCTGGAGCGTCCAGGTTGGCTGGGGAGATAAAGCTGTCCTAGGCTCTGGCCATACTGACCAAGCTACCTGGAGGTCTACCCCACCCACTCACACCATGTCTCCCTGCCTCTGCACATGCTGTACCCTCTGCCTTGGAATGCCTACTGGTCTCCCTGGCTAACTTCTACTTATCCTTTGCATTTCCTACTCAAGTGTTAGCTGCCCTTGAAAGGCTTTCCTGGCTACCCACACCCTCCCAGATTGGGTTGGTGGCTCTCCTCTGTGCATCCACAGCTCACACGCTCAACCGGTTACAACATTTAGCTCACTGTCTGTTTACACATCTGGCTTCCACTAGACCATGAGCTCCTCGAAGACAGAAACCATGTCTGACTCATCTGTGTCCCTAATCCCCCAACAAGGTCTGGTACAGAGCAGCCATCAAGAAATGCTCACTGAATGATGCTGTACAATCAAGCACTAAGTTGTGGGGGGGAGTCAGATTCAAGTACTGTTGGCATTCAGTAGGGGGAGGTCAGGGTATGCCACAGTGGTCGAAGCAGGCTTCCTAGAGGAACAGGAGGAAGACAATGAGATGTGAAGGGGTGGAAGGTGATGGCCAAGCTAGATTTGCATGAAAAGGGCTTATGAGCCAGCAACCATGTGAGCAAAAGCCTGGAGGTGGAACTGAATACATGCAGGGGAGGGCATGCTGAGTGGATGAGGCTGGATTGGGAAGACAGGTCCAGGAAACCAAGGCCAGATATGCTGTAGTAGGTAGGGAAACAGGGATTCAATCCAGAGTCCACCAGATCATCTTCACCTCGGCATAACTCTGCATGTCCTTGGACCCCAGAGCCTCCAGTGGCCTCAGTACAGTCTCCACCAACTGCCCTGGGGGGGGCACAGCCATACCTGTGGATGGCAAAGAGCAGGGCCAGAGCTGCCACTGTTTTTTCCCCCCCTGACAAGTTGTCCATGGGCCGGAAGCGTTTGCCAGGAGCCACACAGTTGTAGTTGATGCCATCCAAGTAGGGCTCCTCGGGGTTCTCAGGGCCCAGGAATGCCTAGGGGGAAAGGAGATGGGTCAAGGGTCTGGGTCTAGATGGGGAAGAGGACAGGAAGCCTAGAGGGAAGGGCAAATGAGGATGGGCAGGGGCTAGTTGGGTAAGGGGCTCCAGCCTACCTGGGCACTGCTGTTACGGGACAGGGCCTTGTAGATCTCATCAATGTTGGTGGCCACTGATTCAAAACAGGCATTGAAGCGGTCAAAGCGCTCCTTCTTGATCTGTTCAAATGCCTGCTTGGCCTTCTTGGCTCGCTTTCGGGCTGCCTCAAACTCTGCCACAAGGGAGAGACAGGTGACCCCTCAGTACCCAGGCTCTGCCAAGGCTGAGGCATTTTGCCCTGGCAAAAATGACCTACAACTGACAATCCACAGAGCAGGGACATCCCACAGGAAGAGGAATGCCTGCGGAGGGGCCCCGGAAGACAGTTCCACGATCACCTGTATCCAGTGGGCCAGCCACATAGTGCAAAGGAAGAAACATGGGCTTGCAGCCACATAACATGGATTCTTCCCTGGGCTCTACCAGCAACCAGCTGTGTGACCTCAGGCAGGTCACTCATTCTCTCTAAACCTCAGCAGTTTTCTACTCTATAAAACAGGTGTGATAATCCCTACTGTTTAGGGCTCTTGGAAGTTTCGAGTAAGAAAGCACGTAAAAACAGGAGCTGTTGTGATGTATAACAGGCCCTTGCCATACCTCTAGCCTCCTGCCTTCATCTTAGAACCAAGAAGAAGAGGAAACCCTTACCATCTGAGGTTTCCTGGAACTTGTCTCGGACACTTTCCAGCTTTTCCATGGCCTTCATGTTGGGGGCAGCAATACGCTGGAGCACACTCTGCTGCTCATTCAGCTTCTGCTGCAGTGTGTTCATCTCCTGCTTGATCTCCTCCTCGGCCTGGGCATCCTGCAAATCCCAGGCCCAGCAACATCAAGAAGGGCCAGGCCCCTACAGAGATACCTGATCCGAGCGGGGGCCTGGGGACCTACTCCCACGCAGAAGTCAGGTTCTTTTTCCCTAACCCTGCTCCTCTCATCAGGTCCTGCCAACAGTAACCATTCCCACCGTCCCTAGAAATTACAGGCTGATGTCGCTTTTCTCATCTCTAGCCCTTCCCCCAGGCCCTGTCAACCTCTCCATCTCTCAGGAGGAGCAGCTGGTGGTGCCCCTCTCTGGCTCTCAGCCCAGGCCATGAGCCAGCGCCATCCCAGGGTGACCTAGAGGCTCCCACACAGGCTGGTCTGGACTCCACTTACAGCTCGACAACGAATAAGGCAACTCACGTTTTCTGCTCAGATCACCACACCTGAGCAAATTCCATTTGAACTTGGTTTTAGGTCTTATGGATGTTGTGATGCATGTCTGGGCTTGTGCCTTTCTGCCACTTTTAGTCAATAAATATTTACTGAATGCCTTCCAATGCCAGGCACTGGCCACTCATATCCTGTGAGTCATGGCTCCTGTGTTCATAGAGCTCATGGACTAACAGAGGAATGCATATAAGCAAACAATCAGAACATCGTATGGTGAATACCCAAACAATGATAAACAGATGGTGATGGGTCAGCACACAAGAAGGGCACCTAACTCAGACAATGGGGCTAGGGAAGGCTTCCAGGAATATTTTTAAGCTCAGGCCTGTAGGATGAATGGTGAGGACAGAGAGAAGGAATAGTCTTCTATGCAGACAGGAGTATCACATGCAAAACCAGGGTTTATTCATGGTTCATTCAAGGAAATCAAAGCAATTCAAAAAAGTAATCAACTTTAATGAACTTCAAAAGCCAAACAGGGGAATTCCCTGGCGGTCCAGTGGTTACGACTCAGCGCTTTCACTGCCGGGGCCCAGGTTCAATCCTTGATCAGGGAACTAAGACCCCGCAAGCCACACAGCACAGCAGAAAAAAAAAAAGGCCAAACAAATAAGCAAAGGGCAATTCAACATGGCAATAGTAGCAACTGCGTGTGTGTGTGTGTGTGTGTAAGCACACGCGTGCCTGTGTGCTAGGCAAAGAGACAAAGCTGGAGGCACATGAAGAAGCCCAATGATAACGGGCCTTTTAAGAAATCTGGACTTTATCCCAAGGGAGGTGAGGTACCACTGAATGACTTCAAGCACAGGAAGGACATGAATATATATATATTTTAGAAAAGTCTTTCTGAACATCTCTCTCTCTATATATATGTATGGAGTGATTCGTGGATACAGTATAAGTAAAATATGAAAGGTACACAATAGAATGCTATCTTTTATCTAAGAGAGGAAATGTGAATAATTTACATACAAATATATTTGTATTTTAAAAATACAACAACAACAAAAAGATAATCCAAAAACTAAAATGGTCACACATACAGGAAGGGGGGTGAAGTTGGACAAGAAAGGAAGCTAAACTTCTCTTCACATACCTTGTATTATACTTTTGGTTTTAGAATCAAATGAAGAATTTACATAATTATAAAACAAAATTAAATTGAATCAAAATGTGAAAGCCACTGGGTAAAAAAACTGTTGGGGAACAAGATACTGACAAGATGCCAAAGAATCACCCTAAAGATTCCTTATTACTTACAAAGGTAAAAGTGTATGCTTAGCATTGAGATCTGGCAATTGATACCTTAACTGAGGATCAAACCTAGCATCATGAATAGTGGGACACCTTAACACTATGTGCCTCCTGGTGTGGTGCAATATAAAGTACACAGTGGGGAGTTCCCTGGCGGTCCAGTGATTAGGACTTGGTGCTTTCACTACCATGGCCTGGGTTCAATCTCTGCTCGGGGAACTAAGATTCTGCAAGCCACGTTGCACAGCCGGCGGGGAGGGGGAGTACACAGTGAAATGTTTTTGCCAAAAACTTACTTAACCCAAATCTATCAAGCCTCTAAAATAGTTCAAACTTCCAATTTATAGGAAATACAAGGTTAGGTAGAACAAATTAAACAGAGTAATGAAAGGAAACTAACATATCCATAATGTACCCATAACATATCCTGTTCTTCAAGACAACATGTAGACTGTTCAAAAGACCAGTGTTATGAAAAAAAAAAGTGAGGGGACTGCTCCACATTAAAAGAAACTAACTAACTAAATAAAAGAAACTAAAGAGACAGAACAACCAAAAGCAATGCATGAATTTGATTGGATCACAGCTTAAAAAAAACAAACTACTGGGCTTCCCTGGTGGCGCAGTGGTTGAGAATCTGCCTGCCAATGCAAGGGACACGGGTTCGAGCCCTGGTCTGGGAAGATCCCACATGCCACGGAGCAACTGGGCCCGTGAGCCACAATTACTGAGCCTGCGCGTCTGGAGCCTGTGCTCCGCAACAAGAGAGGCCGTGATGGTGAGAGGCTCGCGCACCGCGATGAAGAGTGGTCCCCACTTGCCGCAACTAGAGAAAGCCCTTGCACAGAAACGAAGACTCAACACAGTCATAAATAAATAAATAAATAAATAAAAGACCGTGAATTTCTTTAAAACAAAAAACAAAAAACAAAAAACAAACTACTACAAAAGACACTTTGTAACAACTAGGGAAATTTGAATATGGGTGGAATATTAGATATAAAATTATTAATTTTCTTAGGTATAAAATTGAACTGTGGTTATGGAAGAGAATCCCTTGTACCAGCATGCTGAAGAATTTAGAGCTGAAGTCTACAACTTCCTTCAAAAGGTTCAGCAAAAACAAAAAAAGTGTGCAGTGCAGAGGGAGGGAGAGAGTCAAGAGAGATAGGAGAGAAAGCAAACTGGGAAAATGTTCATTGGTCAATCTAAGGTGAAAGGCATATGGGTGTTCAACTGTACTATTCTTTCAGTTTTTCTTGTAGGTTTGAAAAGTTTCAAAATTAAAATTGGAAAAAATAAAGGAGAATACTAAAAAGCAAAATCCTTTAAAAATTGAAAACTAAACAAAAGAAATCTGACTATATATTAAGCTGGTTAAACACTCAGAAGATTCTTTCAAATCACTTTAAAACATAGGAACACGACTATCCATGCCCAGTGAGCCATTAGCTTAGTGAGCCATTAGCATCAAGGAAATCTTAAATAGCATTCAATAATCGAATTGTTACTAATAATATCTTATTATGATTTTCTATATATATGATAGGCTAAAGTAAATATACTATTGAATACTTGCTAGAAGCCAGATTTTTAGCAAGAATAATTGGAAACTCAAACATAAAATCAACGTTAAACTGTGAAAATTACAATTTCAATTGGAAGTATCAATATGAACTCATGATACATTTTTCCCTCAAAATAAAAAATGCATTTTGTAGCCCAGTCTACTGAAAAGTTCTAGAAGCACTGAGCAACCCAGCAGTCATGAACATTCCAGTGTCCAGATGGTAGTTGCTAAATAATAGCACTCCCTACTAAAAGAAGTCAGAGCTTCTCAGAGAAATGGCTAATTCCAGATCTGGGGTGGGAAACGTAAAGGATGAGCCTGGACATACCAGAAAGCAAGGAAGATATCAAAGACTACAAGAGGGGACTTCCCTGGTGGTCCAGTGGTTAAGAATCCGCCTTCCAATACGGGGGCGCGGGTTCAATCCCTGGTCGGGGAACTAAGATCTCACATGCCATGCGGCACAGCCAGGAAAAAAAAAAAAAAAAGACTACAAGAGTTGTGTCAAAATTATTCAGAAGGGGCTTCCCTGGTGGCGCAGTGGTTGAGAATCTGCCTGCCAATGCAGGGGACACGGGTTCGAGCCCTGGTCTGGGAAGATGCCACATGCCGCGG
Source organism: Balaenoptera ricei (assembly GCF_028023285.1). Taxonomy (NCBI): domain Eukaryota; kingdom Metazoa; phylum Chordata; class Mammalia; order Artiodactyla; family Balaenopteridae; genus Balaenoptera; species Balaenoptera ricei. Next base: position 47,483,766 of record NC_082660.1, read on the forward strand.
AGCAGCTGGGCCCGTGAGCCACAGCTACTGAGCCTGCGTGTCTGGAGCCTGTGCTCCGCAACAGGAGAGGCCGCGATAGTGAGAGGCCCACGCACAGTGATGAAGAGCTGCCCCCGCTTGCCGCAACTAGAGAAAGCCCTAGCACAGAAACGAAGACCCAACATAGCAATCAATCAATCAATCAATAAATAAATCGTTAAAAAAAAAAATTATTCAGAAGCCAACTTGAACGAGTTCCCACTGGCCAAAGATACAACACCTTGATGCAATGAGAAGGATAATAACCACAACAGAGTGCAACACATCAAATGTGTTTAAATCCATAAGTTCATAATAACATGAAAACAACTCAGTGGACAAATCTTGAGAATGCCTAAGAACCAACTCATTATTTTATAAACTGGTAAATAAAGGGCAAGAATCAAGCACATATATCCTGCCTTTCCTATACAAACTACCTCAGGGTAACCAAATAATTGACGAGAGGAAATCTCTTTACAGTATTCCAGCTAATAAAGAAATGACAGAATAAGATGACCATTTTGCAACCCCTGACAAATTATGTAATGGATCTAGGCAATAATCATCATGGCTGCAAGCCACACAAAAAGAGCCAATGACCAGACATTATAAACCTCCTGATGGAAGTAATGACGTCATATGAAGTAGTCTTGACCAAAATAAACCCCAAAACCTGAATCTAATCAAACCTCTAGATCTGAGCTGTCCAATACAGTGGCCACAAGCCACATGTCACTACTGAGCATGAAAAATGCAGCTAGTGTGACTGAGGAACTAAAGTTTTAATTTTATTGAACGCTAGCTAATTTAAATTTAAAAACGGATACTCAATTCAGTTACTACAAAACTTCTAAGTATATTTGGAACAACTTAGGTATGTGGTTCTCCTTTTTCAATTGTAAATTTTAGGATATCTAAATACAGATCAAGTATTTCTGAGTAAAATTTAGCATCCAAATTGAGATGTGCTGGAAGCTTAAAATAGATAATGAATTTTGAAGACTTAGTACAAAGAGATGGTTAAATTTCTCATCAATAATTTTTATACTGTTTACGTATTGAAATGATCATTCTTTTGGATATACTCGGTTAAACAAAATATAGTATTAAAATTAATTTCACCTTTTAAAAGTTACACATGTGGGTGATACTGTATCTCTATTGAACAGCACTGATCTACATGTAACTACCCACTTACAGGAACTATGGGGGACAGCAGAACTTATTTTTTTTGCTTTGTTCTGGGGGAACATTTTAAAAACCACAGGATACGATCAACAAAGTACAGAATGTAGAAAATCCTTCAGGAGAAATGAGCAAATTTCTTCAACAACAATAAATATTGCAGAGAAAAATAAAAACAGACAGAGGGGGAACTTTTGGATTAAATGAGACTTAGGAGACATCATCAACCAATCACGATATCAATCATCTATCCCTCTTTCATCTTACTTGACTCCCAGTTCAAGCAAGCAAACTGTGAGTGTGTGTGTGTGTATAACAATCAGGGAAATGTGAATACTAATCATAATATTATTATTAAGGAATTATATAATAATATATAATTCCAATGTTAAGTAATTGGGTTTTTTGTATGATAATGATTCTAAATATTTTTAAGGATTTTCTCTTATAGAGATACATTCTGAAATATTTACAAATGAAATGACATGGTGTCCAGAATTTTTTAAATAACCTGGGGGTGGGAAGGGGAGGATGGAGTGTGTGGGGGTGCATATGAAACAAGTTTGGCCATGAGTTTATAACTGCTGAAACTGGTGATGGCCACATGAGACAGCACTGTACTATTTTACTTCTGCATATGAAATTTTCCATAATAAAAATCTAATAAGAACAATAGCAAAAATCAACTTGAAGTGGCTCCCGCTGGCCAAGAATGGGACAATTTGAATATCAAAAAGAAAAATGACTCCAAATAGACTGAAACATACCAAAATACATTTAAACACTTAAGTTTATAATAAATATAAATTAGAAACCTCACTGGTCACCTTTAAAGGTTACAAGGGCAACCAACTCATTCTGAAAGCTGGTTAATAAAGGCAAAGAATTAAGTATTTATTCTACCTTTTCTGTACTAACTGAATTTCAAGGGAACTAAACAGTTGATGTGAGAAAGTTCTTTTTTAGAAATCCAATTAATAAATGTAGGAGGAATGAAAGAATCAGAAAATTACCATTTTGCAGCCCTTAATAGATGTAGGCAATGATCGTTCGTTAATAGCTGCTAAAACCAGCTGTGAAAGGCTGATAGGGAACTTTATAAGATTGATGGGGCTAACAACACCTGAACATGGTGATCATGATTGTTTTTCCTTTTTTAACTTTACATTACGTAAATTTTTAAACATTCACAGAAATGCAGAGAATAATACAATGAACCCCACGCACCCAGCTTCAATAATTATCAACTCATGGCCAATACTCTGCCATCTATATCCAATTTCTTTCTATATTCAACTATTTTAAACCAAATCTCAAATGTTTCATCCATAAATACTTTAGTATGTACCTCTAAAACAGGGTTTCTGAATCTCAGCACTAATGATATTTTGAGCCAAATAATTTGTTGTTGTGGGGGCTGTCCTTTGTGCACTGTAGGATGTTTAGCAGCATCCCTACTGTCTACCCACTAGATACTGGTAGCAACCTCTGCCCCAGTTGCGACAACTGGGTGTGACAAGAGTATCTCGACATTACCAAATGTCCCCTGGGGAGGCAAAATCCACCCCACCCATTGAGAACCACTGTTGTAAAAGGTAAGGACATTTTAAAAATAAAACCACAATACCATTATCACCTAAAAATATTAACAGCAATTCCTGAACATCATAAACTATCTGGTCAGTGTTCAAATCATCCCAATTGTGTTACATAAAAAATTTTTTGCAGGTTTTTTTCAAAGCAGGTTCCAAATAAGGTGCCCACATTACAATTGGTTGATATGTCTCTTAAATCTCATTTAATCTATAAATTCCCCTGTCTCTCTTTTCTTTGCAATAGATTCAAGGGAAGGCCACACATTGTAACTGGTTGATTTGTCTCATAAGCCTATAAAAGTTCTCCCTGTCTGTTTATTTCTTTCTTCCCATTTATTTATGGAAGAGACCAGGTCTTTTGTCCTTTAGAGTTTCCCACAGTCTGGATCTAGTTAACTGCATCCCTGTGCTTTTATTTAACATGTTCCTCTGGCACCAGTGTTTCATATAATTGGTGGACATAAAAGCTTAATCAGATCCTTGTTTGAGTTTTTGGCAAGAATATTTCATAGGTAGTGTTGAGCATTCATCAATCTTATCATTACAAAGATAGAGAGAACTGACATTCAGTGTCTACTGATGCGATGCAAAAGGAAGTTCATAAGTACACGGTACCACATATGATATATTCTTGCCAAAAATAAAAAATGAATCTGAATCCAATCAAACCACAGATTTAACTACCAGTTTATAGGAAACACAAGGATGGAAGAACATGTTAAAAAACATCATGGGACACAATCAGCCAAATTCAGAGTATAGAAAATTGTACAAGACCAATGACCCAGTTTCTTCCATAAATAGCAAGAAAAAAATAAAAAGGGATAAAAAAATGTTATAGACCATAAGAGACCAATTTAAACACATGGAGCTCACTTGAATTCTGACTTAAACACAGAAACAATATTTTTAAAAAAGATATTTATGGGACATTCATGGAAATCTAAACATTTATTGAATATCAGATGACATTACACAGTTAGTGCTAATTTTTTGGTATAATATCGTGGTTACATTTTTTAAAAAGGTGTCCTAGAGATATATACTGAGGTAATTATGAATGGAATATCTAGAATTTGATTTAAAATGTGCCAATCAGGAGGGGGAAGGGTATAAAAAACAGGATTGACCATATGTTGCTAATTATTGAAGCTGGATGATGGGTACCTGGGGTTCATCATATCATTCTCTCTACTTCTGTATCTGTTTGAAATTTTCCATAATAAAAAAGTTAAAAAAAAAAATCAAGTCCCCCTGCCTGGCTATAAGGAAAGATTGGAAAGCATCAGAAACTATTTGGAAGGCTCCTACAGTAGTCCATGTGAGTGGTGAAAGCAGCCTGAACTAGAGAGACAGTGGAAACAGAGAAAAGTAGAATTCAGTAGATATTTGGAAGGTAGAATTGACAGGGCTTGGTAATTCATTGAATATGCAAAGGGAGAGAGAGAGTTAAGGACAAGGCTCAGATTTCTGGTTTGAACCTGGGGCTGGCACTGAAGAGAAGAGGCCGATTTGGGGAGGAAGGCTGGGGTTTGAGGTACCTGTGGGCCCTAGCATAGAGACGGCAGCTGAAGCCAGGGGAGTAGAGGAGATACCCAGGATGAGAGAACACCAAATGAGAAGGAAAGGATGCCTGGGACAGAGCCCTGAGGAACCCCCGAGGTCTATCTGTTCACTGTACAGGAGCCTGTTCTCCGTGTATCTGGGCTGAGATGTGTACACAGGTGGAAGGGGAAGACTGGCAACAGGCAGGGATGGGGGCAGCTGGGGGTGGAGGTGGAAGACGTGCCTGTGTCTGTGTTTGTATATGGGGGGAAGCCATGGATCACAACTCCACCCCACCCCCCGCCTTGCCAGCTCGCCCCTCTTTCCAGACGTGGTCTGTCTCCACAGGGCCCCCAGATGAGCTGACCCTCTCTCTGGACAGCTGGGAGGATGTACCCACTCCCCGAGGCTGAGCCTCACCTTCAGATCCTCACACAGGTCGCCGTAGTCAATCTCGATGAGGGCCTCTCGTGCATAGATATTGGAAGTTCGTTGGGAGCCACTCACTGAATCCTCCCCCTGGGAGCTACCCTGCAATGGCGAGAGGGAGATTCAAATGGAGCCGAATGGCCATAAGAGCACTTGCTCCTCTAGAGGGGGCTGAGGGGCTCCTTTGCAGCCTTCGATGTCTTTGAGAAGCACCTTGCTAGAAAGTACTTGTGGCAAAAGGAAGAGCAGCTCTGACAGCAGAAAGATCTGAGTTCAAAATTGGGCTCTACCGCCGACTAACCGTGTGACCCTGGGCAAGCCATGCTGTTGCTTGAATCCTCATTTAAACACACAAACCCTCATCTGCAACACAGGACGATGCCTGCCTGGCAGGGTTGTGCTTAGGATTAGGAGTAATTATATCACATGCTACCATGATGCCTGGCACACTGCCGGTGTTCAAAATATTTTGCTGAATTAAATGGAAATGCTATTTGGGAAGAAAGGAGGGAGAAAGACACGTGGGACTGAAATACATGTTCAGGTCAAAGACAAGATATCTGCAAACCTCCTCTCAGTTAACATTCCCACCCCCTTGCTACCAAGCTTCACTTTCAGTGGATAAAATGCCTTGGCTCTTCTATTGGCTGGTGTCCCTCCCTTTCCCATAACTAAGCTTCATCACCTCTGCATTGCTGATGTCCCTTACCCAACTCTCTCCTGGCCAACCTCCCTCACTGCAGCTAAGTTACCATCCCTCAGGTCCCTCAATTCCGTCTTCCTTTGCTCTTGGCTAATGTCCCTCAATTCCCACTCCTACCAATATCCATCACCTGCTGGAACTATCTTAGCTCAAGTCCCTAAGGTTAATGAATGACTTCCTCTTCTGGCTTACCTCCCTCACCACCTACTGACATGCAGCCCTACCCCCAACAACTTCCCTCTCACACCAAGGCTATTACCTTTCACCTCACCTGTCTTCACAGCCTCACCCTGCCTCATCTCCCCTGCATCCCTCCTTTTGTCTCTCACCACCTGCACCCACCATCCTTTTCTCTCTCTCTCACCTGCCCTCCCTAGCGACCTTCATCCCCCATTCTTGGTTGTTATTCACAGCCCACACCCACCACCAGCCTTAATACTCACCTCTTCCTGACTAATATCATCCATGGTGCCCTTAGACAGTGGCAACTTGATGTCCTGCATCTTGCAGGCCTGTAGCAGGTTGTGGCGGTCACTGCGTTTCTGTTCAAGCTTGGTCTCAATGGCTGTCACCTCCTTCTGTAAATGGGTCATTTCCCTAAGAAGATCCAGGAAGATAGGTGAGACCCAAATCCAGCAAGCTGCCCATACTACGTACTTCCCCCAGGCCCAGGCCTGAACCCACTCACTTGTTGGCGCCCCCCAGTTTCTTACGAATCTCCTCCATCTCATGGTTCTTGTCATTCACCTCTGACTTCTTGGCCAGGTGCTGATTCTTCAGGTCTTGTAGCTGGGCCATGGTCTCATCTATGATCTTCATGTGTCTTTGTTCCTCCTGGTCCCAGCACGGTGAACAGGACAAGAAGTGAAAGCTTTCCCCAGCTCACCTTGGGATCTTCTCCCATTGTCCCCACCCTTTCCACCAGACAGTTTGCTGGAATCTGTTTCAATGAGCTCTGCTTTTACAAACCCCCATCACCCCTCTGAGTTCTTTTACCTTTTTCCAAATTATTTTGTTGACCTCCCCCTTACCCCAATATACAAGTTGCCTGCTGTAGAAAAGTTCAAAGTATAGGAAAAGTATGAAGCAGGAGGAAAAAAAGAAATTACTTGTAATCGCACCAGCCAGAGAGAACCAATTAACATTTAGCCTATTTCCCCTCAGCATTACTTATGGACAGGTCTACATAGCTGAGACTAGATTGTAATTAAAAGTCTATATTCTGACTTAATGTTATTTAAGCATCTTTTCCACACCAAGACTACTGTCATGAGCATAACATCAATGTTTTTGAAACACCCACAAAAACAATACTGTGTACTTTCCATGAGTACATATATATGAATGCAAAAGTATTTAAGTAAATGCCTATAAGGTCTGGAAGAATACATCCTACATGAGATTAGCCCCAGGAAGAGTAAGGGGACTGGGATTGAGAGTGGTCAGTCAAAGGGGACTGTCATCTTACCTATTACGTTCTGATTTTTTTTTAAAGGAGAATGTTTTCATTTTGATCTGAAAGTCACAGAAGGGGACCTATCTGCAACTTTCTCTCAAATGGCTCATAAGAAATAATATGCAGGGCTTCCCTGGTGGCGCAGTGGTTAAGAGTCCGCCTGCTAATGCAAGGGACACGGGTTCAAGCCCTGGTCCGGGAAGATCCCACATGCCGCGGAGCAACTAAGCCCATGTGCCACAACTACTGAGCCTGCGCTCTAGAGCCCAGGAGCCACAACTACTGAGCCCGTGTGCCACAACTACTGAAGCCCGCACGCCTAGAGCCTGTGCTCCACAACAAGAGAAGCCACCTCAATGAGAAGCCCGCGCACCGCAACGAAGAGTAGCCCCCGCTTGCCACAACTAGACAGACCATGCGCAGCAATGAAGACCAAAAGCAGCCAAAATATTAAAAAAAAATAATAAAAAAACTTAGAAAATAAACAACCTGGGGGACCTCCCTGGTGGCGCAGTGGATAAGACTCCGCGCTCCCAATGCAGGAGGCCTGGGTTCAATCCCTGGTAAGGGAACTAGATCCTACACGCATGCCGCAACTAAGAGTTCGCATGCCAGAACTAAGGAGCCCGCCTGCTGCAACTAAGACCCAGCACAACCAAATAAATAATAACAAAACAAAAAACAAAAACATCAACCTATGTGTCAGCATTTTGGATTTCCTCATGTATTACTGAGGAGAAATGTATTCTGAAGACTCTCAATGGATGGTGCCAAATGGCCTAAGAATGTTGGTTTTGTGCATCATGGCCAGTATCCTTTTTTTAAAAAAAAAAATCTTGGGTGATGTGATAGGAAACAAATTACACATAATTGTTTTAATTTGCATTCCTTTGATTTCTACTAAGCCTAAATCATATATACGTGTTTATGGGTTATGTGAATCTCTTCTTGAACTGTTTGTGCCACTTACTCATTTTTTCTCCCTATTTAGGTCTTGGTGTTCTTCTTATTTAGAAGAGGGCTTTATAAATTATGGATATTATCTCTTCCAATTTTTCCTCTTAGCTTTTAGTTTAGTTTTTCATGGTCTCCTTCCTTACCTTCTTGAGCTTTTCTATCTCATTTTCATCTTTTTTCACTGTCTGCTCCCACATGTGTACTTTATCCTGGTCCTCCTTCAGTTGGTTCTTTTCAAAATCCAATTGGATGCCCAAGCGAGTCTTCTGATTCTCGAACTCCAAACTGTGGGGAGAAAGGAGAACTAGGCCTAGGGCACAGGGACTCAGTTACTGCTGAATTTTAGTCACCACTCAGCTCATCCACATAAAACTGTCCCCTGAAGTTACAGAACTAAGTTCCTTGGCCTAGCTTTGTAGATATGGCACAAGGCAGAGGAGATTGGGCCAAACTCCATGAATCCTCCTTTAAACACTGGAGCCCCTGTTCCGAGTTCCTAGAAGGAGGCACAAAAAGGTCCACCTGAACCCACCAGCTAAGATAATTCCTATTTATTAAGCTTCTATGTAATTTACATACATTACCTCTAATCCTCTAATGAACAGCTCCACAAGAAGGCATTATTATCCTAATTTTACAAATGAGGAAACTTGGGCCAAGAGGTAAAAGACCTTGCCCAAGGACACAGAGCTGGCAAAGTGAGATTAGATTCCAGGTGTAAACACCAAAATCTGGGTTTCTTCTCCTACGGAATCCTTGCAATATAATGTGGTGGGATAAGGGGACTGGTATCCCAACTCTGCCATTTACTATGAATCTCAGACAACTTAGTCATACTCTCCATGCCTGTTTTCTCACCTGAAAAATGGAAATAATAATAGTACTTACCTCAGAGTTATTGGGAGTTAATATGTATAAAGTCCTTAGAACCATGCCTGGTACACAGTAAGTACTCAACAAATTTTAGTTATCATCACCATCTCCAGGTATACTGGCTGTATTCAGTTCATATCCAGTTCATGGGCTTTGACTCTTTCCAACTACCCCCTAACCCCCGCATACACCTCTGCCCCAACATTCCAGAATCTCTAAAGGGGCAGAGCTTGGGTAGTAAAAAAAAAAAAAAAAAAAATGGAGAAAATAGATTCCTGCTAGTTCCCTCCTCCCTATCTCTATAGAAACTCAAGAGTATGTAACCAGCATACGCAGATACCAGCAGGACAGGCAGGTCTAACTTCCAACTGTCCCTCCACCCCCCAATATGGTGTGACAGATGCTGCCAGATGTCATGCTAGCAGCTTAAACCTATTAGTCACTATAATCCAAATGGAATGTAATTAACTCTATAATTTTGAGCTATGCAATTTTAAGTTCAATCTCCTAAGCATGACTCACAAAGCCTTCTGTGATCTGGCCCCTGCTGACCTCTCCAACACCTCCGTCTTCCTCCTGACCCCATTTTTCTGCTCCAGACATTCAATACTTAGTTTGCAGAACAAGGTATGCTCTCTCACACCTCTGAGCATGCTGTTCTCACTGCTTGGAACTCCCTTCTTCTGTCTACTGCTTGGTTGGCTAAATCCTACTCACTCTACAGGTCTCCAGTTCATCACTCCTTGGTCTGCAAAACCTTTCCTGACAATTGTGAGCAGGTTCTTAGTTTCTACTACACTTTGTTGGGTTCCTCCCTTTTTGGTATAATCATACCCCATAGTCCATAAAACACTTATGATTGCTGTATGTACAAGACCTTTCCCTTGTCTCCTTTGGTTCAATCTGATTTCTACTCCTATTATCTTCCCTACAGTGAGCATGTACACCCAAGTGACATACATACATACATACACACATATACATACGTACGTATATAACCTTAAAAATGCATATCCTTGTAAAATGTTGTTTTGTTTTTAAATTTATACAAATGTACAGTGTTATAAATTTATCCTGTTACTGCCTGTAAATCTAGTTCTTGTCTGAACTGCTACACAGTATTCCATAGTCTGTATAGTCATCACATTTAACTTATACTTCTCTGCAGTAATGGCCATCTACATTGCCACCAATGTCCCACTATTACAAATTATGCCAAGATGAACAACTTTGAATGTGTCTCTTTGTCACCCTGTGGCCAAGACTCTCTCTGGGATATAGACTCAGGAGTGGCTTTGCTAAGTCACTGGGCTCGTGTAGACTTATTTTCACCAAATACTGCTAGATTGTTTTAATTCGCATTTCCTCTAATTAGGAGTGAGATGGAACATCAATTCACAGTTACTAGCCATTCGAGCTTCTCTTTCCATGAAATGCTAACTACATCCTCTCTCCATTATTCTATTGGGTCTCTAGGTTTTTATTTTTCCTTTTGTTGATTTGCAGCTCCTTGAACATTTTCCTCTGTATTTTCTATCTACCTCAAGTACAGCATCATTCTGAAACTGCTGATCTACTTGTTTGTCTCCCTCATTACTCCATAACTCCCTGAGGACAGGGACAGTCTCTGATTCAATTCTATATCCCTTGAGCCTGACTTGGGGGTAGGAGAGCAATGAACAGTTACTGTATGGGTGATGGGCTAGACGAACTGCTGACTGAAGCCCTGGGTCCAGGGGGTGACCTCCTTCAGAGAGACTGTGTCGTGTTCATCTATCTTACCCTCATCTCCCCACCCTCTCCAATACCTAGCACAGGACAACTTGGCACAAGTAGGTATTCAAACAAGGTTTGTTGAACAAATGAATAAACTAAAGTGGGAAAGAAAGGAGAAACTTGCTTTGTTCTTACTATTCTTCCAACCTAGAACTTTGGTCCTCCTCTCCCACATCACCCATCAGGACAATGACAATAATAAAAGCTAATGTCTATTGGGAGTTCCCTGGTGGTCTAGTGGTTAGGATTCGGTGCTTTCACTGCCATGGCCCAAGTTCAATCCCTGGTTGGGAAACTGAGATCCTGCAAGCCACATGGCGCGACCAAAAAAAAAAAAAAACTAATATCTATTGCTCTTAGTAGGGGCAAAGTATCATGCTAAATACTTTATAAGGATTAAGCCCAACCTCTGATCCACCCCAACAATTCTGAGATAGGTATCACAATTATCCCACTTGACGCATAAGGAAACTGGGGCTTAGAGAGGTCAAGTCACTGCCCAAAATAAATGAACCATGGAGCTGGGATTTTAACCCAGGTAAACCACGTTTAAAGCTGGTACTCTTAATCCCTATACTGTGCCACATGCTTCCCTGATGTCCCTGTTCTTTAAGGATGACCTACCATAAATGCCCATCGTTGTAAAAGCTGCTCCCTGCCTTATGATGGCATCTGACTTCCCAGATGTCAGGCTAGGGGCTCAAGGGCACCCCAGTCTCCCCTTCTAACCACACTTCCACCTACCGCTTCTTGGCGATTTCATTCTGCCGCTTCACCTTCTCTTCCTCAAACTCCCGGATGTTGCGCACACCAATCTCCCGACAAAACTCTTCAAATACCTCATCCTCTACCTGAGGAGAGAAGCAAGGGAGAGAAAAGGCCCTCTGGGTCAGAGTGCTGCTTCCAGCCTCAGTCCTGCCCTGATGCACATGCTGGCATGGCTCATCCTCTACCAACCTGGTTCATTTTCTCCTTCAAGTCTTTCATTTCCCTCTCTCGACTCTGGATGATCCTCTTGATATCATTGATTCGAGGCCCAAAGTTGGCTAGCTCACTCTCCAGCTTGGACTTTTCCTGAAGGAAACAGGGTTGAGAGGACAAAAGAGACCAGGATCCTTGGAGGAAAAGAGCCACCCTGAGTATACTGACCCCATGGACAAAAAGGGCTAACTCGCCACATGCTGAGAGAACCTGACTTAGCACTGCTGTCAAGGCTGCATCATATCTCACTTGGACCATCACACGGCTTCCTCCCTGGCCTCTAGTCAGCCAGCTTCAATCCAAAAGGCTGGGCACACAGTAAACATCATTACTTACAGGTCCACACTCCCTCATCAATAACCCCTGGGGCCAGATATGTTTTGGAATTCAGACTTTTTGATTTTAGAAAAATGATACATATACTACATATTACATAACACCTCCAGGGTGAGCTGGGGAACCACCCATAATCAAACACAGTAATATATCTATAAAACTACACCCACCCACAGGGACTGAAATATCTGTAGCTCACTTTGAAAACTTTCAGAAGAAACTCAAATATTTGTTGAATGAATTAGTTATGTTAATAGCACCTAACATTTACTGAACATTCACTGGCTATGAGGAATCAGTCTAAATACTTCACATATATTAACTCATTCAATCTTTGTAAGGACCCTATAATTCTAACCCCACTTTACAGATTAAGATGAAAAAATTGACACTGAGAGGTTTATTTTGTTTGTTTTTTTTCCTGTTTTGTTTTGTTTTTTGAGTACCTGCAATACATATGTTTGACAAAGATATTGTTTCTGGAATATATTTTTCAAAAAACTTACAAACCAATACAAAAATGAGCAAAAGATTTGAACAGATACAACACAGAGGTTTAGTAACTTGCCTAATGTCATACAGAGCCAAGATCTGAACCCCTGCTTGTCTGACTTTATGCTATGTCTGGTCCCCAAAGGAAGTGGGACAAGTTCCCCACCCCCAGAAAAACCTAGGCCAGGAATGTGAGGATGGCCTTTGGCAAACAGGGCTGAAGGCCAGGCCCCACCTGCAGATTCAGGGCCAGATGTCGTGTCTTGGTCTGTTCTAGGTCACTCTGTGAGTACTTGAGCCGCATCTGCAGTCCGTGGGCCTGAGACTGCACCTGACGTAGTTCTGCCTCTTTCCGCTTTGCCTTCATCTGCTCCTAAAGTGGACAAGAGAGAGGGGCTAGGTGGTAAGAAGGTGGGCAGCTGGCCTGGGCTTCGGACCCCCATTCCTAGGGACAGCCCTGCCTATGGCTTACCTTCAGCTCTTCTGTCAACCGCTCTTTCTTCTCTTTCAACTTGTCTACTGCTTTCTCATCCCAGCGCCGGGCCTTGGCCTTCAGATCACTAGCCCCGCCAGAGATCACCCCTGACTTCTGGAACAGGGTCCCATCCAGTGCCACTGTCTACATACAGCAGGGAGTAGAGAGGAGAGGGGAGAAGCTAAACAGAGGAATCGCCAATACTAAGCTTGTCCAGCTCCAATTTGGGCAAGGGAATCCATACCTTGTGGCGCTGGTGGCCTCCAAAGGCAATGCGGCGGGCATCCTCCACATTGTCACAGACAAGGGCATTGCCACAAGCGTACTGCAGGGCTTTTTTGATGTGAGGTGGCTCATAGCGAATAACATCAATCACCAGCTTGGCCCCCTTCAGCTCCCGGAGTTTCTCATCTGTAGGTTTCACCTGTGAGAAGAAGCTCAGTTAAGTGGCGGAACACGGAGGGCTAGGAAGAGCAGCCCTCTCACACTGCCCTGACCCCATCACCACCAGCTTCACCTCCAGGTAATCAAGAGGCAAGAAGGTCTCAGGCTCCCCACGCTGCTCCTTGATATACTGAATACAGTCCCGGCCTGTCTTCTCTGAGTCCACGATAATGGCATCCATGTTCTTACCCAAAACCTTGGTTACTGCAATCTGATACTTCTTTTGTGTGGGCTGGCAGAGGTCAATGAGGCGGCCGTACTAGGGAAAGTCAGAAGAGAAAAGTGAAGCATGAGGCTTTTGGGAGCTGGCCTGGGAACCCCAATTCCCAGCCTGGAAGGGGGTGGGAGCAGGTCAGAATTTCTATCAGGAACACAGCCCCCACACTATGGAAGAAAAACCTACTCTGGCCCCAAAGCAACAACAACTTCAGGCAGTCATGTCTGAATCCAAAAATCATCTTTCTAAACCTCACTTTTACCATTTCACAGACCACTGCCACCCCAGGCATTATGCCAGAGACCCTATATGCATTATATCAAATTCTCACAAACACCCAGCAAAGTAAATCTCTTTGTTTAGTTCACTTCCCCCATGCCCCCCAAATCAACCATGGTTCCCTAAGAACTATCAGATAAAGGGTAAGATCTTTAAGGGCAGTGACTGAGCTTAACTCCTTCTTATCAACTCCCCAGCAGTGTCTATAGGAAATATCAGGAAATAGTTGTGGAACTCAATTAAGTTGAACCCAGGGATGGAATTACAGCAATAGAGGAGTAATATTCAGGGAATCTGGGGACTCAGGATTTGGTTTAAGAGGCCAAGAGATCTGATAGAGCCTAGTGAATGAGCTGGTTGTTACATGCCAAAAAAGCTCATACTGAAGCCTGCACAGAGCTACTTCCTGGGAGCTAATTCCTGCCCTGTGGTCCCTTCCCTTCCCAAAGCCCTCTCCAGTTTCTCCACCTCCCACAGAGGAGTGGACACAAGCAAGACAAAACTTTCAGAAAGATACAACTGGTGTGATGAGAAGAACACGAGGTTAAGAATCAGAACAAGTTGGGTCTGAACTGCAGTTTTTTTTCTTTTTTTAAATTTTATTTATTTATTTATTTTGGCTGTGTTGGGTTTTCGTTGCTGCACGCGGGCTTTCTCTAGCTGCGGTGAGCGGGGGCTACTCTTCGTTGCGGCGCGCGGGCTTCTCACTGCGGTGGCTTCTTTTGTTGCGGAGCACGGGCTCTAAGCACGCGGGCTTCAGGAGTTGTGGCGTGCGGGCTCTAGAGCGCAGGCTCAGTAGTTGTGGCGCACGGGCTTAGTTGCTCTGAGGCATGTGGGATCTTCCCGGACCAGGGATCGAACCTGTGTCCCCTGTACTGGCAGGCGGATTCTTAACCACTGCCCCACCAGGGAAGTCCCTGAATTGCAGTTCTTATACTCATAAGCTACGCTGTTTTGAGCAAGTCATTTAACCTCTCTGACCCTCAGTTTCCCTAGCTGTAAAAATGGGATTAGCAATCCTGTCCTCACAGGGCTGCTGTGAAAATTATCTGACAGTGAGTGTGAAAGTAAGTGCTCAGGAAATGAGTTCCCTCTCCACTCTTACCACAGAGCCAGGGTACAGACGCTTGATGCTTTCCATAATTTCTGCCTTTCGCTGTTGGCGGCTGCTCTCCTGGCGGTCAATGCGTGCATCCCCCAGCTGCTCCATCACCTGGTTCAGCTCCTTATTGATCTCATCAATTCGCCGCTTGGCCATCTCCACCTCCTCTGTCAGCTCCCCCTCTAGCTTCTTCTGCTCCTCGAGGGACTGCCTACAAAGTAAGGAAACACAAGGGTTACCCTGGCTGGCCAGAAAATATTCCTGGCCGAGAGGGACTCTGTGGGTCCTGCCTGGAGAGGGGCAGGACAAGAAGGGTTCACAAGAACAGGCCTGGAAGTAAGAGGGAAGGTTACAAGGCCACATACTTGCTAGTTGTGATGTATTCCTCCAGTTTCTCAATCCGCTTCTGATTCTCTTCAATCTCCCTCAGCTTTTGCTTGATCTTGGCCTGGGAGAAAGACAAATACACTACATCACCATAGGCTGAGTAAGTTAACTCCAAGACCATGGGGCCCTGGCTCACCCTCCCCATGTGCCTGCTCATCCAAGAGCCCAACAGTCACGGACAATGGGTCACTAGTGCAGGAGGCCCATTAAAAAGCAGACACACAGGGACTTCCCTGGTGGTGCAGTGGATAGGAATCCGCCTGCCAATGCAGGGGACACGGGTTCGATCCCTGGTCCGGGAAGATCCCACATGCCGCAGAGCAACTAAGCCCGCGAGCCACAACTACTGAAGCCCGAGCACCCTAGTGCTCGTGCTCCGCAACAAGAGAAGCCATCGCAAGGAGAAGCCGGCACACCGAACAAAGAGTAGCTCCCGCTCGCCACAAAAAGAGAAAGCCCGCGCGCAGCAACGAAGACCCATCGCAGCCAGAAATAAATCGAATTAAATCTTAAAAAAAAAAAGCAGACATACAGATGGTGTTCAATGTGGCTCTGCTAACTGATGGGGTCACCCTGGGCCCTATGAAACCCTCTCATAGGTGTTCTACCCAGCCTGGGCTAACTTCCTCACCAATCAAGAGAGGCTCGAACCAAAACAAAGTAAAGCTTTCTGGGCCTTTCTGCACCTCTGTTTTCTCATCTGTAAAATGCAGGTAACCTCCACTTCATATGATATTCATTAAGTGCTTAACACACTTAGCTGTTAATACTAATGCCTAACGCCTTCTTTTAAATATTTAAAAGTACTTAGCATAATGTCTGGAACATTGTAGGCTCTTGGGGTACTATAATAACTTTCTATCATTCTTATTATTTTATTATTATTGTTATTAGGAAAACAGTAAGTGAAGTATACTTCAAAGTGTGGGCTTTAGGGACTTCCCTTAAGGTCCAGTGGTTAGGACTCTGTGCTTCCACTGCAGGAGGCGCAGGTTCGATCCCTGGTCGGAGATCTAGGATCCCACATGCTGCAAGGTGCGGCCAAAAAAAAAAAAAGTGTGGGCTAGACTGCCCAGGTTCACATCCCAGTTCTGCCACTTAATAACCTTAGGCAAATTACTTCACCTCTGTGCTGTACTTTCCTCATTTGGAAACTGAGGAATTAAATGACTGCATACATGTAAAAAACAGTGTCTAGCACACAGTAAGTGCTTGCTAGATGTTAGCTATTGTCATTACTGTTAAGACTATCATTACTTCCTTTTCTCTGGACCATCATTCCTAATCTTGTACGGCATGCCCACCTCTGTCTCTACTTTCTTCCGCTCTTCCAGATCCAGCCGGTCCTGGTCGGCCTTCTGGTCTCGATTGAACTTCTCCAGCTCCTGGGCCAGGGTAGCTGCTCTCTTGCTGGCTTCTTCTTTCAACCGGTGATATTTCTTCACCTGTGTCAGGGACAGGGAAGGAGGACAGGGATGACCAAGTCAGTCCATGTCAGCCCAGCGATCTCTCTACTCCCCACCCCCCCAAGAGCTTACCTGATTCTCCTCCAGGGTCAAATCTCTGCCCTGACTCTGACTCTCCTCTTCCATCCGTTCCTCAAACTCCTGCCGGGCTTTCTCCACTGACAGCATCTCCTTTTCCAGCTCATCCATGTCACCTTTACGCTTCTTGTAATGCTTCTGAGCATTCTGTAGGGACTTCTTGGCTGCTTCCAGCTTCTTGATTTTGTGGGAGGTATTCTCCTTGGCTTTGATGTACTGAGGCCGCTTCTGGTTCAGCTCTGAGTCCTTCTCCCTTTTGCCAGAGGGGAGGGGGGAAACCAGTTAGCACTGTGGGAGAAGGGAGGGTTCCAAGGCTTTTTAATCCAAAGGGGGCCTAAACTCCAAGCCTCAGGGAAGTGCCTAAAAGAACAAGGGCCTGATGTCCCACAGATCCTCAAAAAAGGGGCTATTCCCTAGAAATGATGGCTTCAGCCTGGCATTCCAGCCACTCTATAAGGTAAAGCTACCACCCCTGCCTCAACCCTAGCCAGGCCAGGCCCCTCAGTAACAACTCCCAAGAGTAACCTGTGTTCACGTAATCTGACTTAACCTTTTCAAATTTCTGTCCTTTAAACTTCAAGCTCCAGTTTTCCTCTTCTAGGAAGAGACTACCAGCCACGAGTGGCTTCCCATCACTTCCTCTCACTTGGCAAAGCCACCACCCCTTTCAAGTTCTCCTCTTCTGAGTACCTATCTACCCAGCGTCTGAGTACTTAAATACTCTATTTGTCTAAAATGCAAGTCAACAGATGTGCCTGATTCTAGCCAAAGCAAGTCAAGGGGAAGATAGAGAAACTAGTATAGGCACTGGGCTCTGGGCTCAGAGGAGCCCTAGGAAACAGCACAGCCTCTTGGCTTTCCACAAGTCACATGCCCAGGTCTGCCACTTACTTGATCTCCTTCTCAATCTGCTGCTGCTCCCGCATCATTTTGCCCAGCTCCTTCTTCTTCTCCTTCAGCTCATCCTCTACCTTGTCCATCCGCTTCTTGTCCTTCTCGATCTCCTTGTTCTTAGAGGCCAGTTCTTTGTTGAGCTTCTCGATTTCCACTTCATTATGATAAAGTTTGAAAAGTTGCAACTGTACCTGAGCTCGCACCACCTCATCCTTCAGGCGCTGGTAGCGGTCAGCCTGTGCAAATAGGGGTGTGGAGGCAGGGGTGCATCAGTAAGGCACTGGCTTCAATCTGGCCTCTCAGAGCCCAGAGGCAACCTGGCCACCTACCTCTTCTTTTTCTTGTTTGGCCTCCTTGCGTTCAGCTGCGATGTTTTTTTTGCGATGGTAATTAAACTGCGTGTCCTCTTCAGCTTTCACCATTTCCTTTTTTCGCTTGTCATATTCCTGGGCCAGCTCCCCAGAGCGACTGATCTCTTCAAAAAGAGCTGTCCTCTCTTTGGGATTCTTCATGGCAATAGATTCCACAGCGCCCTAGTAAAGGTCAAAACACTCTCCCCACTTAGACCCTAGCCAGTCCAGTTCCCGCTACCCACTCCCACTCAATCCTTCAGAAAAAGTTCACTGATCCCTTCCCCACACTGGGTGGCACATTTCACCATTGAGCTTTGAGGACACATTCCCTGCCTTTTGAGGTACATGGGGAACAGAAGAGATAGAAGCAGAGACAACACCGTGTGTTACATACAATGACAGCAGTAGCACAGAAAAAGAACTAAATGAAGCTTGAGGGTAGGAGACTGGTAGGGGTACCTATGTAGGAAGGTTTCCCAAAGGTGACATCTAAGCTGAGTTTGGAAGATGGGGAAGAAACTAATCAAGAAAGTAAGAGAGACGAGGTTATTCCACGTAGAGGAAAATTAATATTGCAAAGGCCTGCAGGCCAAAGAAAGCAGGTGAATTTGGGGAACTGTAAAAGGCTTAATTAGGCTGGAAGGCAGGGCTAGAAGGGAAGAGTAATGGCATATGAGGCTAGTGAGGTGAGCAAGAACCAAAGGGTGTTGTTTCATGAATGATAGGAGTTGGATTTCATGCTAAGGCAATGGTTCTCAAACTTTAGTGTGCATCATAATAACCTGGAGAGCCCGGGAAAACACAAATTGCTGGGCCCCACCCCATACTCTCTGCCCCTATAGGTCTGGGGTAGGGCCTGAGAATGTGCATTTCTAACATGTCCCCAGTTGATGCCGATCTGGAGACTACAATTTGAGAACTGCCATCAGAAGGCAATGAGAAATCACTGAAATGTTTTAAGGAGAGGAGGGAAAGAAACATATTTGTGCTCCCATAAGATGATCCTGGCCTAGGGGATGAACAGGAAGGGGCCAGACTGGAGTCGGGAAGCCCAGTGAGGAAGCCGTTACATTAGTTCAGGGGAGAGATGATGAAGCCAGAGATGCAGCAGGTCCAGTGGGGATAGGACAAAAAGCAGGTAGCCAATAATTGTTAAAAATGCCCACCTGGAAGACGAGGAAGTTACGAGCTTTGATAAGAATGCCCAACTTCTCTAATTCCTCACTGTATTCATGTAGCTGGACCACTTTGTTGTTGATCTTGTACTCAGAGGAACCCCCTACAAGACAATGCATGAGTCAGCCGAGGGTTAGGCCTCCCTCCTACCCCAACAAACTAGTCTAGCCACCCCCCGATGCTCGTGGACCCAAGGAGCACCTCTGGCCAGCCTCACCCACCAACAATGACACGGGCAAAGGTGCGGTCCTCAGCACCCTCCTCAGAGTAGACCATGCTGACAAAGGCCCGGTTGGCAGCTGGCTTGCCCACAGGAGCTCCATGGATCAGGTCCCTCAGGGTCTTTACCCGCAGGTTGCTGGTTTTCTCACCCAACACAAAGCTGATGGCATCCATGAGATTTGACTTACCTAAGGGAGGACAGGACAAAGTAGAGGAGGGGAAGTCAGGAAGAAGGGGAGAGGAAAAGGAATAAAGGAGACATTGACAAGAACATAAATGTTCCCTAATCACTCAGTGCACAGACTAACAGGAGGACAAAATACTGCTTTGCCCCTGTAAAGATTGGGCCTGACCAAAGCCCTGGATCAAAGGCTTAGAAAAACAGCTCCTTTGCAGTTACCACTTACAGCAGCCAAAAACTAGAACCCCATCTAAGGAAATGGTATATTCACAGAATAAATCGTTCTACAACATTTTTTTTTTTTTTTGGCCATGCCGCGCAGCATGTGGGATCTTAGTTCCCCAACCAGGGATCGAACCCAGGCCCCCTGCATTGGAAGTGTGGAGTATTAGCCAGGAAAGTCCCTCTACAACCTTTGATGACATGGGAAAATACCCACAATAGGAGAAACAAGCATGATAGAAAACTCAACATAGTTTGATCTCAACCAAGTTTAAAAAAAAAAACACACAAAACAAAAAAACACACAGGGGCTGAGGGAAGGGGGAAAATGCAGAGCTATTATTTGATGAGTATAGTCTCAGTTTTGCAAGATGAAAAAGTTCAGAAGATTGATTGCACAAAAATGTGAATATATTTAACACTACTGAACTGTACACTCAAAAATGGTTAAAATGGTAAATTTTATGTTATGTGTATTTTAACATAATTTTTTTTAAAAAGGCATATTCCTATAGTGATACAACATGAAGCACACAGCATCACCTATGAAGTATCTTACCAAAAATATTTGACCTGAATCTAAACAAACCTTTAGACCTACCTTCCAGTTTATAGGAAATACAGCAGTTAGAGAAACATGGTAAATGACACCATGAAAAAACCTTAAGACAAACACAGAATGTGGGATATTCTACAAGACAACTGGTCTGGTCTTTTCAAAAAGTCAATGGCTTTTGGGGAGAACCATTCCAGGATACAGAGATTACTGAGACATAAGCAAAGGCAGCACACAACCTTTGATTGGATTCTGGTTCCAAAAAGATCCCAAAAAGACATTTTGGGGAGCAATTTGGGAAGCTTGAATATAAACTGGATAACTGATGACATGAGGAAATTAATTCTCTCAGGTGTGATAACAGTATACTGGTAAACAGGAGAATGGTGATCTTAGTAGATGAATGCTGAATCCTTTAGGGGTGAAACGTCATCATGTCTGCAATTTACTTTCAAATGACTAAGTAAAACACAGGTGTAGGTTTGAAAAGTTTCATAATCAAAACTTGGGGGGACTTCCCTGGTGATCCAGTGGTTAAGAATCCGTCTTGCAATGCAGGGGATGCCAGTTCGATCCCTGGTAGGGGAACTAAGATCCCACATGCCGCGGGGCAACTAAGCCCGCATGCCACAACTAGAGAGCCCATGCAGTGCAACTAATGAGCCCACGTGCCACAACTAGAGAGAAGCCCACACACTGCAACGAAGAGCCTGCACACTGCAACGAAAGATCCTGCATGCCACAACTAAGACCCAATGCAGCCAAAAAATAAATTAAAAAAAAAAAAAAAAAAAAAAAAAAAACTTGGGGAGAGGGAAAGGCATAAAAATATAAACAGTATAACAGTGGTCATTTCTGGGAAAGAAAATAGGTAACAAGTCAGGGAAGGGAGAGAATCTTCTTTTTTTACTGTATATCCTTTGGGATTTTCTGAATTTTATACCATGTGCATATATTCACTACTCAAATAAATAAATAAGGCTTTTAACATTAAGAGTGATTATCTTTTCAGTAGTGGAGTCACAGTTTTTACTTTCTCTATTTTAGACTCAGAAAAAAATATATTTAAAAAAATTTAGACTGGGGTTGGGGGTAGGGAATAGTTTAATCTCTATAAATTCTATCTCAAGATTCCCCCCAACATGCTATCTGACCTTGAACTGAGGACCTGATTCCTAAAACCCTTCTACCCAGCTATAAAAATGGCAGCCCAGGTCCTTCCACAGAGGCAGTACAAGACAGTGATTAAGAGCTTGGGTTCTAGTCCAACAGACCAGGTTCTAATCTTAGTTTCACCACTTTTAGCAGACCTTCCTTTCCCTCACCTGCAAAATCTGAAAAACCATGACTCATGGGTAAAGCATCTAAAACAATGGTTGGCACATAGTTCTCTGTGGGAGTGGCGGGAGCACAGGTATGACAGGCACAGGTTCTGATCCTGGCTCTGAGAATCAAGTGTGCAAGTGATCACAACTCTTTGTGCCTGGATCTTCTCATCGATAAAACAAAGATAATGGTATCTCCCTCCTAGGGTCATTGTGAGAATTTAAATGTAAAGTGTCTTAATAAATAAAGTACTTGCCACACAGTGAATGCTCAATAAATGGCAATCCTATCCTAACCAGGTCTGGACTCTTAGCCTAGTCTCTCTTATCACAGCAGGACAGGCACATCATGCAGACCAGGAGTCAGCCTTTTAGGCACTCATTTCCAACTTCTGGGCTTCTCCCATGCTCTCCAAGGATGGCAAGAACATCTCACAACCAAAGGCCTCCCTACTCTCAATCATTCAATATTGTAAACATTTTTATAACATGCATTATGACCTGAACAATGATATAATGTTTCAAGGAATGTCTTCTTTGGGGCACTCCATAGACCAGTGATGAAGATACAAAACAGAATAAATGTTAACATGTAGAAAGTGTCTACTGTGTGGCAGAGAGGAATTCACTGAGGGGAATCAAAGAATGCCTCGTGGAGCTGGGCACTGAAGAATGGGGTCGGATGTAAGCCTGACATCTACTCGAAGAATGAGGAAGAAGGCGGTCTCTTCCCCCTCCCCAACTTTCCTTTGATTATAAAAATGTAGCTCAACTTAATCCTTGGAGCAGAGCTCCCTCGCCTTCCCACTTGTATCCCTCACAAGCATCCTATAAATCTACTTCTTGCCTGTCAAAAAAAAAAAAAAAAAAAAAAAAGAACGGGGTAAGGGAGGGCCAGTCAGACCAAGGGCCTTTTCGGAATACCTGGGTATACAAATTTACCCATGTTGGGGAGACTGAATGCCAAGAGGTGCATCTCAGCTCTTTCCACAGGGGCCACCACACCAAAATCCTAAGAAACTGCAGTGGAACCCCAAGCATTAGCCATCTAGGCCAGTAGTTCTCAAATGAGGTGGGGGAGGGTGGAGTGATTTTGCCCCTCCCCCCTGGGGACATCTGGTAATGTCTGTAGACATTTTTGATTGTCACACCTGGAGGGGGTGGGGGAGTTGCTACTGTCACCTAGTGGGTAAAAGCCAAGGATGCCACTAAACATCCTACAAGGACGGACCCCACAGCAAAGCATTATCTCACTGGAAATGTCAACAGTGCTGCTGTTGAGAAACCCTGCTTAATAGAGAGCCATATCTAGGCAAGACTCCAGGGAAGGTCATCAGTTACAGCTACTTCAGCAAGGGCAGTCCCTCAGGCTAGAAAGTGATTCAGCTAGAACACCTCTGAGGTGAAGGAACACAGCAGGATTCCAAACAGATCTCTAATGTCCGTAGATGGGAGGACTCCAGGGTGTATAATTTAGAGATGGGGAATTTAGATATGAAATAGAGGCCTTATCTGACTAGCCTTTCTTTCTTCCTTTCCTTCCTTTTTCTTTCTTTTTATTTTTTCCTCCCAGTTTTAACAAGATATAACTGACATACAACGCTGTATTACTTTCAGGTGTACAACATGATTCTGTATTTGTATATATTGCAAAATGGTTGCCACAATAAGTTTAGTTAACATCCATCACCTCACAGTTAATTTTTTTCTTGTGACTTTTTTAAGATCCACTTTAAAATATACAAAATAGCAAAAAACCACAGTTACAGAAAGATAGAGAAGATGAAAAGGCAGAGGGCTATGTACCAGATGAAGGAACAAGAAAAAACCCCAGAAAAACAACTAAATGAAGTGGAGATAGGCAACCTTCCAGAAAAAGAATTCAGAATAATGATAGTGAAGATGATCCAGGACCTTGGAATAAGAATGGAGGCAAAGATTGAGAAGATGCAAGAAATGATTAACAAAGACCTAGAAGAATTAAAGAACAAACAAACAGAGATGACCAATACAATAACTGAAATGAAAACTACACTAGAAGGAATCAATAGCAGAATAACTGAGGCAGAAGAACGGATAAGTGACCTGGAAGACAGAATGATGGAATTCACTGCTGCGGAACAGACTAAAGAAAAAAGAATGAAAAGAAATGAAGACAGCCTAAGAGACCTCTGGGACAACATTAAACGCAACAACATTCGCATTATAGGGGTCCCAGAAGGAGAAGAGAGAGAGAAAGGACCAGAGAAAATATTTGAAGAGATTATAGTCGAAAACTTCCCTAACATGGGAAAGGAAATAGCCACCCAAGTCCAGGAAGCGCAGAGAGTCCCATACAGGATAAACCCAAGGAGAAACACGCCGAGACACATAGTAATCAAAGTGGCAAAAATTAAAGACAAAGAAAAATTATTGAAAGCAGCAAGGGAAAAACGACAAATAACATACAAGGGAACTCCCATAAGGTTAACAGCTGATTTCTCAGCAGAAACTCTGCAAGCCAGAAGGGAGTGGCATGATATACTTAAAGTGATGAAAGGGAAGAACCTACAACCAAGATTACTCTACCCGGCAAGGATCTCATTTAGATTTGATGGAGAAATCAAAAGCTTTACAGACAAGCAAAAGCTAAGAGAATTCAGCACCACCAAACCAGCTCTACAACAAATGCTAAAGGAACTTCTCTAAGTGGGAAACACAAGAGAAGAAAAGGACCTACAAAAACAAACACAAAACAATTAAGAAAATGGTCATAGGAACATACATATCGATAATTACCTTAAACGTGAATGGATTAAATGCCCCAACCAAAAGACATAGACTGGCTGAATGGATACAAAAACAAGACCCATATATATGCTGTCTACAAGAGACCCACTTTAGACCTAGGGACACATACAGACTGAAAGTGATGGGATGGAAAAAGATATTCCATGCAAATGGAAATCAAAAGAAAGCTGGAGTAGCTATACTCATATCAGATAAAATAGACTTTAAATTAAAGAATGTTACAAGAGACAAGGAAGGACACTACATAATGATCCAGGGATCAATCCAAGAAGAAGATATAACAATTATAAATATATATGCACCCAACATAGGAGCACCTCAATACATAAGGCAACTGCTAACAGCTATAAAAGAGGAAATCGACAGTAACACAATAATAGTGGGGGACTTTAACACCTCACTTACACCAATGGACAGATCATCCAAAATGAAAATAAATAAGGAAACAGAAGCTTTAAATGACACAATAGACCAGATAGATTTAATTGATATATATCGGACATTCCATCCAAAAACAGCAGATTACACGTTCTTCTCAAGTGCGCACGGAACATTCTCCAGGATAGATCACATCTTGGGTCACAAATCAAGCCTCAGTAAATTTAAGAAAATTGAAATCATATCAAGCATCTTTTCTGACCACAACGCTATGAGATTAGAAATGAATTACAGGGAAAAAAACGTTAAAAGGACAAACACATGGAGGCTAAACAATACGTTACTAAATAACCAAGAGATCACTGAAGAAATCAAAGAGGAAATCAAAAAATACCTAGAGACAAATGACAATGAAAACACGACGACCCAAAACCTATGGGATGCAGCAAAAGCAGTTCTAAGAGGGAAGTTTATAGCTATACAAGCCTACCTAAAGAAACAAGAAAAAGCTCAAGTAAACAATCTAACCTTACACTTAAAGAAACTAGAGAAAGAAGAACAAACAAAACCCAAAGTTAGCAGAAGGAAAGAAATCATAAAGATCAGAGCAGAAATAAATGAAATAGAAACAAAGAAAACAATAGCAAAGATCAATAAAACTAAAAGTTGGTTCTTTGAGAAGATAAACAAAATTGATAAACCATTAGCCAGACTCATCAAGAAAAAGAGGGAGAGGACTCAAATCAATAAAATCAGAAATGAAAAAGGAGAAGTTACAACAGACACTGCAGAAATACAAAGCATCCTAAGAGACTACTACAAGCAACTTTATGCCAATAAAATGGACAACCTGGAAGAAATGGACAAATTCTTAGAAAGGTATAACCTTCCAAGACTGAACCAGGAAGAAATAGAAAATATGAACAGACCAATCACAAGTAATGAAATCGAAACTGTGATTAAAAATCTTCCAACAAACAAAAGTCCAGGACCAGATGGCTTCACAGGTGAATTCTATCAAACATTTAGAGAAGAGCTAACACCCATCCTTCTCAAACTCTTCCAAAAAATTGCAGAGGAAGGAACACTCCCAAACTCATTCTATGAGGCCACCATCACCCTGATACCAAAACCAGACAAAGACACTACAAAAAAAGAAAATTACAGACCAATATCACTGATGAATATAGATGCAAAAATCCTCAACAAAATACTAGCAAACAGAATCCAACAACACATTAAAAGGATCATACACCACGATCAAGTGGGATTTATCCCAGGGATGCAAGGATTCTTCAATATACGCAAATCAATCAATGTGATACACCATATTAACAAATTGAAGAATAAAAACCATATGATCATCTCAATAGATGCAGAAAAAGCTTTTGACAAAATTCAACACCCATTTCTGATAAAAACTCTCCAGAAAGTGGGCATAGAGGGAACCTACCTCAACATAATAAAGGCCATATATGACAAACCCACAGCAAACATCATTCTCAATGGTGAAAAACTGAAAGCATTTCCTCTAAGATCAGGAACGAGACAAGGATGTCCACTCTCACCACTATTATTCAACATAGTTTTGGAAGTCCTAGCCACGGCAATCAGAGAAGAAAAAGAAATAAAAGGAATACAAATTGGAAAAGAAGAAGTAAAACTGTCACTGTTTGCGGATGACATGATACTATACATAGAGAATCCTAAAACTGCCACCAGAAAACTGCTAGAGCTAATTAATGAATATGGTAAAGTTGCAGGATACAAAATTAATGCACAGAAATCTCTTGCATTCCTATACACTAATGATGAAAAATCTGAAAGAGAAATTATGGAAACACTCCCATTTACCATTGCAACAAAAAGAATAAAATACCTAGGAATAAACCTACCTAGGGAGACAAAAGACCTGTATGCAGAAAACTATAAGACACTGATGAAAGAAATTAAAGATGATACCAACAGATGGAGAGATATACCATGTTCTTGGATTGGAAGAATCAACATTGTGAAAATGAGTATACTACCCAAAGCAATCTACAGATTCAATGCAATCCCTATCAAATTACCAATGGCATTTTTTACGGAGCTAGAACAAATCATCTTAAAATTTGTATGGAGACACAAAAGACCCCGAATAGGCAAAGCAGTCTTGAGGCAAAAAAACGGAGCTGGAGGAATCAGACTCCCTGACTTCAGACTATACTACAAAGCTACAGTAATCAAGACAATATGGTACTGGCACAAAAACAGAAACATAGATCAGTGGAACAAGATAGAAAGCCCAGAGATTAACCCACGCACCTATGGTCAACTAATCTATGACAAAGGAGGCAAAGATATACAATGGAGAAAAGACAGTCTCTTCAATAAGTGGTGCTGGGAAAACTGGACAGCTACATGTAAAAGAATGAAATTAGAATACTCCCTAACACCATACACAAAAATAAACTCAAAATGGATTAGAGACCTAAATATAAGACTGGACACTATAAAACTCTTAGAGGAAAACATAGGAAGAACACTCTTTGACATAAATCACAGCAAGATCTTTTTTGATCCACCTCCTAGAGTAATGGAAATAAAAACAAAAATAAACAAATGGGACCTAATGAAAGTTCAAAGCTTTTGCACAGCAAAGGAAACCATAAACAAGACGAAAAGACAACCCTCAGAATGGGAGAAAATATTTGCAAATGAATCAACGGACAAAGGATTAATCTCCAAAATATATAAACAGCTCATTCAGCTCAATATCAAAGAAACAAACAC
The DNA here is from genome assembly GCF_028023285.1 of Balaenoptera ricei. Lineage (NCBI taxonomy): Eukaryota > Metazoa > Chordata > Mammalia > Artiodactyla > Balaenopteridae > Balaenoptera > Balaenoptera ricei. The sequence continues at coordinate 47,511,435 of NC_082660.1, forward strand.
CCCAATCCAAAAATGGGCAGAAGACCTAAATAGACATGTCTCCAAAGAAGACATACAGATGGCCACGAAGCACATGAGAAGATGCTCAACATCACTAATTATTAGAGAAATGCAAATCAAAACTACAATGAGGTATCACCTCACTCCTGTTAGAATGGGCATCATCAGAAAATCTACAAACAACAAATGCTGGAGAGGGTGTGGTGAAAAGGGAACCCTCTTGCACTGTTGGTGGGAATGTAAATTGATACAGCCACTATGGAGAACAATATGGAGGTTCCTTAAAAAACTAAAAATAGAATTACCATATGACCCAGCAATCCCACTACTGGGCATATACCCAGAGAAAACCGTAATTCAAAAAGACACATGCACCCGAATGTTCATTGCAGCACTATTTACAATAGCCAGGTCATGGAAGCAACCTAAATGCCCATCAACAGACGAATGGATAAAGAAGATGTGGTACATATATACAATGGAATATTACTCAGCCATAAAAAGGAACGAAATTGAGTCATTTGTTGAGACGTGGATGGATCTAGAGACTGTCATACAGAGTGAAGTAAGTCAGAAAGAGAAAAACAAATATCGTATATTAATGCATGTATGCGGAACCTAGAAAAATGGTACAGATGAGCCAGTTTGCAGGGCAGAAGTTGAGACACAGATGTAGAGAATGGACATATGGACACCAAGGGGGGAAAACTGCGGTGGGGTGGGGATGGTGGTGTGCTGAATTGGGCGATTGGGATTGACATGTATACACTGATGTGTATAAAACTGATGCCTAATAAGAACCTGCAGTATAAAAAAACAAACAAAACAACTAATACTAAACTTTCATTGGGCTATTTGTATGGAAACATGTTAATATAAATGTTTCAGACATTACATGAAATTTCTAAAAATCTTATATTTGTATTTGTATGGAAATATGTATGGAAATATGTTAATATAAATGTTTCAGACATTACATGAAATTTCTAAAAATCATATTTGTATTTGTATGGAAATATGTATGGAAATATGTTAATATAAATGTTTCAGACATTAAAAAAAAAATATATATATATATATACAAAATATACAATACAGTACTGTTAACTAATGACCATTCTTCCTAAAAAGCCATCCAAGTCACTCTATCACATCACTGTATCACATCAATCCTGCACAGCACTTATCACAGCCGAAAAATAACTTATTTCCTCCTTTATTATCGTCTTTCCCCTCTGGAATGTAAGTTCTCCGAAAGCATGGCTTATTCTGTTCTCGGCTGTTTCCACAGCACCTTGACTGAATAACTCCTTATAAAGCAGTAAGCATTCAATAAATTTGACGAGCGAATGAGTTCTGACTTTTGACGGTTTCAGTGGTAGGAAAGGCATGCCTCGAATTCGAGGCATCCCCACCTCTCAGTTGAGGCCGGGGAGTCGAGACCCCAAGCACTCCGGAGACGCGAGCTCGGAGTCCGAAATTCAAAAGTGCCGCCTCCAGAGAAGAGTTTTTAAAAGAAAAAAAAAAAAAAAAAAAAGGAATTGGAGTGTACCAACGCGAGGCGGGAGGGGGCGCTGGGATGAAGCAGAAGTATACCGTTTGGCCCGGAGGCTACGGGAGGGCCACGAGCGGTCCCACATCTGCCGGGGGGTTCACACAATGCGTGGAGGCCGGATGCAGCTGCTCCGGGGAGGAACTGCGTGGCCAGCTACTGGCAGCCGGCTCCGGACGCGCCACTTTTGGCTGCAGGGGGCAGTGGGCGGGGTAACGTACACTTCGGCCCGTACCACTCGGGCCGGGAAGGGGGTCGCGCAAAGAGCGGGCAACTGACACCTGGGGAAAAGGTTCGCGTCAGAGCACCCGAGCGGGAAAAGCGGGTCCAGGTCGAAACCCTCAGGAGGGCAAGGAACCTGTTAGGGTTCGCGACATTTCAGGCTGCACAGGCTGGGTTGTACTACTGTGCTGCCGGATAGGGGGGTCCAGGCTGGGACGTTAAGCAGGGCCGCAGCCGGGTTTATCTCACCAGAGCCATTGGGTCCAATGATGGCGGTGAACCTCTGAAATGGTCCGATAATCTGCCGACCCTTGTACGACTTAAAGTTCTCGATCTCAATCAGCTTCAGGAAACCCATGACCGTGGCGGCGCCGGCGGCTGTAAGAAAGGCCGCGCCGTACACCCGCGAACTGTGATAGCCCGCGCGGGAAACACCGCAGTGCAGGCCGGGCGGACGGCAAACCTCGCGAGAATAAGTCCAGGCCTAACGGCATTTTCGGCTTCCGGCGCGGGCGGGGCCTTCGGGCTGACGTGGTGGTTTTCTTGATCCGTTGCCAGGGCGCGAGGTTACGACAGGCATTTGGGCCCCTCCCCTCTTTCTTGTCGCACGGCAACGCAAACCGCCTCTTCACCCAACATAGTCTTGGAAGGAGGCAGGCGGGGCCGGGAGGAGTCCGCAGCTGTTGGGATGGGGGAACCTGTATGAAGGAGCCGATCCTTGCGGAGACAAGCCAGGAGTCACAGCAGGATTATGCCCTCCAGGGCAAGAGGAAGGTGGGAGCTCGGCTGCGGCTTTTGCCTGGCCGGCGGGAAGGCTCAAACAAGAACGGGGTCGGGAATTGGAAGGACCCCAGGGAGCGGAGGGCTGTACAAGAAGGAGGGGCCAGCGGGAGGATTCCGTGTTAGAGTTCAGATCTTGCTGAGGGTGGAGTAGGGTCGGAAGTGGAGTGGGGTGGGGTTATAGGTGGGATGGGGTGTGAAGGGGGATGGGGCGTGGATGGAGATGAGGGTACTCTGGAGCGACTGGGATACGGGCTGGGGAGAACTGTGGCCAGAGGTACTGTCCCTATCCCCCGCCTCCCTCCTGTTTCTCCAAGCAGAGTTCAGAGACTGCCGCTATAGCTGCTATAGTCTTGGACCTGATCCTAGACCCAACCTGGGAGCTTCAAAATTGGGACTCCTTGCTGAGAAAGGTATTTTGTGTGAACCCCTGGGAGTCAGGGTCCCTAAGCCAGTGCTCTCCACCTCTGTCCTTCTTCCCTTCTCCCCCCTTCATCTCTCTCTCTCCGTGCCTCACCCCCATCCCATTCCCTCCTCTCCATCCCCCTCTGCCGTCCCTTGCTTCCTCCCTTCCTCTTCTCTCTCTGCCCTCCACCCCTATCAACCGCCCTGTTGCCCTCTTTCCTCTTTTCTCCCTCTGCCCCTGACTCTGCCCTTTCTGTCCCCTTCCCCTCTGTCTCCCATCTTTCTATCCCTCTCCTCCATCCCCTCATCCCCCATCACCTTATACCTGCTTTTTACTAAGCCATGGCCTTAGCAGTCCAAGAGGCTGTCTGTGGAATCTTTCCCTTCAGTGTGACCTTATATTGTCGTGACAGATGGAATGAGTAGGCTGGCGTTGGTGCTTAGACTTAGACATGAAAAGGGTCCGGTGGCTGCCACAGCCATTCCTGTAACTATTTTTTAAATGATGTCTGGAGGCTGGGAAGAGTCTTAAAGTCTTAGGACAAGTCCAGGAAAGTGAGAAAGCCTGGTTGATGCAATCTAGTAAATGAAGTTCAGTTGGGAGAAACAGTCATGATCAGGCTGAGGGGATAAAATGACCAAAGGACAGCAATCTCATATAATTGACAGGAACTACTGTTCCATTTAAGATGAAATGGAGCTTGGGGGGAAAAAAATCAAATTGGATCCCTACTTCTCACACCATATACAAAATGCAATTCCCAAATAGATTAAAAACTTAAATGAGAAAAGCAAAACTTTAGAAATTTTAGAAGAATATATAGGAGAATATCCTTATGACCTCAGGGGATTTCTTAAATAATAAAAACTTTTGAGCTTAAAGGAAAAGATTGGTAAATTTGACTACATTCAGATTCCTCCAAATTACAACATAAAGTGAAAAGATGGTAAGTGCACACAGAAAGCTTCTAAAGTATTGATACTGTTCTATTTTCTGGGTTCTGTGGAGGGTTCACAGGTGTTCATTTTGTTGTTATACTTCATAACTTACATGTGTTAACCATATTCTTTTGTGTGTATCAACTGTTACCATAAAATTATTATAAAATAATAATAAAGTGAAAAGACAAGCCACAAATTGGAGATGTTTGCCACAGGTAAACTAAGAAATGATTAGTGTGTAGAATACATAAGGAACTCCTAAAATTAATAGGAAAAGGACAAACTGATTTTTTTTTAATGAGCAAAAGATATGAATGGGCACTTCACAGAAAAAGAAAAATGGACAAAACACACATGAAAAGATGTTACAACCTCATTAGCAATAAGGAAAATTCCAATTAAAACTGATAATTATAATTTTATACCCACAAGTTGGCAAAAATTAAAAAGTCTGTAATATCCAGTGTTGCTGAGGATGTGGAGTGGCTAGAGTTTTTATACACTATAGTGAAAGTATAAATTGGTACAATCTCCTTGGAAAACAACATTATCTCGGAAAGTTTAAATAGGCTTATGCCCTATGATCCAGCACTTCCGCTCCTAGGTATATGCTAGGGAAGCTTTTCCACCTGTATATATAAGTCTCTTTTAATCTACAAGTCCCTCCTCTTTTCCTCTTGCAATTAAAAAATAAATAAACTGGGTTGTTTGACTAGAGTCCTAGTCTCTCTTGAACCCAGTTCAGTCAGGCCCCACCAAGAATGTTCTAATCAAGGTCATCAGCAACCCTCCCCTTCAAATTAGTCAGTTCTCATCTTCATCTTACTTAACCCATCATCGGTTGCTCACTCTCTCCTCCCAAAAGCACTTTCTTCACTTGGCTTCTCAGGCATTCCCGTTTTTTCTCCCACCTCACTGGCCACTCCTTAGCCTCCAGTGCTGGCTCCTCCTCTCCCTGTCTCCCCTGAGGCATTCTTAACTATCTACAGTCCCTTAGAGATCTCTCACTGCCTCATAGCTTTAAATTCCTTATATCAGGATGGGCTAAATTATGCTGAGGTTACAAACAACCTCAAAATCTCAGCAGCTATATGTGGAAGCTAATAAATACAACAAACTAGTAAATATGACATAAAAGAAGCAGACTTACAGATATTGAGAACAAACTAGTGGTTACCAATGAGGGGGTAGGGGCAATATAGGGGTGAGAGAGTGGGAAGTACAAACTACTGGGTGTAAGATAGGCTCAAGGATGTATTGTACAACATGGGGAATATAGCCAATATTTTGTGATAACTGTAAATGGAAAGTAGCCTTTAAAAAACTGTTTAAACGTGTGTGTGTGTGAGTTGTGAAAAAAAAATAATATCTACTTCATAGAAATATTAAGAAGAATACTAGTAGGTCAAAAATAGTCAAATATCAGCATTTTCATATGGTGCAACCTAATAAATGAGTTACTAATACAACATGCTTATAATTGCACCTTTACAGTAAATACTCAGTAAATGTTAACTGTGATGACAATTAAAAAAAAAGAAAAAATAATAAAATAAAATCATAGGCTATATAAAGCTTAGTAAAAATATGTGCTACATAAGAACAAATTGTTTCTGACAGAGGCCCTGAGAAAGCCTTCTATAAATGAGGAGCAAGAGCTTTTGTTTAAGTGATCTATTTTTGTTTATTTTTAGTTTCAAGCTATGTTATGGGTGGGTGAGGTTGCTGGTTAACTAAATTCCAGTTAGGTAAGGTCTTGCTATACAGAAGCAGAATAATAAAATTATCAAAAAAAAAAACTGTTTAAAAAAAAAAAAACCTAAGGACAACCAATCCAAACAGCCACCTAGGCTTTCTCAAATAAAGCAAGCGCTTCAGCTATAGCCAATCAAATAATTTCCTTGCTTTCCATCTCTTCTCTTTAAAGATCTTTCCCTGAACTCTTCTTAACCACTTCTGGTTTGACACTGCCCGGTTTGTTTTTTGCTCAAATAAACTCTTAAAAACATGTTTTTTTAAGGCTCAGCAGTTCATAAAAACAAAGATTTCTCACTCCTGCTTCTTGTCCACTGTGGGTTGGCTACATCTCTGCTCTGTCATCACTCCAGGACTGAGGCTGAAGGGGCAGCGCTCACCTGAGACATTGCCGGTCCCACAGCAGAGAGTGAAGAGAGAAAGTGGCTATCATGTAATGGCTCTTAGTTCTGCTTGGGAATGGCACATGTCAATTCTCACATTGCAGAGGGCAAAGCAGATCATGTGGCTAACCTTGAGGACAATAAGATAAGGATGTAGAATCCTTCTGTAAGGAGGAACAGCAAATTTTTTTTTTTGGCCACATGGGGCTTCTGGGATCTTAATTCCCCAACGAGGGAACAAGGGATCTAACCTGTGTCCCCTGCAGTGGAAGCGCAGAGTCCTAACCACTGGACCACCAGGGAATTCCCAACAGCAAATCTTTTTGAACAATAACAAAATTTACCATACTATATGTATGCTATCAATGGGTATCTAATCAACCTCTCAAACTCAACACTTCGAAACTGATCTCCAGATCCTCATCCCATTCTGTTCTCCCCACACAGACTATTCAGTTGATAGCAACTCCTCTGACTGCCCCAGCCAAAATCCTTGAAGTCATTCTTAACACTGCTCTCTCACAGCACATCCAATCCATCAGGAAGTCCTGTTGGCTCTGCCTTCAAAATATATCCAGAATCTGACCACTTCTTGCTACATCCGCTGCTACCAACCTGGTGAGTCATCATCATCTCTTGCCTGAACGACTGCAATAGCCTCCTGTCTGGTCTCCCTGCCTCTAGCCTTGCCTCCCCTCCCCTCCAGTCTATTCTTAACACAGCAGCCAGAGCGATCCTTTAAAAATCAAAGACAGGACACATCACTCCCACTGCTCAAAATCCTCCAATGGCTGCCCATTTCTCTCAGAGTAGAAGCCACAGCCTTTACAATGGTCTATAAAGTCCTACATGCTCTGCACCCCCCCACCCAATCTATCTAATGTCATTTACCACTCCTCCTTGCCTCCCTGCTGTCCCCTTGAACGTGTGCCTCTTCTGTCCACCTTAAGGCCTTTGCACTTGTTCCCTCCGCCTGCAGTGCTCTCCTAGTTATCTGCATAGGAGACTCTCTCACCTTCTTCAAGTATTTGCTCAAATATTACCTTCTCAGTTATGCCTCCCCTGACTTCCATATTTAAAATTGCAACACGCCCCCCACTTTCTTGGCACTTCCAATTCCCCTTATCCTGCTCTATATTTTTTTCCGAAGCACGTATCATCTTCTTACAAACTGTTTAATGTACTCTCTATAGTCTGTCTGTCCCCACTAGAAAGTAACTTTCACAAGGACTCAGATTTTTGTCACTTTTGCTCCTTGATGTCTCCCAAATGCTTAAAGGATCATCTGACAGTAGGTACTCCATAAATATTTGTTAAATGATAGAATGAACATGGGTGAAAAAAGCAAGATGCAGAAGAATGCATACTGTGTGATACTCCATAAAATTCTGAGACAAGAAAACGTTTTAAAATATTGTTCAGGGAATTACGCACACACAGTATATTAATGCATATTAGTAAGGGAATGGTAACATTTTGGATAGTGGTTATCTCTTAGGGTAAGGATGAGGGAGGAGAGACATAAGACCCTTCAATAGTATTGATCATTCACTATTTCTTAAGTTGGGGAGTTGGTTCATGGGTCTCTTTTATCATGCTTCCTAACTTACATATGGCTTATATATATTCTCCTGTATGCATCAAATATTTTAGTTACAAAATGGTTAAAAGAGAGAGAGAGAGACCGGAACTAGCTATATGAGGAGTTGAAGAATGGTGTTCCAAACAAAGGAACACAGTGTACAAAGGCCCTGAGGTGGGAACAGTTGTAGTGTTGGAGGACTTGATAGGAAGCCAGTGTGCCTGGAGCACTGTAAGCAAGGGATAGGGAGGCATGAGATGAACTGGAGAGGTGTGCAGGAACCAGATCTTGAAAGCCCACAGTAAGGAGTTTGGATCTGATTCTAAGTGCAGTAGGAAGCCAGGGGAGGATTTTAAGCAGGTGCAAGACATGATCAGATTTAAGTTAGTAGAAGTGGTTTGGGCTGTGGCTTTGGCTGGCTCACGTGCCAAAAGTGGGCCTCCCAAAATATGAAGGAACACAGGCAAATTGAAGCCCTCTAGCCTTTCATTTGACTGGAGAATAAGTAATAAAAATAAAGGGGGAATGGTGGTGGCATTTACTGAAACGGGGAAAACTAAATAGAACATAATGCAAAAGGGATGTTGTAAATGAGTTTGAGACTTGGAAAGGTGAGCAGGGGTCAGATCATGAAGACTCATAAATCTGGCAAAGGGGGTTGGACTTGATCTTGTAAACACTGGGGAACCATTTGCTTTAAAGCTGCTTTTAAGGGTTTTAAGCTGAGGCGTGCCATGGTCAGATTTGCTTTCAGAAAAACCACTTCAGTAGCCAAGGCAGAGAAAGAGGTAGAGAGCATAACACTGGAGCAAGGGAGGCCAGTGAGGCTCCTGGGAATATTGTCTGGCACCAGCTTGTGAGGCCTGAATTAGGGTGGTGACAGCAGAGATGGAGAACACAGATATGAAATATGTCAGGAAGTAAAATCAGTAGGAATCAATAACTGGTAAGATACTGTGGGGAGAAAGGAATGGGGGTGGGGGTGTAGTCAAGGAGGATGGTTAGCACTGATTGGCCATTCACCTCACCCTTGCTCCAGATGTATAAGGTAGACCCACCACCAGATCCCAAGGAGGTGGCAGCCATCGAGGCTAGAAGAAATCAAGAAAAGGAGCAACAGAGCCTATTCAATGTGTGGACCAGAGGAATGCGGGTGAGTGGGCAGCGGGGACATTCTCTGGACCAGGGGCCACCTCACTCTTGCACCTGGAGAGGAACATAGCAGTGCCCATCACAGCCCCTCCCTGATTCAAGCAGACTGTAGAGCTAGAAAGGAAGGAGGAGGGTGAAAAGGCACCCACCCCCACATGTGGGAAGGGCCTGGGAAAGGGGACTGGGGGTGCAGGGGAAGAGACTGGGGGAAGAGGAGCCAGTGACAGCTGACTTCTCCAGTCAGCTCAGGGCCAAGTGGCCTGGTTCTCAAGAGACAGGCAAATGGAGCCGAAAGAAGTCTATAAAGAATATTTGGGGGCTTCCCTGGTGGCGCAGTGGTTAAGAATCTGCCTGCCAATGCAGGGGACATGGGTTTGAGCCCTGATCCGGGAAGATCCCACATGCCGCAGAGCAACTAAGCCCATGCGCCACAACTACTGAGCCTGTGCTCTAGAGCCCGTGCTCCGCAACAAGGTGCAATGAAGAGTAGCCCCCACTCGCCATAACTAGAGAAAGCCCACGCCCAGCAACAAAGACCCAACTCAGCCAAAAATAAATAAGTAAATAATAAATAAATAAATTTATTAAAAAAGAAAAAAGAATATTTGGTATTGCACGCATATGCCTAAACTCTTTCTGGAAGGCTACATAAGAAACTGTTAACTGTTCCCTGGTGGTCCAGTGGCTAAGACTCCGCGCTCCCAATGCAGGGGGCCCGGGTTTGATCCCTGGTCAGGGAACTAGATCCCACATGCCACAACTGAAAGATCCCATATACTGCAACGAAGATCCTGCGTGCTGCAACTAAGACCCAGTGCAGCCAAATAAATAATAAAATAAATAAATACATTAAAAAAAATAAACTGTTAACCAGCCTGAGGGACAGAGATGGGAGGGACACTTACTCTTCACTAAACTGTATTCCCTTTTGCACTATTTTGAAACATTTTAAATGAATTATAATCAAAATAAAGAGAAAATATTGATAGTTTAAGAAAAAATAGATTGCTGGCTGGGTGATGAGTGGTGTGACTGAGATCTAGTTGGCAAGCGTTTCCTCAGGGCCTGCTCTGTGCCAAGCACTGGGTTGGGCAGTAGGGATACAAAGCTGACTAAGGCCCAGTCTCTGCCCTTATCAGGCTCACAGTCTGGTGTAGGAGATAATCAATAGAGGCAAACTTCATTATAGTGTGGGCAGTGGGCCCTAGATTCTATGGGAGTAGCACCTGCTGGAGGGGTCAGGAAAGTGAAGTCTGAGCTGGTCTTAAGGGATGAATAGGAGTTTGGGTAAAGAGGGGAGGAAAGAGTGTTCCAAGTGGAGGGAGATGCTGGAGCAAAGGCTATCAGTATGAAACAGCCTAAGATGTGCAGGGAACTGTAAGCAGAGCTCCTGAGGGTGGGAGAGGGGAAGAGGGTGAGATGAGGCTGGAGACAGAGGAAGAGGCTAGACCACTGAGGGACTTACAAACCATGCTGAGATGGTAGAACATTATCCAGTAGGTACTGGGGATCCTATAGGAGGATTCTGAAGCAGGTAAATTCTGAGCAGTCTATGTTAGAGCATTCAAGGCCCACTGCTGGGCCCATACCTTGATTTAACTCATTTCTTTGGGATCAGGTGGATGCTGAAGCCCTGAACAGCCAGGCGGAAGAGAAAAAGCTTCGGAAGGCAAAAAAGCAGAGCGAGGTGGCAGCTTATGGTAAAAGCCCAAGGCCAGGGGCCAGCCAAAGGGGAAAAGCAAGGGCCTGAGTGGGATAAGGCAGGGCAGTTCTGCTTCGGAGTGGGGCCTGAGGCCTGGGGTGTGGTAAGACAAACCAGACTGGCCTTTGGGAACAGTGGCTGTGCTGAGTGGGCTCTGTCCCTCCCGTGGGGCCTTCTCCATGCCCCTGCCCACCACCCCCAGGTACCGACCAGGTGCAGTATGATATGGTGGCTCAGATGCTAGAGAAGGAACAGGCAGAACGGACACATCGGCTGGACAAGAAAATGCAAGAGTTTCGGAAGCAGAAGCAGCAGCTCGAGAAAAGGCGTGAACTTGACCTTTGGGATTCAGACCCACTCTGGGGGGAGTTTCCAGCTCATCTTGGTGACAATGATCCCTACTGGGGCCCAGCCAGCCTGCAGTGCTTCTCTTGGGAAGATTTGGACAGGGCCACATGCCTGAGAATGCAGCAGGAGGAGTTCATGCACAGCCTGGAGAGGCCACTGCAAGAGCAACAGCAACAGCAAGCCAGAGTTGAGGAGAACTGTGCAGGTAAGCAGCGGGGCCCTCCAGGCTGTGACCTGAGGCCTAGTGGGGAGTCATCCTGAGCTGGATACAGCGCCCAGAAGACCAGAACTGTGTGGGGAGGTCCAGTTACCCATAGGGGCTGATGCTGAAAGGTTAGACTGAGCAGGCCCCAACCTCCCTGACTTCCTTCATCAACTGACAGTATAGCCACTGATCCCCAATCAGCCTGGCACTCCATTACCTGGAGGCAGCAGAGTGAAGACAAACCTAATGGCTCTGCTGCTTACTAGCTGGTTTGGGCAAATGAACTTTCCTCTCTGTGCTTCAGTTTCCTTATCTTTAAAATGAGGAAATTAATCCATACAACATAGAGCTCGTATGAGAATGAAATGAGATACTGTAAGTAAAGCACAAGCGTCAGTGCTCAATAACCAGTAGCTACTATCAATATTACTATGACATCTGTGGCCATGTCCCCCTCTTCCATTAGAGTAAGCCTTTCACGGGCAAGGACCATCTCTTATCTACTCACGCTGCTCACCTTTAAAACCACCTGTTATAGCACCCTGTTCTATTATACCGCTTATCATGGAGGTAACTAAGTATCTGAAAGTATTTGTGGAATGTCTGTCTTCTCCCCAAAATGTCAGCTCACTGAAGATGAACCACATATCTCATTTCCACCCCTATATCCCAGTTGCCTAGTACATTGTCTGCCACAGTGTCAGGAGCTCAATAAATCATTGTTGGATGAACAATTGAAGACCAAAGTAAACAAGAAAGGCACCCTACCCTCCAGGAACCCACAGAACCATGCCTTCCAGAAAATCAGTGTAGAGTAAGAGGAAAAGATACATGCACAAGTCATTTACCAGCACATATCTATACTTTAACACTGCGTTAGGTACTATGAGAGGTACTGTGATAGAAGTATATATAGGACATGGAGGGAATATCAATATGGGAGTGGTCAGTACCCACAAGGGAAGGGAGGCAGGGTAGGGGCTTGGCACAGGCCCGCTGTCAGGAGCCAATTTTGGAAAGTTGGGTACAATTTCGGCAAGGCAGAGAGTGGGAATGAGAAAAGGTCATTCTAGGCAGAGCGGGTAGCAAAAGGAAGAGCTAACCTTTGCTGAGCACTTACTGTGTACCAGACACTGTGCCAAGATTTCTACCATGTATTAACTCATTTTATCCTCACAACAACCCTATGAGGCAAGTACTAGTAGTATCCCTACCTTCGGTGGAGGAAACTGAAGAACAGAGATGTTAAATAACTTGCCCAAAATCATACAGCTAGTGGGTGATGGAGGCGGTAAGTGAACTCAGGCAGGCTGGCTCCAGAACCTGCACTCTTGACCGCTACGCCACACTTGCTGTCAGTCACTATGAGAAACTGGGGACTCAGAGGCCAAGGGAGAAGTTTCAGAGAGGGAGTCATCAATAACGTCAAATGCCCCAGAGAAGTTCAGATAGGAAAAGAATGAGACTTGAAAATGAGATTTGGAAATTAGGAGTATTTGGTGATTTTTGTCAGAACAGTTGCAGTGGAACCAGGGGCCAGCTGCCCAATGGCAGCAGGCAGGTGTACGAGAAGGTAGAGCAAGGCAACAGGGACAGCAGAATGCTGGGAGAGGGTCTGTGTAGTGTCATGGAAGGAGCATGGGCTGATTCCTCAAGAGATCTGGATTCAAATCCCAACTTACTACTTGCTGGCTGTGTAACCTTGGGCATTTTACTTCACCTCTGGACCTCATCTGAAAAATGGGGCTGATCTTTCCTCTCTGGGTTGCTACAAAGAGTGAAATGAAACAAGGCACCCCTATCCTCCCTTCCCCCGCCCTCCAGTCTCTGAAATCTGTGTCCCTGTGCCTCTCCAGAGCCAACCCCTCAGCCTATGCTCTGGACCCCATTCCCCCTGCCTCCCACATAGGCTGTGCTACCTTAGGTACTCCCCACTGGGTTCTCAACACTTGCCCTTCCACTGGCCCCTTCTGTGAAGGCTGTAAGCATGCTTGTGTCTAACCCTTCTTAAGAAAAAGACAAAAGTCTCCCTCCACTCTGTGATTCCTCTAGATGCTGTGAGCTAGCTGTTTTCCTTTACAGCCATACTTTCTGAAAAATCTGCTTCCACTTGCTCTTTCCTTCCGAACTTTCCAGTCACACCTCAACCTCTGAGATCTCATTTCTCCCCACACAACTTCACTGACACTACTCTTACTAAAATCATCAATGCCCTTTATGTTATCAGGTACAAGAGGCTCTGTTCAGTCTTTTCTCCTTGACTGGGACTTTCTTGCTACACTTGACTCTGATCACATCTTCCTTCTTGAACCTCTCTCTTCCTTCGCTTCTGTGACAGCACATTCTGCTTGTAGCTCTCCGATCATTCCTCCTCTGTCTGCCCTTTATGGATTCCTCTTCCTTCTACTTCTTCCTTCCTTCTTTCTTCCTTCTTGAGACTCTGTCCCTGGCGCACTCCTTACCCTGCATACTTGCCTCAGGCGCCCTCGGTCCTCATTCTGGTTTCAGCTAAAATGTCGCCACCTCTGTGCTGAGGACTCTCTACCTGCAGAATCAGATATCCAGGTGCCTGTGGACCACCTCCAACTCAGTTTCCTAAACAATTCATCAGTGCTCCCTAACCTGCTCTGAATTCTGTATCCTCTAGTTCCAGTGGTGGCCACACAATGCATGGAGTCATCCCAGCCAGGACCCTGGAAAGCATCCAAGTCTTTCTTCTCCCTTACTCCCTCATCCAATCCATCAAGTACTGCTGATGTAACCTCCATATATTTCCCCTCCATCCTTTCCGTCACTGGCCTGGTTTGAGCCCTCCCAACTGGCCTACTGCCTTAGCCTCCAAGATGGCTTCCCTACCTCAACTGTCTCCCACCAGCCTGACTGTCCTCTATACTGGCCACCAAAAGGAGCTTTCTAAAATGCAAATCTGTGTCACCCCCTTACTTAAAATCCTTCCATGTTCCCCACCACCTTCAGGGTCAAGTTTTTAGTCCTTAGTCTGGCCCCTGTAGAGCTCCCTAGTCACTTGCATTTTATGCTCTAGGAAGAGCGGACTATTTGTAATTTAAGATACAGACCATGCTGTTTCTTGACTTCCTTCATTCATTTGATAAATATTTACTGAGCATCTACTATGTGCCAGGCTGTGATGCAGGTGCTAGGGCATGGTAGTGGATAAAACAGACAAAAATCCCTGCTTTCACAAGGGTTACCTTCTAGTGACGAGAGAGACAGGCAATAGACAAAAATAATTAAGTAGGGCTTCCCTGGTGGCGCAGTGGTTGAGAATCCGCCTGCCAATGCAGGGGACACGGGTTCAAGCCCTGGTCTGGGAAGATCCCACATGCCACGGAGCAGCTGGGCCCGTGAGCCACAATTACTGAGCCTGCGCGTCTGGAGCCTGTGCTCCGCAATAAGAGAAGCCGCGACAGTGAGAGGCCCGCGCACTGCGATGAAGGGTGGCCCCCGCTTGCCACAACTAGAGAAAGTCCTTGCACAGAAACGAAGACCCAACACAGCCACAAATAAATAAATAAATAAATAAACAACCCCCTCTAAAAAAAAAAAAAAAGAATTGTTACTTAAAAAAAAATAATTAAGTAAATTGTAGGGTGTATTGGATGGTGACAAATGCTAGGGAGAAAAATAAATCAGAGAAGGAGGATAAATGTTGGGGGCAGGCAGGTGGCAATTTTAGGTAGGAGAGTCAGAAGGCCTCACTGAGGTGGTAACATTTGAGCAAAGACCTGAGGGAGGCAAAAGAGCATGAGACAAGAGCAACGTTTACTGCAAATCCCTGAGGCAGGAACGTCTGGCATGTTCAAGAAACAGCAAGGAGACTGGTGTGGCTGGATTGAAGCAAAGTTTCAATACATTTGCTCATGCTGTGCTTGCAGCCTGGAATGCCCTTTGCCCTTTCTGACTATATGCAACATGTATTTCAAGGATCACCTCCTCCTGGAAGCCTTCCTCTCACCCAAAGCTCTCTTAATGCCCTACACACATCTCTGTCATTGCCCTTACCACATTGTGGTATGATGATCTACATTTGATCCATCTCCTCCATTAGACAAGGAGCTCTCTGAGGACAGGATCTAATTCCTTGGTATCCTCAGAACCCAACACATGGCCCTTAGACTGAGGCTCAGAGATGAAATGATTTCCCCAAGGTCACACAGCCCAGAAGCAACAGAGCTGCATTGAGACTCAGGTCCATTGGAGGCATCTTTCAGTGAGGCACCTGAGAAATTCTTGTTGCTGTCACTTTGGTTATCCCTAGCCCCAAAGAGTAGCTCCTTCCACACATCCCTCCAATGAGGACATTACCCCCTTCCCAAACATACATACACATACATCCACAAAGCTCGCTGAACAAATGGCTGAGTGAGTGAACCAGGAATGCAGCAAGCCAGTACAGTGCCCTGACCATATTTCTCTGTGTAGATACGCTCAGTGAACAGCTGCGCCTAGCCATGGACTTGCGGGCCACCCAGCTGGCCAAGCTGGAGGAGTGCTGCCGCAAGGCCATAATGTCTGCCAAGGCCAACTCCAACAAGGCCCAGGTACGTATGGCCAGAGCCATCCAGTGCACCCGGCTCTCCCCAGTCCCCTGAACAAAGTCCTGGGGAACCTCAGCCACATCTTTCCCCTCACAACCCTTCTCGAATTAACACCAGCCCTCTCATCTACCTGAGGATTTCCCCCTTCACCCAAGGGCCCTCTTAGGTCAGAAGGTCCCCTTCCCCACCTCCAGACTCAGGATGACCTGAGAACAGAACACTGCCCTCCCTTCCCCAGCCTCTTAGTCTAAGGGCTTCCAGAGGGCAGGGGAGTTCCCTGCCCATTCCACCCCTTCCCCCACCTTAAGTCACTCAAAGGCCATGCAGTATCTGTTCCTTCTCTCCCTGAGATGGAGGAGAGTAGGGCCATGTCTCCCCCTCCCCTGTGACTGCGAGTTCCCTGAGGCTGGGCATCCAAATGCTCACATTCGGGGGCCCCACCAGGTAGCTAAGATGGCTAAGCAGCAGCGCCATGAGCATCAGCACCAATGGAAGGCCAACTTCGTGGAGATCCAAAACCAGATCACAAGTGACCTACTGACTGAGAACCCCCAGGTCGCCCAAAACCCTATGGCTCCGCACAGGGTCCTGCCCTATTGCTGGAAGGGCATGACTGCAGAGCAGAGAGCTGCCATCAGGAAAGTACAGGAGGTGCAACACCATGAAAAGGAGGCACAGCGCCAGACCGAACAAGCACTGGATACCAAATGGGAAAGCCAGCCTATGTGCTTGGCCCAGGCGGCAATGGAGCTAGAAGAGCAGGAGAGGAGCTGTGTGCTGAATTTTGGTGGAGAGTAGGCTCCTTCGACCAGTGGCTGGCTAAGTAGCAAAAAGACCAGTGAGTTCTAGGGGGTGGCAGCAGGGATGAATGCCAAGGGAGGGTGGAGACGGATGGCAAGGGCCAGGGAGAGAGGGAAAGCCCATCACCTGAGGCCTCTGGATTTCTTTCACAGGCAGAATTATCTGAATTCAGTAATGTACACCAATCAACCTACAGCCCAATATCACTTGCAATTCAACACCAGCAGCCGCTGAGCTCAGGATGGTCATCTCTCCTTCCTCCCCCATCAAGCTCACAGAGGCTAAGAGTCAAAAGAGGAAGATGATGCAGACCCCCTCCACCAATCCATTTCCCAGTGGGAGAGCTGAGCCAGCACCCCCACCTTTGACCCTAGGTAAT
The DNA here is from genome assembly GCF_028023285.1 of Balaenoptera ricei. Classification (NCBI taxonomy): domain Eukaryota; kingdom Metazoa; phylum Chordata; class Mammalia; order Artiodactyla; family Balaenopteridae; genus Balaenoptera; species Balaenoptera ricei. The sequence goes on from NC_082660.1 coordinate 47,528,202, forward strand.
AAAGTTATTCACTAAAATCAAGGCCACGTGTTGTAATAGGACACAAAAGGTGTGAGGTACTGCCTTTCCCGCCCCACCCCTGGAGTCTGAGCATCCAACCCTGTCAGAGTCTCACCCATTCACCTTTCTTCCCCATGCCAGTTCCCCCAGCACACAGTGCTGCTCACTCCCCTGTGAGAAATAGACTTTATTAGGCACGAAGGGTGACTGGTGGGCAGAGGTTACAAAATGGCTACTGGGCTTCCTCCCAAGCTGGAGTAGAGTACTCCAGGAAGAGGAGGGACAGAGGAGCCTGTGTTTTCTCTGCCTTCCCCCTTCAAGGCTGCATGCGGATGGCCCCATCCAGCCGGATGACCTCTCCATTGAGGAATGGGTTCTCGATGATGGCCTGTACCAGATGAGCATACTCAGCAGAGTCACCCAGTCGGCTGGGGAAGGGCACCTGGCTGGCCAGGAAGTTGCGCACTTTATCTGGGAGGGTGGTCAACAGCGGAGTGCCAAATAGGCCTAGACAAGACAACCAGAGTCAGAGACCCACCCTCGCTTTCATATTTACCTGGTCCCTCCTCACCTTAACCCTACTTGTGGTGCTTCCCTATGCCCAGAGATAGAAGGCTGCTGCTGTTTAGATGGTAAATACCTTCCCCTCTCAATTGCCCACGGATCCCATCCAATCCCAGGTGTGGCAGGGAGGGGATATGTCTACCTGGAGCAATGGTCATCACCCGGATGCCCATGGGAGCCAGATCCCGAGCAATGGGCAGTGTCATGCCCACTATGCCCCCCTTGGAAGCAGAGTATGCAGCTTGTCCAACCTGGAGAAGGAGTGGAGGTCATAGGGGGAAGGGCCCCAACAAGTCACCAAGGCACAAGCCTTGCCCCTACTCACACACCTGGCCCTCAAAGGCAGCTACACTGGCTGTGTTGATGATGACCCCACGTTGGCCTCCCTGGTCTGGTTCATTCTGGCCCATCTCACCAGCCACCAGGCGGATCACATTGAAGGTGCCTATGAGATTCACCTGGAGGACCAGTAGAGACATGGTGTAGGACCTAAAGCAGAAGCAGCCTTTTGTCCCCTAAAAGCTTTGGGGACACCCACAGCCAGATACTTCTTACTACTGCCCCTGGAGAACCTCTAAGGCCTTACATTGAGAACTCGCTGAAAGTCCTCCAAGGTATGGGCCTGGCTCTTCTTTAAGTTGTATGTCTTGCTGGCCACTGCAATGCCTGCACAGTTGACTGCCACATCCACACGGCCAAACTTTTCTTTTGCTAGAGTCAGGGCTGCTTGCACGTCCTTCTCTGAGGTCACCTTCAAAGGGAGAAGTGGAGAAGGTATTCATCTCCCATCACACACATACCACTAAATCTTGAGGAGGGGAGGGCAAGGCAGGTTCACTCTTTGAGTGACAAGAGAATTGTGTAAGCAAGGGAGAGGCCAGGAGAAAGAAAACTCGAGAGTGGGACAAAGGTGAAAATGTTAGGTAATACAGAGCAGTGTTTCAAAACATTTTTGAAATCCATACCCTCTTCTGATAAATTCACATACCCCTGGAGATTCTCAACTGCTGTGGATCAGAGAAGTTTTGAGAATTATTGATATGAAGATAAACTAGCTTTTTTGTACCCCTACCTGCTAAGATAATTTCATCAAGCTTTACTTCTGTAGTTTGTTTCATGAAAAGTTTTTTGACTTTGTAAATATAAAATTACAGGGCACAATATGCATTTTCAAACTATACATACTTCCTTGAGGAGACTCTGATATGGCCAATTCCCAACCCTCCCCCCCGCGTTGTGAAACCCAGCTTTAGAAATTCCTTACCGCAGGCGTTTGAAAACGGCTCAGGCCAAAAGGGAAAAGGAGATGGGTCCACTGCCCACATACACGGTACCCTTATGAAAAGGGACCCCATGGGAGAGGTGAGGTAATCCCACTTACGTCCGCTGGGGCAAAGGCGCAGTTCTTCCCTAACTTCTTGGCCTGGGCCTCCCCATCCGAGTTGGGCAGGTCCAGAAGTACAGCAGTGGCCCCCTGCCCCACCAGTCGTTCCGCCGTGGCCAAGCCTAGGCCCGAGGCTCCACCAGTTATTACGGCGACCAGACCCTGTGAAGAGGGGCACGGTCAACAACTATACTGTACAGACCACCCCCACCCTTGCATCTGCCCATTTTCCAGGCTTCTGCGAGGGAGGCTCCCGGTCACCCCTGCGGTTTAACCCAGATGTGCCTCCTCACTTTAACGATGGGACCTCTGGGTGTCTCATCCCCAAAAAGCCCATCCAGACACCCCGCATGCACGTGCCCCAGAGAGCTGACCTTCACCTCCCGAGGCCAATCGCCGCAACAGCAGGCCTCGATAAGAGTAACCCTTTCTCCCAGCACCGATCTCTCCCCCCTAGTTCTACGGCCGCGCCGTCCCAGCGGGTGCAGAGGGGCAAGAAGCAGGGTCGAAGACCCGGTTACCTTCACGCTCCGACACGCAGCAGCCATCTTGCGCTGGCCTCTCTACAAGCAGGACTGCCGGGCGGTCGCTGGTTGGCCGAGGCAGAGCCGCGGGGCGGGGCCGGCGAAGCTGGCTGTCCGCGGCGAAGGACAAACGGCGAGTGTCGGCGGTTAGCGTCCAAGACCCGAGAGCAGGCCCAGGCAAGGTCCCGGCCGAGAGTTATTTCACCCGGGGGAGAAAACAACGAGTAGCAGCATCGCACCGCCACAACCTCCGGCCTTTGGGCAGACGGCCAGCTCCGCTGGGGGGAGGGGGACAGGAGATTGAGAGTGTGTACCTTACTCCTCGGAAAAAGCCTCCATTCAACATTCATATGTTTATATCTGAGAGACTCCTATATGCCAGGCTCTGTGCGGGGCACTGGGGATAACCAGAGGAATAATAAAAGGTTCATGCCTTACGAGAGGGAAGTTGGAAAAAGTTCAATTGGAAAAAGAGATAATTACAGTACAGACACAGACGAAGGAAGGGACAAAGAACCAGATTCTAGAACCCAGACATGGATATCCAAAGACGGAGATTCTGAGAGCCATGTGCAGAGAAATATGTCGAGGAAGAGATTGAGAGGAATAGAGATGACCGACAGATTCTCAGAGATATGGATGTGGAGAGCCATTAAGAGAGAAGCTAGGAGACAGACATTCTGAGACAGCTGCTGAGCAGCACAAACCCAAAGAGGCATAAACAGAGAAGCCAAAAACATCTTTCATCAGGTCAGCCTTTGCTACTGTCTTCTACGTCTAACCTATTTTAAACCCCAAAGCCCAGATCAGATTGGAAACATTTCAGATTGGACCTCAACGAGAGACTGTCATTTAAGACCCAGAACATCCTGGAACATCTTTTAACCAGTATCCCAATTAGAATCCTGAGCTCACCTAATCTACGTAATCTGACTTCTTTCTATGGAAGTATACTTCTCCCCAAACCGAGGTCTTCAGACCATAACCTTAGTCTACATTTTCAGCCTCATTCGGTTGTATGTTTAATCTATCTGAAGTATCTCCCTTTGTGTTTTCCCATCCAGGAAGACTTCCCTCTGGGCCTCCTAAATGTTGACCACCGCCACACTCATGGTCACTACACCATGTTCATGAAAGGATTTAATACCAGATTCACAATCTTTCTGACAATATGAAGCCCCCCAGCAGTCTATAGCACTCTTCACTGAGCCCAATATGCTCCAACCACAGTGCCCTCTTTGTGTTCATCTTTGTTTTGTTTTGTTTTTTAATTTTTATTGGAGTATAGTTGATTTACAATGTTGTGTTAGTTTCAGGTGTACAGCAAAGTGAATCAGTTATACATATACATATATCCACTGTTTTTTAAGCTTCTTTTCCCATATTGGCCATTACAGAGTATTGAGTAGAGTTCCCTGTGCTATACAGTAGGTTCTTATTAGTTATCTATTTTATATATAGTAGTGTGTACATGTTAACCCCAATCTCCCAATTTGTCCCTCCCCCCTGTGTTATCTTTGAATTAGCTATTCCCTCTGTTTGGAATGCTCTCCCCCTGATCTTTGCATGACTGTATTTGTTGCTGTTGTTGTTGTTGTTGTTTGGTCATTCAGAACTAAGCTTAAATGTCACCTCCCCTCCCGGAACTCTCAAGCTGTAAGCCACCTAGTTACTATCCCATTGGCTTGGAAGATGTCATCAAGAGGACGTGACCTCTGGTTGACCACAGAGCTGGACCCAGGCATTGGGAGACTCCTTACCCCCTCCTCTGTCCTTGGAATATATCCACCGTTCCCACAGGTGGAGCTGTTTTAAGGATGCAGCCTTGAAAGAGTAAGGTGTTGAGACCATCTGGACTGAATACATGACTGAACCCTCTTAACGCCTCTATATAAACTTTTAAGATTCTGGCAGGTGGGTGCGGAGATCTACTCGCTCGGCCACCCAAAACAAACCTTGGTAGTTCCCTTGCTCATTAAATCTGCCACCTACCAATGCGGAGTGGTCTGCCTCTTTCTTCAGTTTCTCCTTGCCCTCCTTGTTCAGGGGCCAGTTTTTGAATCAACACATTGCATGTTTGAATTCTCTGCATAGCACTTACAGTTCCATGATCTTTTTTCCAAACTTGGGGCCAGATGTGCTTTGGAATTCAGAATTTTTTCAATTTTAGGAAGGAAGACATATATCCTATATTACATAACTCTATATACCGCATATACTCTATGTTACATAACTACTTAGAAAGGTCTGGAGCATCACTTTATAATTAAACATTAATTTCTAGAGTCAAAAGTATGAAAATTCACACTGAGTGAATCAAGACTACAAATAACCTCATGCTACTTCAGATCAGGTTTTGTCACCTAATGAGTTTGGGCTCCAAAGTATGAAAAAACAACCTATACTTTTCAGAACTTTTGGCATTGTGGAATTGTGCCTCAAGGCTTTTGAGTCTTGTCTAACCTGGCCTTGTTTGTGTGTGTATTTGTGTTGTTCTCCCTGTGCTGGAAGGTAAACCCCATGGCAGCAGGGTCTTGTCCTGCTGGTTTACCTCTTGGCTACCTAATGCCAAGAACACTGCCTAGCGTGTACTAGACACTCAATACGAATGAAGGAATGAATCAATCAATCGATCAGCCAATCTTGGAAGAATTTGCTGGCCCAGCTTCATGATTCTTTCATCTGCTCAGCTCCAGGGACCTTCACCTCCTCTCTACTTTAACCACCTCTGTCTAAACCGCGTTATTAACCTTGTCACGCCCTGGAATGACTCCCCCACATCTGCACACCACTGTCTCTCACTCTGACCGTGTTCTCCCAGTCACCTCAGGTCTTCTCCTCTCCACCACTTCTTTTATCTCCTTGAACCCTGTTGATCTGTGGGCCTTTCTATTTTCTCCAGCCCAGCAGCCTCTTCCTACTTTTCTTCTGGACAGTGTAGACTCTCTCTCATTCCTTCTCTCTCTTTACCGTTCTCACCAGTGCCCTCAACCCATTTACCCCTTGGTATTCTACCAATTCACCTCCTTGGCTTTTCAGCGAAGGCTCTGAAGCCAGAGGTCTGGGTTTGAATCTCAGCTTCATCATTTACTAGCTGGATGACCTTGGGCAAACTACTTTACTGTTGTGCCTCATTATCCTCTTCCATAAAATGGGTGTAATCAAAGCACCTCCCTTGTAGGGTTGTTACGAATAAATGAGTTAACAACTACATAAGGAAAAGAAAAAGGTACTTAGAACAGTACCTGGCCTTTAGGAAGAGCTATGTAAATGTTAGCTACTGTTACTCTTCAGAGCAGTGTCTCTTAGCCTTTTTTATGCTAAGAACACTTCTGGCAATCTGGTGAAGTCTAAGGAACCCCTTCCCAGAATAATGCATGCATGAGATAAATAAAGATTACAAAAGAAATATTAGGGGCTTCCCTGGTGGCGCAGTGGTTGAGAATCTGCCTGCCAATGCAGGGGACACGGGTTCGAGCCCTGGTCTGGGAAGATCCCACATGCTGCGGAGAGACTAGGCCCGTGAGCCACAACTACTGAGCCTGCGCGTCTGGAGGCTGTGCTCCACAACAAGAGAGGCCGCAATGGTGAGAGGCCCGCGCACCGCGATGAAGAGTGGCCCCCACTTGCCGCAACTAGAGAAAGCCCTAGCACAGAAACGAAGACCCAACACAGCCATAAATTAATTAATTAATTAATTAATTAATTTTAAAAAAATACTATCACCAAAATAAGAAAGACATCTGTAATGTAGTTATATCAGTGCTTCTTTATTAATACATTAAATACCAAACTCTATCAACAGGTCTAGTGACTACCATGATTTCAAATAGTGATGTAATTTTGAGAGATCTGCAACCACCATGATATGCTATGAAAATCTGATTTCTATTGGTGACAAAGCCACAGGTACTGCTAATACTACTGTAGTTTGTTACCCACATCCCCTAGAAGGACATGCTACATATCTGTTGGTGATAGTGAAAATAAAGATGCAATTCCCACCCCCACCTCCAAGTCCATGGGCTCCTTGAATTCTCTCTACAGACTCTGAAAGGGCTGTGGACCCTGGGTTAAGAACTACTGCATTTAAAGCAAACAGAGGCTATTGGGTGAACACTTCCTCTCTTTTCACCTCCAACCTTGTCTCTACCCACACTCTCCTTTCCTTGGGTCTCAGAGAAGAGAGGTCCTGTTTGAGGCTTGCCCTTCCCACTGGGCTCTGGATCCCAACCCCTCCCACTTCCTTGGGGATTTGTGCCATTGAGCATCCCCTCTCTTATTGTTCGTGCCTCTCTCTGAAGATAATTAGAAAATAGGGAACAGGACTTCCCTGGTGGTCCAGTGGTTAAGACTCCATGCTTCCACTGCAGGGGCACGGGTTCGATCCCTGGTCGGGGAGCTAAGATCCCACATGCCGCACCACTTGGCGCGGCCAAAAAAAAAAAAAAAAAGGAAACAGAGCAAACTCAACTTTTGCACACAGTCATCAGTTAGGGTGCATGAGGGCCAGAGGTGAGCAAAGAGTCATGTCAGGGACACCAGAACCAGCAACATCCAGCATTACCCAGGGGGTATTAGCTCTACCAGGAGGTGAGAGAAGAACAAAGGTGATCTTCACTCCTGGGAGATAAAAAACCACAGGATAACCCATTTAACCCTCGTGGGTGCCTGCAGTTATCCCTGCAAAGGCAGAGCTGCACTAGCTCCGACTCTGAGGTGACACTGGCAAATATAAAGGCCCTCAGCTGATGAGTATGGAGAGCATCTGAAGGTGTGCCTGTAATTTCCGAGTGAGTTGGGGCACAATTCAAATGAATGGTTTAAATTCTGAAGGAGTGTGTGGGATGTGAGAATGATTGTGATGTTTATCTGAGAGCATGCTGAGGACGCATGCTAGCTGAGTGTTTATCATCTGAATAAATGGGACTGATGTCTAAATGAGCCTGTTTGATGCCAGCCTAAGGTCATGATGACTTTACCTTTGCCCAAATCAATGGTCATTGTTCAGCCTTTGTGTAATCAGGACTTTCTGGCTGCATTTGACATGGTTGATCACTTCCCCCTCCTAGAAACCACCCCTTGGCTTCCACGACACCTCACTTTCCTGGTTCCTCCTGCTTCCCCGCTTCTTCTTGGCCTTCTCCCTGAGTTCCTTTTCTGGGGAGCTCATCCATCTCCTGGTTTCAATATTGCCTCTCTGCTGAAGACTTCCTAATCTCCAGGCTTACCTTCTCCACCGAATTTCAGAATGAGATAGCCAATTATTTGCTGGCCCCCTACACCAGATGTCCCTTAGGCACCTCCAACACATGTCCTAAACTAAACTCAGTCATTGCCTCCAACATCTGTTCTATCTCAGTTGGTAGCAATACCATCTTTCCAGACTCCCAAGCTGGACGCTGGGAATGATGCCCTCTTCACTCCATCTAATCAATTGCCAAATCCTGTTGATCTAACTCCTACATACGTCTTAAATCTGGCACTTCCTCTCTCCCATCTTCCTACTATCACTATCCAAAATCTCTTGCCTGTACTATTATAACTAGTGAGATCCCACTGTTGTCCCTCTTAAAAGGATCCTCCAAGAAGCCAGAAGAAACCTCTTCCTAAAACTAAAATTTTATTATGTTACCCCCTCCTTGCTTTAAACCCTTTGAGTGGTTCTCCCCCACTTTTAGGGCTCTCCATAAGTTGCTGCATTCTGTCTGACTTCAGCCTGTATAACACTGTACTTTCCAGCAACGACAAGTGACTTGATACCCCCCACAGTAGTGCTGCCAGATGAGATACAAGATGCTCAGTAATGAAATTTGAATTTCACATAAACAACAAAAAATTTTTAGCATAAGTATCTCCCATGCAATATTTGGGACATACTTACACTAATATTATTTGTTAATAATTAAAATTATTTGTTATTTATCTGAAATTCATATCTGAGTGGGAATCCTCTATTTTTAGTTGCTAAATATGGCACCCCTACCCCACAGATAACCTCCAGGATGGTGAGATATTCCTCTTCAGGCTCCCACGGCTCTCTATGCCCACCTCTGAACCAATACTTACCCTCCTGAGAGATCAGGGATGTATTCTGATCTCTTTATCCTTCATTTGCCGTACAGGGCCTGGCGGAGAACAGACGGCAGTTTGCTGAGTGAATGAATGCATATGTGTGACATCCCAATAAACCTGCATCATTTGGTGGAATCTATGTGTTGTGATCAGTACACAGCGTCAGTTCCACTTGTAGCTACCTTCCCTTCACAGATTTGGAAGAATTACCTCATGGTTTACATACCCACCCAGCAGGCGAGCTAAAAAGCTGGGAGTCATCTGCAGGCTTAGTGAAGCCATTACATGACCAGTTGGGTTTGTTGTTTGTTTGTTTGTTTGTTTGGAGGGGAGGAGTGGGAGGGAGACAACAGTATTCTGGCAATATGGAGGTCGAGGAAGGCAAAGAGGACGGGAGCAAAGGAGGAAGTGGGGAAGGAAGGGAAAGGGATGTGGACAGCGGGTGAGAAGGCAGGAAAGCGAGCAGGTACGCATGAAGGCGGAGAACCAGGAGCCAGCTGGCGCCGGAGCGAGCAGTGGCAGCCGCCGCCCTCAGTGGGCGGGAGCCGGGAGGAGGGAGGCTCCGGCAATACGGGTGGAAGCATTCTTCTCCCTCCGGGCTCCTCATCACCCCTCCTCCAGGCGGCGCGGAACACCCCCGCCCGGCTCCTGGTCAGAGGCGGACACAGGGGCTGGCCCTCTCGGGGCCTCCCAGCTCTCCAGCCAGGGACTTAGACTAGTTTCTCCAACAACTCTGCCGGCCCCCAAATCCCCTCCGCGCCCGCCCGGGTCGAGTTAGGAAAGACTCGGAACAGAATAAACGGGTGTGAGGGAGATGAGCTAGCCCGGGCGGGGCGGCAGTGCCAGTGAAACCCCCGCCAGTGTGACTGGGCGACACCCAGAAGTGGGGGGTCCGCGGGGGCAGGGGTGCCCATTCCGGGTGCGAGGCTTTAGAGGCCATGTCTGTGATAAGTCTTGACCATGCACCCACTGAAGGGGCGGCTGGCGGCTGTGGGACCTGGGTCGAGTCTTCTTCGTCTTCCGGCCTCAGTTTCCTCCGCAATCAAGTGGGAATACGAATACTCGCTTTATCCTAGTGTATCATGTCTGGTATAAAAGGTGGTCAGTCAGTAGTAACTGTCGTGCTTAGTGCTTGTGCCCTCCACCCTAGGCCACCTGCGCCATGTGAGACTGTCCCATTGGCGGGGATATGGGACACAATGGGGGAGACGCTGATCCGTCGGCACAGGGAGCCCAAAGGTGGCTCAGGCCCTCAAAGAGACTGGCGAAGGGGCTCGTTAGGAGGGAACCCAAAGAGTCCAGCGAAGGGGATCGGCAGGGGGCAAGTTCCCCTTTTATTTCTGCCACTCCCAGGTGGGGAAGAAGAGTCGCCTGCTCTGGAACCAAGTATTGGATGGCGATGTACAGGCTGCACCCACTCTAAGCAAGTCAACAGATTCAATATGCTTGTTACTCACTCATTCTTTTTCTTTATTAGAGGGGTTGCTAGCTAAACGGAAGGATTCACACTAAGATTCCAATACGGGGCTGTCCTATAGTCCTGACTGAGTGTGGGAAGACAGGACCCAGCGAGAGGAAGGAGGGCGGCAGGGGGCTCGGAGATGGACAAGTATAGCTTCGCCACCACCCACTCAGCCCATCTTCCCTTCTGGAGCGGTGCACAGCATCTGCGCATGCGCCTCCCCCCGCCCCGGCCCTCCAGCGGGGTCGAGCTGGCCTCCGTGGAGGTGCTGTCCGCGCATGCGCGGCCCGCTCATGTTGTGCTCCCAGTGGGGTCGGAGAGTCCCTTGAGGAGTTGGAGGTGCGATTGAGGGGAGGATTGCGGCCCAACTCATAAGGGGTGGCTGTTAGGAGATGCGGACAAAGCGGCGTGTGACAGCGACAGGTCACAGAGAGAGGAGGAGGAGAAGTGCGGCCGCTCGGGGCGTTTTAGGCAGGCGCAGAGCCCTCAGAGGTAGACAGGCACTAGTGGTTGCTCCTTTCTCCCGGATTGCAATTTGCGGGCCCCTGGAAAGGCAGAAAACCAGAAGACGGAAGGGGGTGGGTGTGTTAGACCCGGAGGAAAGCCCTCTCGATCCCGTCCTCACATCTCCATGCTCTAGAAGGGACTCAATCTTAGGTCCAGTGGACCCCAGATCATCCCCCCAAAGAAAAGCTAAATTTGGACAGTAACCGCGCCGGACCCCACCCCCAGGCTTTCGGTCAGTTCCAGGGGCTCACCCCACCTTCTGGGGGACTCTTGAGTCGAAAACGGGGTCCCTGGGGCAGGGCAGGGTCGAAAGAATTGCTGTGGAGTCGTCTCTGTGGCCTAGGAAAACCGCTGCTTCCTCACTGGCCACTGAGGTCGAGGAAGACCCCAGACACGACCAGCCAGCATCCAGAGGAGTGACTTCAGACCACCGACCAGGCAGTGAAGACTGAAGGAGATGCGAACTGGCCCAGTGGGAGACTGGGTTAATGACTCTGACCTCTGACCCCCAGACCCCTGTAAGGAAAGGGAAGGAAGCCTTTGGCTGCTCCAGCTGCAGGTGTGAAGTCACCGAGGCTCCAGGGACCTTGAAGCCTGATGCTTCTTATGAATGAGGATCCCTAGGCCCAGTCACACTATTTAACACTTATATATGACGTTATATATGACGTTGTCGTGAGGACTAACAAAGTAAATACACTCACTTTGAGTGTACTTACTTTGTTAGTCCTCACGACAACGTTATGTGGTAGGGATTACAATCATCCCCAGTTTACAGATAAAGAAAGTGAGTGCTGAGAAGTTAAGCCACTTTCCAAAGTCACATAACTAGTAAGGAGCAAAGCAGGACTTGAAACTCAAGGCAGTCTCGCTCCAGAGTCTGCACTCCTAAGAGCACAAGCTGTAGGCTCTGGGTAAGAGGCCAGATAAGAGAGACCCAGTAAAAGGTCAAGCTTGGAACTCATTTCCTGAGCACCTTCTCTCACACTATTGTGTTTCTCTCACACCATTTCAGTCTTCCCAACAGTCCTGTGAAGAAGGAATTGCTTGGTAACGGAGAAAAAGAGAGGTTCCATATCCTACCCCAGATTACACAGATAGTAGTTGGACCAAGTTGATGAAGCAACTTTTTTTTAAATGAAACACCCTTTCATTTATTTATTTATTTATTTACATATTTTTGGTTGCGTTGGGTCTTTGTTGCTGTGTGTGGGCTTTCTCTAGTTGCGTCAAGCGGGGGCTACTCTTTGTTGCGGTGCGCGGGCTTCTCATTGCAGTGGCTTCTCTTGTGGAGCACGGGCTCTAGGCACGCGGGCTTCAGTAGTTGTGGCATGTGGGCTCACTAGTTGTGGTGCACAGGCTTAGTTGCTCCGTGGCATGTGGGATCTTCCTGGACCAGGAATCAAACCCGTGTCCCCTGCAATGGCAGGCAGATTCTTTCTTTCTTTCTTTCTTTAATTAATTTATTTATGGCTGCGTTGGGTCTTCGTTGCTGTGCGTGGGCTTTCTTCTAGTTGCAGCGAGCGGAGGCTACTCTGTTGCAGTGCATGGGCTTCTCGTGGTGGCTTCTCTTGTTGCGGAGCACGGGCTCTAGGCGTGCGGGTTTCAGTAGTTGTGGCTCACGGGCTCTAGAGCGCAGGCTCAGTAGTTGTGGCTCGCGGGCTTAGTTGCTCCACGGCACGTGGGATCTTCCCGGACCAGGACTCAAACCTCTGTCCCCTGCATTGGCAGGCAGATTCTTAACCACTGCGCCACCAGGGAAGTCCTGATGAAGCAACTTGATTCAGGTAACAAGTTATCCAAGACAAATGATGAGACTAAAATCTAGGTCTCCTGTCTCACAATCTTGGGGTCTGTATGGTCAGACCACTGAAGATGGCTGTTCTCTTGCTCTCTGTACGTCCCCTGCTCGACCAGTGCCTGCTTCGCCTATCCCCTACTCACATGACTGACCTTCCTACATACTTGCCCCAGGCCCCAGCTACTGACGAATGTTCTTATCAGTGGGGCAATGAGGGGCATGCTCCTCTGCTAGTTTCCCTGGTAACCGATGAGCCAACCTGACGTCAATTCCCCCTATAATTGGCAATCTCCCCTTCCCCCGGAGCAAAGATTGCAGCCATGTCCTGCCCGCCATCCGCAGCACACGGTGGGATGTCGCTCCAGGACCTTGCTTCAGACATGTAAGATCCCCCCCATCCACTAAACCACTGATGTCTCTGTCTCAGACTCTGGGCTCTTTCTTCAGTCTTGAAGCTGGGCAAGCACAGGGCTTATAGGCCTGCGGGGTGCAGCCCAACAGGGTCTTTTTACTATATGCATTTTAACAAACATTTATTTGTTCATTCAGCAAATGTTTGTTGTGCCTGTCATTCTTGGAGACACTTAGAATTCAGCAGTGAACAAAACAGACTTGGTCCCTGTCCCTGAGTCTCTGAGGGAGGGTGACGGTGGAGAGTGTCAAAGATCAACAAAGCTGGACTTTAATTAAAGCAGTGAAAACAGATTTTGTTCAGTAACTACTGACAGTAGGGGAAAGAGCTGAGCTCCGTTCCAATTTGTGCAGGGTGTTTTAAAGGGAGAATGAGAGAGGAGGGAGGAGGAGCAAGCAGGGGCTCAAGTAGAGTGAGGGAAGTGAAAAATTACAAAAAGCAGGTAAGAGGGTTGGTCAGTGTAAGAGCAATTATGTTGCTCAAAAACTAGTTTCGCCTCTTGGTGGGTGTCAAGCCAAAAGATACAACCAAGTCAAAGAGCAGGAGAAGGAAGGATTTATTACTTGCAGCAAATAAAGAGAACACTGGGGATTTTTCCCAAAGCGGTATCTCCCCGAACAGCAAAATTGGGGAAGTTTTAAGCTAAGGGTGTATGCATATTCATGAAGGGGATTGGGCGGTGTATGCATATACATGGAGGGGCTTGAGCAGAGGAGAATTCAGCATAGAACTGGGGCAAAGGTCGTCAGAGTCCAAGCTGTAGTTGAAGTCATGATGGTCAGCAAAGGTCAGCATCATCATCCTTTAGGTTCCAGTTGATCTGGTGGTTGAGCGCTCGAGCGGGGTTTGAATTCTGCAAAACAGCTCAAGAAAGTGCTTCAGGCTAATCTTTACCCTTGAAACAGAACTGGGAGTCTTTACAACTGATTTATTATCTTTGCTATTATTACTTCTCTTGCCTGACAACAGTTTGTTCTTTTGTTCCCTTAAGATCATTATTACTGAGACCTGTTCAAGGGCAAGCATTGTGGCCAGGCTTAGATCACAAAATGGTTTAGGCCTAAAATGGCTTCTCTCTCTCTTTTTTTTATTGAAGTATAGTTGATTTACAATGTTGTGTTAGTGTTTCCGGTGTACAGCAAAGTGATTCAGTTATACATACATATATATAATTTTCATATTCTTTTCCATTATGGTTTATTACAGAATATTGACTATAGCTCCCTGTGCTATACAGTAGGACCTTGTTGTTTATCCATCCTATATATAATAGTTTGCATCTGCTAATCCCAAACTCCTAGTCCTTCCTTCCCCCACTTCTCCTCCCCCTTGGCAACCACAAGTCTGTTCTCTACGTTTGTGAGTCTGTTTCTGTTTCGTAGATAAGTTCATTTGTGTCATGTTTTAGATTCCACATATAAGTGATATCATATGGTATTTGTCTTTCTCTCTCTCTCTCTCTTTTCTTTTTTTTTGGCATGCTGCATGGCTCGAGGGATCTTAATTCCCTGACCAGGGATTGAACCTGGGCCCTCAGCAGTGAAAGCGCCGAGTCCTAACCACTGGACTGCCAGGGAATTCCCTGTCTTTCTCTTTCTTGATTTACTTCACTTAGTATGATAATCTCTAGGTCCATCCATGTTGCTGCAAATGGCATTATTTCATTCTTTTTTAAGGCTGAGTAATATTCCACTGTATACATATACCACTTCTTTTTTGTCCATTCATCTGTTGATGGACATTTACGTTGCTTCCATGTCTTGGCTATTGTAAATAGTGCTGCTGTTTCTCTGAATATATGCCCAGGAGTGGGATTACTGGATCATATGGCATCTCTTTTTAGTTTTTTGTTTTTTGAGTGAAAGCAGATTTATTCAGGGAAATACATACTCCATAGACAGAGTAGGCCATCTCAGAAGGTGAGAGCTCTTTTTAGTTTTTTAAGGAACCTCCATATTTTCCATAGTGGCTGCACAAATTTACATTCCCACCAACAGTGTAAGAGGGTTCCCTTTTCTCCACCCTCTTCAACATTTGTTATTTGTAGACCTTTTAACAATGGCCGTTCTGACCGGTGTGATAAAATGGCTTCTTTTTTTTTTAATAGTTTTTTATTTTTTATTATTTATTTGTTTATTTATTTATTTTGGCTGTGTTCGGTCTTCGTTGCTGTGCACGGGCTTTCTCTAGTTGAGAAAGTGTATTTTATTTTGCTTTATTTATTTTGCTTTAAAAATGTTTATATCTTTCTGTTGTATAGTTATTTTATTATCTTCTTTTCAAGTGTGCAGAAAAGTAGAGAATAGTATAAAACACCCCAGTTTTTTTTTAACATCTTTATTGCAGTATAATTGCTTTACAATGGTGTGTTAGTTTCTGCTGTATAACAAAGTGAATCAGCTATATGTATTCATATATCCCCCATATCTCCTCCCTCTTGCATTTCCCTCCCACCCTCCCTATCCCACTCCTCTAGGTGGTCACAAAGCACTGAGCTGATCTCCCTGTGCTATGTGGCTGCTTCCCACTAGCTCTTTTACATTTGGTAGAAAACACCCCCAGTTTTATCAAACCTTCACATTTTGTCATAGTTACTTCAGATTTGACTTTTAATTTTTTATTTATTTAATTTTATTATTTTTCCTTTTGGCCACGCCCCTCGGCTTGCGTGATCTCAGTTCCCCGACCAGGAATTGAACGGCAGTGAAAGCAACGAATCCTAACCACTGGACCACCAGGGAACTCCCCAGATTTGGCTTTTTAAAGAGAGCATTAACAGTACAGTTGAATCCCCCTTGGCAATTCCCCAGGCTCATCCCCTTCCTCCCCGAGTGACCACTGTCCTGAATTTGGAGTTTTTCATGTCCATGCATGTGTCATTATTTTGCAAACATGATATAGTCCTTTTTTTTTTTTTTTTTTTTTTTTTTTTGGCTGCACTGCGCAGCTTGCAGGATCTTAGTTCCCCGAACAGGGCTCGAACCTGTGCCCCCTGTAGTGGATGCTCAGAGTCCTAACCACTAGATCACCAGGGAATTCCTGATATAGTCTTGTTTTGCATGAGTGGTATTAACACTGTGTGGCCCCTATGCTGGTTGTGCAGCTCTAGATATTCCCTACATCTCCACAGAGCTCTCCAGCACACAAAGAACTTAAGGGTCCAATATTTCCTGTGCTCCTCACACAAGCCTCTTAAGAAGGTAGAACAAGTGTTATGATCCCCCATTCGACTCAAGAGGAAACAAAGATCCAGAGTGAAGGGCCAAGACCACAAAGGGGCAGAGGTCCAGGCTCGCTGCAGGCTTTCCCAGCTCAGTGCGGTTTCCATTACTCAGTTGCCATGCGGGTCGTATCAACACAATAAGTATGAACGACTGGAGAACAAGCCAGTGAGAGGGAGAGGAGAGGAGCGTGGAGACAAAAGAGTAGCAAGGAGGGAAAAATAAAAGGCAGAGCTGGTGGCGGGAGCTGTATGGCTTTAAATCTACCAGTGGCTCTCAACCTTGACCGCTCTTCGGGATCTGGGGATCCCGCTCTGGGGAGCTTCAAGAAACACTGATGCTTGGGACCCTCCCCCAGAGAGTCTAATGTAACCGCCTGCCAGGCGTCCTGAGCAGCAGGATGTTGAAAAGCTCCCCAGCTGATTTTTTAATGTATAGCCTAGGTGAGGACAATTGACTAAGCAAAGCAATTTGTCAGGCAGTGAATTGGTTGAGGGGGTGGTACTGAAAGGCTGGCTTGTTAACCTTAATAAGATCTTAGACCTCAAAGCCTGGCTTGATAATGCAACGTAAATAAGGTATTGAGATCTTAGCCCTAGATTCTATGGACAGAAATGGGCTAAAATGAAATAGGTGATATAAACCGGTTTCCTCAGTGATGTTCATACTAGTCTTAGATTATTTTGTTCAGTTATCAGGGCTTTAACTTGAAGGGAAGACCAGCAATTTTCAGAATGAATACCAGCAAACCCCCACAGAGTAATAGAATTCGTCAAACATTCTCTAAGTACTTCCTTTGTGCAGGGTCTCTGCTATAGGGAAGTAAGAGAGATGGAAAAATCACAATCCTTGCCCTCCAGAAGCTCAGACTAACTGGCAACCCAGACAAATATACGACAATTAACACAATGTGCTGAGTGTTAGAAATAAGTCCAAAGTGCGAGGGAACAGAGGGCAGAGAATACCTAACTCTACCTCAGGGAGACTAGCAGAGGGGCTCAGAGTAGGCTTCACAGGAGTGCTGCAAGAGCTGGGTCTTGAAGGATGAGTAGGAGTTGGTTAAGTGTATGGTTGAGGCTGGGGGTTTGGAAGAGCATGTGCAAAGGCTGAGGCATAAGTGCGGCTGCAGAAGGGCAAATAGTTTGGTATGGTACAAGCACAGGGAATAAATATGTGGTGGGGAGAACTTTATCCTGTAGGCAGCAGGAAATCATCAAATGGAGGAGTGTGCGGAGAAAAGCAAGGTCCTTATGGAGGCGAGGGCATCTAAATTAGGTCTTGGAATATGAGCAGAAATTCAACAGGCAGGGATGTGGGATGGAGAAGAAGGCTTCCCAAGTCGGGGTGGGAGTGGGACGGGGAATAGTGTGAGCAAAGGTGTGGAGGCAGGAATGAGCCTGACGTGTGTCAGGTGCATTGAGGGAATCCATAATCTGGTAGGCATGATCAAAATCATCTGGGGTGCTGTTTAAAAATGTCAATGCCTGGGCTCCACTAACCCACTTCCCTAGAGATTCTGATCTATATGGTCTGGGGTGGGGGTGGGGTCCAGGCCTTAGTATTTAAAAAAAAAAATCCCTGTGATCCTAATACGCAGCTGGGCTTGAAAGCCACAGCTGTAGGGAAGTTGTTGAGGACGTGGGTGGGAAGGTAGGCTAGAGCCAGATACTTGTGATGATAAATGAGCTAACGTTTATTGAATGTTAACTATGCGCCAGACACTCCATTAGTCCATTTTATCCTCATAACCCTATGAGGACCGGTACTATTATCCTGTGTTGCAGGTGAAGAAAGAGTAATTTGACCAAAGTAAGTGGCAGGCAATCTGGCTTCAAAGCATATCCTAGAAGGATTTGTATTCCAGACCAAAGAGCTTGGGTTTTCTTCTGTAACCATCTTTATTAGTTTAGTGTGTATCTGTCCAGAATACCTTTATGCATGTACAAGCAAGTATGAATACATATTCCCCCCTTTCTTACACAAAAGGTAGCATACTAGATACACTGTTTTGCATCTTGCTTTACTAACCATATATCCTGGAAGTCTTTACAAATCAATACATAGAGAACTTTCTCATTCTTTTTTTACAGTTCCTGAGCATTTGTTTGTGTGTATGTACCATAATTTATTTATCCTTGAGTTGTCCTCTGTTTCTAACTATCAAAATGCTGTAATGAATAATCACATATGCATTGTTTTGTACATTTCCGGAAATGAAATTGCTGGGTCAAGGGGTATATGTGCATTTGTAATTTCAATGAATACTGCCAAATTTTTCTCCATAGGTCCTGTATTATTTTGCATTCCTACCTGCAGTGTATGACAGTATGTAGGCACATTTTTTTTCATGAAATAAGTTTTACTAATCATTTCAAAGGTCAAAAAAATTGAAAAATTTCTAGCAGGACTGATCAAGAGAAAAAAGTGAGAATTCAAATTACTAACAACACCAGCTATAAAAATTAGGATATTACTACATATCCTACAGATATATGAAGGATAATAAGTAAATACAACAAACAACTTGAACAATTTGATATCTTACATAAAATGGGCAAGTCCCCCGAAAATAAAATAACTAAGATTGACATTAGAAGAAATAGAAACTCTTAATTGTTCTATAACTGTTAAAGAAATTGGATTCAACAACATTCCCCCACAAAAAAACTCTAGGCCCAGATGGCTTCACCAGTGAATGCTATCTAACATTTAAGGAGGAAATATCAATCCTACATGGTTACTTACAGAAAATGGAGAATAAGGGGATATATCTTACCTCATTTTATTTCAGCTTACTGTGACCAAAACTTGATTGTCTATATCTTCTCATGTTCATTTGGAGAGTTGTGTTTTTCAAGGAATTTACCTATTTTAATCTAAATTGTGAAATTTATTTGCATAAAATTGTTCATAACCATGTTTTAATACTTGCAATGTCTATAAGATCTGTAGTGATGTCCTTTTTTTAAAACAAAATTATTTATCTATTATTATTTTTTTGGCCACACTGCACGGCATGCAGGATCTTAGCTCTCTGACCAGGGATCGAACCTGTGCCCCCTGCACTGGAAGCATGGAGTTTTAACCACTGGACTGCCAGGGCAGTCCCCTGTAGGGATGTCCTTTTTATTCCCGATATTTGTTATTAATATCTTCTCTCTTTATTCTTGATTAGTTTTTCTAGGTGTTTATCAATTTTTTTATTTTTTTATTTTTTAATTTTTGGCTGTGTTGGGTCTTTGTTGCTTTGCGTGGGCTTTCTCTAGTTGCGGCGAGCGGGGGCTACTCTTCGTTGAGGTGCGCGGGCTTCTCATTGCAGTGTCTTCTCTTGTTGCGGAGCACGGGCTCTAGGCACCCAGGCTTCAGTAGTTGTGGCACGTGGGCTCAGTAGTTGTGGCTCACGGGCTCTAGAGCACAGGCTCAGTAGTTGCGGCGCACGGGCTTAGTTGCTCCGCGGCATGTGGGATCTTCCCAGACCAGGGCATGAACCTGTGTCACCTGCACTGGTAGGCGATTCTTAACCACTGCACCACCAGGGAAGCCCTTATCAATTTTTAAAATAAGTTTTCTAACAACCAACTCTTGGTTATTAATATATATTTTTTGTACATTTGTTTTCTATGTGTTTGTTTTCTGTACTTCCTTTTTTTTTTTTTTTTTTTTTGGTACTGCCTTGGAATTTCAGGCTTTTCTTTTCCCAACATATGCACTCAAGATTATAAAAGTTTCTTTAAGGACCGCTTTGGCTGTACCCCCTAGTTTTCTAATTTCTAATTTGATTTCTACATTGACCCTTCTGTTATTTAGTGATGTACTACTTAATTTCCCAGCAGTTCTGGATTTTCTAGTTATCGTATTGTTATTTATGATATCACATATTTCTACTATGATCAGAGAATGTGCTCTGAATTATTTCAATACTTTGAAATTTATTAAGCTTACTCTATAGCTCTGGATATGGCTAATTTTGGTAAATGTTCTATATGCATTTCAAAAAGTTTATTCTGTTTTCATTGGCTCTGGTGTCCTGTATATGTCAAATTTTTTTTTTAAAGGTGGGTGTTTTTTTTTTAAATTTTATTTATTTTTTGGCTGTGTTGAGTCTTCATTGCTGCGTGTGGGCTTTCTCTAGTTGAGGCGAGCAGTGGCTTCTCTTGCTGTGGAGCATGGGCCCTAGGCTCATGGGCTTCAGTAGTTGTGGTGCGTGGGCTCAGTAGTTGTGGCACGAGGGCTCTAGGGCACACGGGCTTCAGTAGTTGTGGCACATGGGCTCAGTAGTTGTGGTGCATGGGCTTAGCTGCTCCGCGGCATGTGGGATCTTCCCAGACCAGGGCTTGAACCCATGTCCCCTGCATTGGCAGGCAGATTCTTAACCACTGCGCCATCAGGGAAGTCCCTATGTCAATTATTAATAGTTGTTCAGATATTTTGTATCCTTCCAGATTCATGGAGTGGAACTGGAGATGTTTGGGTCTAAGTTCTTATTTTTTATATTGAAGTATAGTTGATGTACAATGTAAGTTTCAGGTGTACAACATAGTGATTCAAAAATTTTAAAGGTTATACCCCATTTATAGTTACTATAAAATATTGGCTATATTCCCTGTGCTGTACAATATATCCTTGTAGCTTATTTATTTTATACATAGTAGTTTCTACCTCTTAATCCCCTACCCCTCTCTTGCCGCCCCTTCCCTCTCTCCACTGGTAACCACTAGTTTGTTCTCTGTATCTGTGAGTCTGTTTCTTTTTTGTTATATTCACTAGTTGTTTTATGTTTTAGATTCCACATGTAAGTGATATCATACAGTATTTGTCTTTCTTTGTCTGACATTTCACTTCATAATACCCTCCAAGTCTCTCCATGTTGTTGCAAATGGCAGAATTTCATTCTTTTTTATGGCTGAGTAGTATTCCATTGTATACATGTACCACATCTTCTTTATCCATTCATCTGTTGATGGACACTTAGATTGCTTCCATATCTTGGCTATTGCAAATAATGCTGCTATGAACATTGGGGTGCATGTATCTTTTCTAATTAGTGTTTTTGCTTTTTTTTCAGTTAAATACCCAGGAGTGGAATTGCTGGGTCATGTGATAGTTCTATTTTTGTTTCTTTGAGAAACCTCCATGCTGTTTTCCATAATGGCTGCACCAATTTATATTCCCAACTACAGTATACAAGGTTTCCCTTTTCTCTACATCCTAACCAACATTTGTTATTTGTGGTCTGTTTTTGATGATAGCCATTCTGACAGGTGTGAGGTGAAATCTCATTGTGGTTTTCATTTGCATGTCTCTAATGATTAACGATGTTGAGCATCTTTTCGTGTTTTTGAATGCACTCCTACTTCCAAAGGTACCTGATACTGTTAATTTTGGAGTCTTTTGGGGATTCCACTTTCAATATTATGCTGATTTTTATCCTCCCAACTGCTAGTATATAATTTTGCTTTCTCTGGTCTGCTATATCTATTACCACTCATCCATATGCCTCCCACATACCAAAATACATTCCAGAATTTTCTTCTATAATTCTTTTTGTCCTTATGGGTGGAGGTCTTTTTTTTTTTTTTTTTTTTTTTGTAGGCACAATTTAAAGAATTACCTAAATTTGGAATAGATGATATGCATTTACTTCAAAAATGAAGATTAAAAGGTGTACAGTGGACGGACTTCCCTGGTGGTCCAGTGGTTAAGACTCTGTGCTCCCAATGCAGGGGGCACGGGTTTGATCCCTGGTCAGGGAACTAAGATCCCGTATGCCACATGGTGTGGCAAAAAAAAAAAAAAAAAAAAATGGTGTGCAGTGGAAAACTTCCTGCCATCACTGTCCATCTACCCAATGTCCACCTTCCCCAACATTAACATTATTCTTTTTTTTTTGCCACAAGGCTTGTGGGATCTTAATTCCCTGACCAGGGATTGAACCTGGGCCCTTGGCACTGAGAGTGCGGAGTCCTAACCACTGGACCACCAGGGTATTCCCTAACATTATTCTTTATTAATAATATTCTAGTGTTTTCATTCTCTCACCACATCCCCCCCCCGCCCCAACTCTCTCTCTCTCTCATAAGGATTTAAAAAAATTTATTAATAGAACTTTTCATACATACACAAAGATAAAGAATAATTCTGAAAAGGAGGAACAGTCTGAGTCCTATGAACTGTCAAAACAACCACACTGGAAACACTGGGAATAGAATCCAATGTGAGTAGGAGGAACATAGTGTTAAAGGAAAAAGAAGGTCCAGATAAAAGTGAGGGAGGAGAACAGAAACCCCAATATCTCAGAGAGCAAGTACCCATAATTTTGAGCTCTTCACAAAAAATAGAAGAGGGAGCTATAGAGCCATGAAGTTAAAAAAGCCATCCTGAACCATGCTTCCCTTCTAAACATTCAAGAAAATTGATTTCATATAAAAGAAAGGAGGTCAAATCCCATATAACGTTATTATAAGAAAAAAGAGGATAAGGAGCAGAATAACATCCCTATGGATAATGAGAGAATGCCAGAAAGACATGCCTACGAAACCAATGAAAATTCCATACTGGTATTTCCAAATGAGCTAAGAGATTAACAAGTGATACAAGATATGAAAAAGCAGCATAAATCAGAATGAGAAAAATCCAGAAATCGGACTTCCCTGGTGGTGCAGTGGTTAAGAATCCACCTGCCAATGCAGGGGACATGGGCTTGAGTCCTGGTCCGGGAAGATCCCACATGCCGCTGAGCAACTAAGCCCGTGCGCCACAACTACTGAGCCTGCGCTCTAGAGCCCGTGAGCCACAACTACTGAGCCTGCGTGCTACAACTACCGAAGCCCGTGCACCTAGAGCCCATGCTCCACAGCAAGAGAAGTCACCGCAATGAAGAGTAGCCCCCGCTTGCCGCAACTAGAGAGAGCCCGCGTGCAGCAATGAAGACCCAACGCAGCCAAAAATAAATAAATAAATAAATTTTTAAAAAAGAGAAAAATTCAGAAATGAAGTAATAGAATTAAAGAATTAGAAACAAAACAAAAACTCGTTTCAGAAACGAAGTCTAAAGTAGAAGGAATGTAAGAACAAATAAACACAACAGATAATGGCTTAAGAGAAATAGATGAAAAAGAGGAACGCTGTTAAGATAAAAAATAAATGAAAAAGGGACTTCCCTGGTGGCGCAGTTGGTAAGAATCCACCTGCCAGTGCAAGGGACATGGGTTCGAGCCCTGGTCCGGGAAGATCCCACATGCCACAGAGCAACTAAGCCCGTGTGCCACAACTACTGAAGCCCGTGTGCCTGGAGCCCATGCTCCACCAACAGGAGAGGCCACCGCAATAAGAAGCCCACCCACTGCAACGAAGAGTAGCCCCCTCCCTCACCACAACTAGAGAAAGCCTGTGCGTAGCAACGAAGACCTAATGCAGCCAAAAGTAAAATAAATAAATAAATAAATGAAAAGACTTCTGGTTTCAACTTGGACATGTAAGGAACTGAAGAAAAGAAGCTCCCATCCTTACAACAAGAAATAAGTTGGACAGAGAGCAAATTAACAACAGTGTGAACTCATCAGAGAACTGAGATCACAGGACAGATGGTCATCCTGAAATCTGGAGAGAAACTAGTGCCTTCAGGGAGACACAGGACCAGAGCATTTGCTCACCTGGGGCAGAAGCCACTGGAAGCTATATGAGCTGAGAGGAACATTAAACCAGAAATTTTGACAGATTGCCAGAGGCTGAGTGCAGGCTAGGGAGAGAGTGTGAAGCTTCTGGGGGCTGCAGTGCAGGTTTTTACCTCAGGAACCCCACCAAGCTCTCACAGGAAGGATAAGGGAGAATCTGGAGAAAGTTCCCTCCCTGGCCCCATGGCGGGAGGAGGGAGACAGCAGCCACAACACCAGACCACCTACACTGTCCCCTTACCTGCAGGGGGCAGAGTAAGGCTTCTAGACTGGCTAAGGGGCAGTGTCCCAGGTGTGAGATCTCTTAGTTCTTTGGGGATCTGTGTCCTAGGGCACAGGGTCCATGAACTGTTTGGGGCTCTGCTTCCCAGTATGTGAAGACTTTGAGTACTTTGGTCTATGTGTCCAGGGTATGAGCCCTCTGAAGTATTTGGGAGTTGCTGACCCACAGTCTGAGGTTCTGAGATGTTTGGGAGTCATTGTCACAGGATGTGAGGTCACTGAGATATTTGTGTTTCTTTGTCTCAGGCTGTGAATTCCTTGGGATGTCTGGGAGTCTGTGTCTGAGAGTGTGAGGTCTCTAGGCTGTATCTCAGGCTGTGAGGCCTCTGAACCCTTTGGGGTTCTACTTCTCAACGTGTGACATCTCACACTTCCTAGCATGTACAGTCTCTGAGCTGATTTGTTTTTGACGGTGGCATGAGTTCTCTGAAGTCTTTGTGGGTCCATTTCCATGGTTGTGAGGTGTTTGATATTTTGAGGGTTGGCGTTCCTGACTATAAACATCTCTGAATTTTTGAGTTTCTCTCCTTGAATTTGAGGCCACGTTGCTGTTCCAAGGTGGTGTTTAGCCATGTGTCAGGTTTCTGAGCTGATTTAGCAATTATGTCCAAAATGTGAGGTCAATAAGCTTTTTAGTCTCTTTGCAGGCTGTTAAACGTACAAGTAATTTTGGGAGTCTGTCTTCCAAGTTGTGAAATCTCAAATGCTGATGGGGGCATTTTATCATACGGTGATACTAGGTGTTTAGGGGCTCTGTGTCCCAGGGTGTGAGCTGCTTGAGGGCCTTCATCTACGTCATGATATCTTTAATCTGTAGTTTATTTTATTTTTTTAATATTTATTTATTTATTTGGCTGTGCTGGGTCTTAGTTGTGGCACGCGGGATCTTCGTTGCCGCGTGCGGGATCTTAAGTCGTGGCACGCGGGATCTTTAGTTGCAGCATGCGAACTCTTAGTTGTGGCATGTGGGATCTAGTTCCCTGACCAGGGATCAAACCCGGACTCCCTGCATTGGGAGCGTGAAGTCTTAGCCACTGGACCGCCAGGGAAGTCCCTAATCTATAGTTTGATATGTAGAGTCTCAATACCATGGTGTGTGGTATCTGAGTTACTTGGGTCTTTGTTCCACAGAGTGAAATCTCTGAGCTCTTCTGTGTCCCATGGTGTGAGATCTCTGGGCTTTTTGGGGATCTGTGTCCTAAGTATGAGGTCTCTAAGTAGTTTGGTGTCCTGTTTTCTATTTTTTTTTTCTCTTTTCTTGGCCACACTGAGCAGCACGTGGGATCTTAGTTCCCCGACCAGGGATAGAACCCGTGCCCCCTGCACTGGAAGCGTGGAGTCTTAACCACTGGACCGCCAGGGAATCCCTGGTGTCCTGTTTTCTAGGTTGTGAATTCTTCAAGCTGATTTGTTCATTTTCTACCTGGGTTTGAGGCCTCTGAGCCCTTTGTGCTTTTGCTATCCAGGGTGTGGGGACTCTAAACTTTTGTGAGACTCTCCCTGATGGTGAGGTTTCAATATTCTGTGGGTCTGTGTCCCTGAGTATGGAGGCTCTGATTTTAAGGTTTTCATTCCTGGTTCCTGTTCAGAGGTATGTTTCAGGCCTCTGAGCTGTGCTGATTTAGTACCTATGTCCAGAATGTGAGGTCACTCAGCTGTCTGGGTTTCTGTTCAAGATGATAGTGCCCAAGCAGTTTGTGGGTCTGTATCCTTGGATGTGTGGCATCTACAGTTGTTTTGGGGATTTTGTCGTAGAATGAGATGTCTCTCCTCTGTTTGGGATCTGTTTCCAGGATGTGCTGTCTCTGAACTCTTTCTAGGGCTGTGTCTCTGGGTGTTAAGTTCTCTATGATGCTTTTGTGGAGATGGGCCACGTAATGAGGATCTTTGAACTGATTTAAGTTTTCTGTCTTAGAATCTGATGTTTGTGTTCTTTCAGGGTTTCTGTGTCCCAAGGCGTAAGGTCTCAAATCTGTTTGGGATTCTGTGTCCATGGTATGAGACGTGTAGGCTTTTGGGGGTCTGTGCCCACCATATGTGGCCTATGAGCTTTTGGTGGATCTGTGCTTCAGGGTGTGTAGTTTCTAAGGTGTTTGGGATAGATCACCAACTGAGAAGATCACTGGTGTGAGATACCTCTGAGCTCTCTGAGGATTTGTGTCTGATGTGTGAGGTGTCAGAGGTGATTGGGGCCTCTGAGGTTTAAAAAGGAAGGCTTATGTCAGGGTTGTAGGTCTCAGAACTCTTGGGAACTATGTGTCTAATGTATGAGGTATCTAAGTTGTTTGCTGGTGTGTTTTGGAGGATGAAGTCTGTGCTATTGGTGGTCTGTACCCCAGGTTGTGAAATTCCTGTACTTTTGGGGGGGTCTTTGTCCCAGGGTGTGAGGCACCTGAGGGATTAGGGGTTTATGAATTTTGTGGGTTCAGTCCATGTGGGAGGTTTCTGAGATGTTCACAGATCTTTGTCAGGATTTTTAAAGTTTATTTATTTATTTATTTATTTATTTATTTATTTATTTATTTTTATGGCTGTGTTGGGTCTTCGTTTCTGTGTGAGGGCTTTCTCTAGTTGCGGCAAGTGGGGGCCACTCTTCATCGCGGTGCGCGGGCCTCTCATTATCGCGGCCTCTCGCTGCGGAGCACAGGTTCCAGACGCGCAGGCTCAGTAATTGTGGCTCATGGGCCTAGTTGCTCCGCGGCATGTGGGATCTTCCCAGACCAGGGCTCGAACCCGTGTCCCCTGCATTGGCAGGCAGATTCTCAACCACTGCGCCACCAGGGAAGCCCCCTTTGTCAGGATTTGAAGTCATAAAGATTTGGGGGGATGTTTTCATGGTGACTTGTCTCTGATATGCCTAGGTGTCTGTATCCATGGGTGCAAAGTCTTTAAGATGTTTTGGTGTCTGTTTTTTAGCGTGATTGGTTGGGGTACTAGAAGAAATGAGCTGAAGCAATGGGAAGAAGCTGTCTGAGAGTGTGATGCAGGAACTTAATATTGTACATTTTCCAGGTTGGGTGATGATGTCAAGGTTATTTCTGTGGGAGTGAGTGACTGAGAACATCACTGGAGGAGAGAAAGTCAAGGAAGGGAGGCCGGGTCTCTGTGTGGAAATGGAAGGGTCATTTAAATGGAAATGAAATCAGTAAGGTTCAAGGGAGGGGTGATATTGGAGAGAGGCATAGCAATCTAGGAGCTAAAATTCCAGAGAAATGAGAGTTGGTAGATGACTTTCACCAAATTGGGACTCTTGTAACATGAGCATTGAAACTGAGGGGCTTTGGGGGGAGGGATAATATAGGGGTAGGGGAAAAAAGGGTTATTATGGGATTATATGAAATTATGTCTGTGAAACTTCTTTTTATATAAATTTATTTATTTATTTTTATTTTGGGCTGCATTGGGTCTTTGTTGCTGCGTGCAGGCTTTCTCTAGTTGCGGCAAGCGGGGGCTACTCTTTGTTGCAGTGCGTGGGCCCTAGGTGCACGGGCTTCAGTAGTTGTGGCTTGCAGGGTCTAGAGTGCAGGCTCAGTAATTGTGGCGCACGGACTTAGTTGCTCCGCGGCATGTGGGATCTTCCCGGACCAGGGATCGAACCCGTGTCCCCTGCATTGGCAGGTGGATTCTTAACCACTGCGCCACCAGGGAAGTCCCTGTGTGAAACTTTTGAAAATTATAAAGCACTATAGAATTTAAAGAATCTTTCATTCAATAAAAAAAATTTTTTTTGAACTGAGGGGCTTTAAGACAAAGGGAGGCAGAATTGTTTGAAAGTAATCTCTGTGTAACAAGGATTTAAAAAATAACTCTTATACTGAAGAAGGAATGACGGACTCTCATCACTTTGCACACCACTAATGGAACAGTGGATCCAGGCAATGGCTATCTAGGGCCACAGAGTCACGAGAGAGAACCGGACGTACATGCCTCCTGATGGAAGACCTCACAGCACCACCTATGAAGGATTCTTGCCCCAAAACTGAATGCGTAGAAGGTCAATTTCTAGATCCAACTACCAGTTTATAGATCTCCAGGCGTCAGAAGAACATGTTAAACTAGACCATAGGAAGCAGTCAGCCTAATAATCCAGGCTTCCTTCAGGTCTCCGCTTGAATGTCACCTCCTCAGTGAGATCTGCCCTGACCATGTCATATAAAATAACAAGCCCTCCCTATCTCAACGACCTGGCACTCCCTCTCCCTTTGCTCTGATTTGCACTCAGTATCATCATCTGAGTTTCTTATTTTTATTGCTCATTTATTATTTGTCTCTGTCTTGTGAGAAAGTGACATTCATGAAGGCAGGGGCTTTGTCTGGTTGCTGTGTTGTGTGTCCCCAGCAGCCAGAACATGGCCGGGTACAGAGTTAAGCAATGCATAAGCATCTGTGGAGTACATGCATGCATGAATGAATGGATCTGGCAGAGCATCAGAGCAGTAGTCCTAGCCCAGCTCAGCGCTCATGATAATTCTCCCACCTGCTTTCTGTCCATCAGAAGGCCCTTCTCCCCACCCCAAGGATGTTAAGGCAGATGTGGGCTCA
The DNA here is from genome assembly GCF_028023285.1 of Balaenoptera ricei. NCBI lineage: Eukaryota > Metazoa > Chordata > Mammalia > Artiodactyla > Balaenopteridae > Balaenoptera > Balaenoptera ricei. The sequence continues at coordinate 47,556,649 of NC_082660.1, forward strand.
CAGCTCATCTTCAAAAGGCTATTGTACCTTTTGTCACAAAACATACTTCCTCAATCCTAACATAATAAATATAACTTCTGCTTCTCTTTTCCTGGAGTGGGGGTAGGTGTGAAATAAAATTCTATCAACAACTTTAAAAATAGTTAAAGCAGGTGATCCCTGTGATCTTAGAATATCGAGACAAACGTAGCCATTCCTGTTGATATTTGGATGATAAATTCTTATGGTAAATGCAACCTGGTTTGAAGGGGTAGTCTGTAGGAAGATGAATTGTCAAAAAGAATACACTACATTGATATGGGTTGTCATTAGGTCCCATAATTGTGACTTGTCAATGAAACATCATCCCCAACTGGACCTACAGAACATTGTGCCGGAGGGTCATGGGCCAAATCACTAAGTTCCTTATTAATTCATTTCAGCGCCATAGTCTGTGCTTTTTGTCTGGCTCCTCACTATCTTGGTGTGTGCTCAAAGGTCCGGCCCAAACTCTTGATTATCCGGGCTGCTGGGAAGGGTTGCCTCTTCATCTCACACCAGCTCTGCCAGACATAAGCACAGAGGGGCTGCGGTGTCCCTCAAGCTGAGGCCTCGGCCTCCTCCCCGCCCACCTGACAGCTGCTGCATCCCTGACCCTATGGTGCTCATGCACACAACACGAGGTGATGGTAGTTTTCAATACTATCAAAAGGTTTGGTTTTTTTTTTTTTTTTGGTTGCACCCGGTGGCTTGTGGGATCTTAGTTCCCCAGCCAGGGATTGAACCCAGTCCTAACCACTGGACCGCCAGGGACTTCCCAAGGTTTGATTTTTTTAAAAATATAGAATTAGGCTTTTTATCTTGTGTCATGTAACCGTCTATTTCCTTACCACCAATTTATTTTAATTTTGGATTAAATAAATGATTTGGATTAAATTAAAAAAATTCTATCAACATTCTTTAGGTGAGTTCCTAGTACATAGAGTTACTTGAGCCACAACAAGTCCATTGGGGAATTTCCTTTTTCTCTACTCTAGAACAGTTTATATCAAGTTTGAGACAAAGTGATGGAAGCATATTATCTAGAGCTGCACTGTCTAATATGGTAGCCACTAGCTACATGTGTCTATTTGCAAATAAATTAATTAAAATTAATTTAAAGTATTTGACACATGCTACAACATGGATGAATCTTGAGGAAATTATGCTAAATGCAATAAGTCAGTCACAAAAGGACAAATACTGTATGATTCCACTTATATGAAGTACCTAGAGTGGTCAAATTCATAGAGACAGAAAGTAGAATGATGGTTGCCAGGGGCTGGGGGAGAGGGTAATGGGGAGTGATTGTTTAATAGGTACAGAGTTTCAGTTTTGCAAGAGGAAAAGAGTTCAGGAGACGGATGGTAGTGATGGTTGCACAGCAATGTGAATGTACTTAATACTACTCAACTGTATACTTAAAAATGGTTAAGATGGTAAATTTTATGTTATTTTGTATATTTACCACAATAAAAAAAATTAAAGTAAGAATTCAGTTCCTCAGTCACACTTGCCACATTTAAGTCCTCAATAGCCATATATGGCTTGTGGCTGCCATATTGGACAGTGTAAAAATAGAACACTTCCATCATTCAGAATGTTTTATTGGACAGTGCTGCTCTAGAGTTATGGGAGAAAGCACTGGAAGAACTAAAACCAGAAAGAAGTTGAAGAGGTATAAATGGTTGTCTCTGGGCCTGAAATATGGGGTGAGGAGGGTCCCGCAGAAACCTTGTTTTTCACCAAAAGTCCCTCAGGACTGTGGGACTTATTCCCATGCTCATGAGTTACTGTGATGAAAATGTCTGAAGGTCGAAGGGTACAAAATTTCATTTATGAGTAAATTCTGGGGATATAATGTACAGCGAAATGACTATAGTTAACAATACTGTACTGTATACTCGAAAGTTGCTATGAGAGTAGTTTTTATGTTCTCACCATAACAACAACAAAATGGTCATCATGTGAGGTAAAGGATGCATTAACTAACCTTATTGTGATAAGCATTTCACAATATATAAGTGTATCAAACCATCACATTGTGCACCTTAAACTTACACAATATTTTATGTCAGTTACATCTCAATAAAGCTGGAAAAAATGTCTGAAGGAAAACCCACTCCCCCAGGCCCCACCAGAGAGTTAGATTCCCTCCTCCTTCCCCTTCTTTCCTCCTCCTCCTCCTCCCCTCTTTTTTTGCCTTCTTTTTTAAATTGAGGTGAAGTTCACATAACATAAAATTAACTATCATAAAGTGAGCAATTCAGTGACAACTAGTATATTCACAGTATTATGCAGCCACCACCTCTATCTAGTTCCAAAACATTTTCATCACCCTCATAAGGAAACTTTGTACCCATTAAGCAGTTGCTCCCCATTCCATCCCTGCTACCCTCCCAGCCCCTGACAACCACCAATCTGTGTTCTATCTCTGTGTATTTACCCATTCTAGAATCATACAATATGTGACCTTTTATGTCTGGCTTCTTTCACATAGCATAATGTTTTCAAGATTCATCCATGTTGTAACATATATAGTATGTACTTCATAACTTTTTATGACTGAATAATATTCCTTTGTGTGTATATACCACATTTTATTTATCCATTCATCTGTTGGTGAATATATGGGCTGTTTCCATATTTTGGGTACTGTGAATAATTATGCTATTAACATGTATGCATATCTATTTGTTGAGTACGAGTTTTCAGTTCTTTTGTGTGTCTACCTAGAAGTGGAATCGCTGGATCAGGTGGTAATTCTATGTTTAGCTTTTTTGTTTGTTTGTTTAGCTTTTTGAGGAACCGCCAAACTGTTTCCACCGTGGCTGGACCATTTTACATTTCCACCAGCAGTGTACAGGGGTTCCAATTTCTCCACATCCTCACCAACATTTATTTTCTGTTTTGTTTTTTTTGTTTTTTTTAAATTATAGCAGTCCTATTGGGAATGGTACCTCATTGTGGGTTTGATTTGCATTTTCCTAATGATGAATGATGTTGAGCATCTTTTTGTGTGCTTTCTAGCCATTTGAATATCTTCTTTGGAGAAATGTCTATTCAAGTCCTTTGCCCCTTTTAAAAATCAGATTTTTTTGTTGTTGTTGTTGAGTTGTAAGACTTTTTAAAAATATATTCTGGATACTAGACCCTTATCAGACATATGATTTGCAAACACTTTCTCCTATTCCGTAGGTTGTCTTTTCGCTTTCTTGATAATGGTCTTTGATCCACAAAAGTTTTTAATGTTTATGAAACCCAATTCATCTATTTTTTCTTTTGTTGTCTGTAATTTTGGTGTTATACCTAAGAATACATTTTCTTTTTTAAAAAAAATTTTTATTGAAGTATAGTTGATTTACGTGTTAATTCTGCTGTACAGCAAAATGATTCAGATATATATATATGTATATATATATATATATACATATATATATATATACTTTTTGTTTTTTGCGTTTTTTTGGCCGCACCACGCAGCTTGCAGGATCTTCCCCGACCAGGGATTGAACCCGGGCCATGGCAGTGAAAGCCCAGAATCCTAACCGCTAGGCAACCAGGGAACTCCCTATACATTCTTTTTCATATTCTTTTCCATTATGGTTTATCACAGGTGGCAGGTGCTTCCCACCCAGTGGATCACCTGACTCTTGCAGTGCATACCTTGGCCTATGGGAGTGGGAGGGGAGAAGATTCTAGATCACAGTCTTCTTGTTATCTCTCTCTTTCAGTCAGAGGTACAGACACAGCCCCCTGAGTGACCCAGACACACCCACGTACAGTGACCATGCGTTACTCGCACACCCACGGCACACAAACCCAGACATAGGCACACACACTCTGACACATGGCAACAGCAAACACAGACACCTGCAGATACAGTCACCCAGAGACATGCAGTATAGTGACCATTAGTCACTCACAAAGAGACACAAATCCCGTAGAGACCCACATGCCATGTGGACACACAGCCCGTGAGCACAGGTATGAGCAGAGCCCATGCAGGCTAACACACAGCAATGCCAAACCAGACCTATACAGACACAGTCACACAGGTACATACACAAGCAAAGGTGCTGAGAAACAAAGGGGCATGCAGACTGGGGTCACACACACCCAGAAGCAGCCATAGAAATTTTCCTAAAACACACTGTCAGACACAGGTACACAGAATGGAATATAGTTTTCACATCTGGTGATATCCAATATGTCTCTTTTTGGGATGTGGCAATCATTAGTGATCACTGCCTGGATCTATATTTTCATTAGGAGATAAGCTGTAGTGAATCCAATGAAGTAAGAGAGGTACAATCAAACATAATTATGGACCATAGAATTTAAGCTGGGTAAGGAGGAAAGTGAGGACATGAGAGAGGTCTGGAACAGTGAAAAGGTAGTGGCATCAATAAATTCTGGGTCCTAATGGGGTTGAAGGGTGTGATGGTTAATTTTATGTGTCAACTTGACTGGGCCATGGGGTGCTTCCTGTTCCCACTACCGTGTGCTCTGCTGGCCCAGAGACCTTAGCTCAAAAGGGAGGAATGCTTCCACAAGGAGATGCAACAGTAATTCCATTGAAATGAAAGTTAAGACTGCTGCCCCACCTCTTTTGTCCTTTTGTGTCTCTGAATCAACAGTCAAAGAAGGGAATTACTGTGCTGGCTGGCGTGAATCCTCACTACCAAGGGGACATTGGACCACTACTTCACAATGGAGGTAAGAAAGAGTATGTCTGGAATACAGGTGATCCCTTAGTATTACCATGCCCTGCGATTGAGGACAATGGAAAACTACAACAACCCAATTCAGGCAGGGCTACTAATGGCCCAGATCCTTCAAGAATGAAGGTAAAGAACCACAACAAGCTGAGGTTCTTGCTAAAAGCAAAAGGAATATGGGATGGGTTGTGGAAGAAGGTGGTTATGAATACCAGCTACAAGCACATGACCAGTTACAGAAATGATGACTGTAATTGTGAGTACTTCCTCCTTATTTTGTGCTATACTGAATTTTTGTGCCCCTCAAAATTCATATGTTGCAACCCTAATCCCCAATGTGTTGGACTCTTTTTTTTGAAATTTTATTTTTAAAATAGTTTTTAAATTTTATATTGGAATATAGTTGATTAACAATGTTGTGTTAGTTTCAGGTGTACAGCAAAGTGATTCACTTATACATATACATGTATCTATTCTTTTTCAAATTCTTTTCCCATTTAAGTTATTACAGAGTACTGAGTAGAGTTTCCTGTGCTATACAGTAGGTCCTTGTTGGTTATCTGCTTTAAATACAGCAGTGTGTACATGTCAGTCCCAAACCCCCAATCTATCCCTCCCCCCACCCTTCCCCACTGGTAACCATAAGTTCGTTCTCCCCAGTGTGTTGGACTTTGGATGTGGGACCTTTGGGAGGTAATTAGGTCATGAGGGTGGAGCCCTTATAAAAGGGATGGGATCAGTGGCCTTATAAAAGAAACTCCAGAGAGCTCCCTTGCCCCTTCCACCATGTGAGGGCACAGTGAGAAGATGAACATCTATAAACCAGGAAGCAGGTCTTCACTGGACACTAAATCTACCAGCACCTTCATCTTGGACCTCCCAGCCTCCAGAACTGTAAGAAGTAAATATTGTTTGTAAACCACCCAGGCTATGGTATTTTTGTTATAGCAGCCCAAATGGAATAAGACATTTTGTTATGAACGTGTATGTGTGTGTGTGTGTGTGTGTGTGTGTGTGAAATATCTTTTTCTTCCCGCTCTTATTCTCTTATCATGGAACATAAGATGTATTCACTTTATATCATAGTATTTAAGTATCGTTAACTTTACATCATAGTATTTAAGTTATGAGATATCAAGGAGAAGATTAAACATCACCCAAGGACTTTACCTCCTCTTTTGGGGAAGGAGTTAGTGCATTTTTGGTGTACGCAGGATAGCTGAATTATGATAGGTAGAAGGATAACCTTGTTATTACCTTCATTTGGAGATTAAGTATGATTTAAGGAGATGTGTATGTGTGTCAAGTTGACAAGGGGTGGACTTGTGATGGCTAATTTTATATGTCAATTTGACTGGGCCATGGGGTACCCAGATATTTAGTGACACATTATTCTAGGTGTTTCTGTGAGGGTGTTTTTGGATGAGATTAACATTTAAATCAGTAGACTGAGTAAAGCAGATTGCCCTCTCTGATGTGAGTGGGCCTCATCTAATCCATTGAAGGCCTAAATAGAACAAAAAGGCTGACCCTCCCAACAGGTAAAAAAGAATTCCTCCTGCCTGACTGCCTTTGAAGTGGGACATCACCTTTCCCTGCCTTTGGCTGTGAACTGAAATATCTACTCTTCCTGGGTCTTGAGCTTGCTGGCCTTTGAACTGGAACTACACCAACAGTTCTCCTGGTTCTCAGGACTTCAGGTTTGTACTGGAACTACACTATTGGCTCCCCTGGCTCTCCAGATTGCTGAGTCACCACCGTGAAGATCTTGGGACTTGTCAGCCTCCATAATTGCATAGGCCAATTCCTTATCATAAATCCCTCTATATAAATCCTATTGGTTCTGTTTCTCTGGAGAACCCTGACTAATACAAAAGGAAAGTGAGTTGGAAGAAGAGGTGGTGGTCAAAGAGTGAGAGCCTTTTTTTTTTTAAAGATTTATTGTTTGTTTGTTTATTTATTTATTTACTTATGGCTGCGTCAGGTCTTAGTTGCGGCATGCAGGATCTTCGTTGAGGCATGTGGGATCTTTCGTTGTGGTGCACTGGCTCTTCATTGTGGTGTGCAGGCTTCTCTCTAGTTGTGGCGTGCAGGTTTTCTCTTCTCTAGTTGAGGCGTGCAAGCTCAGTAGTTGTGGTGTGCGGGCTTAATTGCCCCGTGGCATGTGGGATCTTAGTTCCCCGACCAGGGATCGAACCCACGTCCCCTGCACTGTAAGGCGGATTCTTTACCACTGGACCGCCAGGGAAGTCCCAAAGAGTGAGAACCTTGAAATTGATATTGTAGAGAGGCTGCACTTAATGTTATCCATACAGGTTAGGGTATAATGATGGGAGTGGGTGGATGAAGGAGGGTGGGCACAATATTAATGGAGAAGAAGAGCTCATGGAACAGAGAGGCCAGAGGTTTGGAATGTGTATTTTGAATCAACCATCATGTAGATTTTGAAATCACCAAGGTTCTGAACAAGAGAGGAACTGGAGAGAGTGACAGTGAGCCAGGGAAAAAAACCCTCAAAACCTAAAGAGGAGTGAGGAGGGGTGTGGTAGATGACTGTAACGAAGATGCAGAGAAGGCCTTGTAGACTGATGCTTGTGCCTCAAAGGAGCTGGAGGACTTCCTGAGTAGGAAGGGAACATGATCTGGGGGCTGTGTGTGAAGTGCAAGGACATTTATGCCTCCTAGATCAGTGGTCTGAGAGCTGTGGGAGCAACTTCACTGCTCAAGAGGGCTGCACTATTGTCCAGGAAGATTCATGTTCCCACTGGAGTGAGAAGGCAAACTCAACCTTCAGAGAAGAGGTTGAGGATGGAGGGATTCTGCTGATGACTAAGTGTGAGTTCCAGAAGGCAACATCTCAGGAGACGGGTCAGAAAAGAGAGTTTGGGGACTTCTGTTTCCAGCCATGATGCAGGAACAGGGACTAGATTTAGTTTCTTGCCTTAAACAACTAAAAAAACAGATAAAATATATGGAATGATGGTTTATAGATATTAGACAACAGGGAACATGGGACCATGTTTCCTCAGAGAAGGGAAACATGAATAAACCATATGATTACCTGGAGAGAATTTCCATGTGCAGTGCAAGGATGTGGCAGGGAGGACTCAAAAGGAGCCTGGTGGTCTCCCTGAGTTTAGAAGACACAGTTAAGAGTTTGTGGAGGGGCTTCCCTGGTGGCTCAGTGGTTAAGAATCCGCCTGCCAATGCAGAGGACACGGGTTCGAGCCTTGGTCCGGGAAGATCCCACATGCCGCGGAGCAACTAAGCCCGTGTGCCACAACTACTGAGCCTGCGCTCTAGAGCCTGCAAGCCACAACTACCGAGCCCACATGCCACAACTACTGAAGCCCGCACGCCTAGAACCCGTGCTCCACAACAAGAGAAGCCTGCACACAGCAACGAAGAGTAGCTCCCGCTCGCTGCAACTAGAGAAAGCCCGTGCAGCAACGAAGACCCAATGCAGCCAAAAATAAATAAAATAAATTTAAAAAAAAAAAGAGTTTGTGGAGGTCACAGCAGCTAGAATTTGCAGGACAGGTCAGAGTGCTATGGAAGAGAGAACTGCGCACAGAGAGAAAGCTGTGGAGACCTACAGACGGTTCCCTTCAAGTCTTCAACCAAGTACCGATCAGCACACATATGTGATAAAACTGCCTGAGGCCAAGGAAAGGCCACTGAAAAGGATCAGGAGGAACAGTCCTCAGAGGCAGGAATAGTTCATTTCCAAATCAGCCTGAATGGAAAAACCTCCTCAGAAACATATTGCCTCAGTACTAAAGTAGCTCTATACTAACAGTCAAATTAGCCCTGGACTAAAGGCTATTCAGGTCCTGCCTAAAAAAACTTAAAAGCAAGCCTCAAAAGGATTAAATTGATTAACTGTGTCCTAGAACAAAGCTCACCCCCGTCCCCCAATTTTTTAAGTACCAAAAATTTAAAAAAAAAGCACTCAGCAAGGTAAAATTTACAATGTCTGGCATCCAATAAAACAAAGAAGCAGGAAAATACACCCATAATGAGGAGAAAGAGAATTCATAGAAAATGACCCAGATGAGAGAACCAATAGACAAAAGGACATTAAAACAGCTATTACAAATATAATCCATACATTCAAGAAGGTAGAGGAGAGCATGAGCAGGGCTGAAATACAGCACCCAAGGAAGACCTTACTCTGCCCCTGCTCCTCCCAGACTGAGATCCAGTCCTTGTTGGAGAGAATTTAATTGTGGTTCTCTGAATGGTGGAACTTGCTGGAAATCTGCTTTCTGGAACTTGGCAGAAATCCACCCTCTAGGGTGCCAAAGAAGGTTGTTCATGGGGAGGTGTGTCACCAGAGGCACTCTGCTACAAAACTACCTGAGGGAGGGCGCGGGGGTGGGGGTGGGGTGGAGGGAGTGGCCGGCCACTGGGCACTTCTGGCTGTTATGCGTGCGCGTTGCAAGAACTGGAGAATGAAGATGCTGTGTGAGTGCTTCAGAAGCCGGAGGCAAACTGCTAGTGAGCTGGCTGATGGGGGATTCCAGGGAGGAGCTGCTGGCCACCGGGTGCTGGCGGTCACCACGCACTGCAGGAGCCAGGCACTGGAAAATGTGTGGGTGCTTCAGGTCCCCGGTGCTGGAGAAAGCTGTGTGTGCTGCAGGACCCTGCTGAATGGGCACCCCAGAACCAGTAAGCAAACCCATTTTCCACCTTGAAATGCCTCTCTAGCGCCCTCTACTGGCAAAGCTTCAGTGCGGGCTGGCAAAGGAAAAAATATTTAAATGGACCAGATCCATTTGCGCAGAGCGGGCGTAAAGAGTGGATTTGAAGCCAAGAGGCAAAAATCAGTAAGTGGCACAGTCCACCCCTTTGACTACTCAGCTTCTGTGTGCACCCTTTTTGAATTCTTGCACAACAAAACAATTTTATTTCTTCCTAACAAGATATAACTATTCTTCTCATAAGAGAGGAAGTTATCACTCTCTCCCCCAAATGAGGAGACACCAGACAGTTCCAAAAGTCATTGTATCCATTACTGGCTGTTAATTACTCCTCAAAGTTAGTCGCAGTTCCACTGATACTCTATTATCTAAAGACTAAATTGTAAAATTAACTTCCAACAACTATTTGTATATAAAATAAAAATGATATAAAATAAAAATGGGAAGGAGAGAGAAAAAGAAAATGGCTAGCATATAAAAATAAATACATAAATATAACAAGCAAAAAGAAAATTGGCAAAGCTACAATAGTACTCATTTCTGTATTTGATCATGAGGCTGTAATTCCCATCGATGGCTTCCTTCTTCTTTCTTCCACTATCCATTCTGTATTTCCCCCTGCCTTCTTCCAGAAACTCAGATGCTTTTTCACCTGATGGAGTGACTCAAACTTTTATTCCTGAGTCCTCAATCATCCTGCCAGTTTTTAGTTGCTGTAGTTCTCTACTACTTTTTACTATTGGGCATGGAAGTAGTAAGAGGCACCCTAAATAATCCTCTGGGTTGCAGACATAGTCCTCCTTGCCTGTGTTGTGTAGCAGCAAACCAATTTCTCCTTGGTAATGAAGATCAATCATTCCAGCCAGTAAATTAACTACCTCCCCCCACTTTTTTGCCTGTAGTTTCATTGGCATAGAGCCTAAAATGTCTCACCTTCCCATTCAGTGGACCCATTGATGTGCCTCCTGGTAGAGGCCTCTCCCACTGGCAGAGAAGACTCATCAGAATTTAGGGCACAATGCCCCCAGCTTCATTAGGGTCTTCCCACATGTACGCATTCTATCTTACAGGATCCTATTCCTTCCCCATCAGTGCCCTCAGTTTAATAGTAGACACCCTGCGAGGCTAGGGGTTCAACTTGCATTGTAATTCAGCCAGTCACAAGATGAGATTCTGCATTTGATTTTTCAGCAAAAGACTGATCCCAGCTCAAAGATAGTCAGGCAGTGAGGGAGTGAATTCTCCATCACTCAGCCTTCTTGTTCTATTCAAGATTTCAGTTGATTGGATGAGGCCAACTCACATTGCGGAGGGCAATCTGCTTTACTCAGTCTACCAAGTCAAATGTTAATCTCATCCAGAAACAGTCTCAAAGGCATACTCAGAAAAATACTTAACCAAATATCTGGGCACTCCATGGCCCTATCAAGTTGACACATAAAAATCAGAAGGACTTGAAAGTGAAATTAAGAAAACACTCCCATTTACCATTGCAACAAAAAGAATAAAATACCTAGGAATAAACCTACCTAAGGAGACAAAAGACCTGTATGCAGAAAATTATAAGACACTGATGAAAGAAATTAAAGATGATACAAATAGATGGAGAGATATACCATGCTCTTGGATTGGAAGAATGAACATTGTGAAAATGACTCTACTACCCAAAGCAATCTACAGATTCAATGCAATCCCTATCAAACTACCACTGGCATTTTTCACAGAACTAGAACAAAAAAATCTCACAATTTGTATGGAAACACAAAAAACCCTGAATAGCCAAAGCAATCTTGAGAAAGAAAAACAGAGCTGGAGGAATCAGGCTCCCAGACTTCAGACTATACTACGAAGCTACAGTAATCAAGACAGTATGGTACTGGCACAAAAACAGAAATATAGATCAATGGAACAGTAAAGAAAGCCCAGAGATAAACCCACGCACATATGGTCACCTTATCTTTGATAAAGGAGGCAAGAATATACAATGGAGGAAAGACAGCCTCTTCAATAAGTGGTGCTGGGAAAACTGGACAGCTACATGGAAAAGAATGAAATTAGAACATTCCCTAACACCATACACAAAAATAAACTCAAAATGGATTAAAGACCTAAATGTAAGGCCAGACACTATCAAACTCTTAGAGGAAAACATAGGCAGAACACTCTATGACATAAATCACAGCAAGATCCTTTTTGAGACACCTCCTAGAGAAATGGAAATAAAAACAAAAATAAACAAATGGGACCTAATGAAACTTAAAAGCTTTTGCACAGCAAAGGAAACCATAAACAAGATGAAAAGACAACCCTCAGAATAGGAGAAAATATTTACAAATGAAGCAACTGACAAAGGATTCATCTCCAAAATTAACAAGCAGCTCATGCAGCTCAATATCAAAAAAACAAACAACCCAATCCAAAAATGAGCAGAAGACCTAAATAGACATTTCTGCAAAGAAATTATACACATTGCCAACAAACACATGAAAGAATGCTCAACATCATTAATCATTAGAGAAATGCAAATCAAAACTACAATGCGATATCATCTCACACCAGTCAGAATGGCCATCATCAAAAAATCTAGAAACAATAAATGCTGGAGAGGGTGTGGAGAAAAGGGAACCCTCTTACACTGTTGGTGGGAATGTAAATTGATACAGCCACTATGGAGAACAGTATGGAGGTTCCTTAAAAAACTAAAAATAGAACTACCATAGGACCCAGCAATCCCACTACTGGGCATATACCCAGAGAAAACCATAATTCAAAAAGAGTCATGTACCACAATGTTCATTGCAGTTCTATTTACAATAGCCAGGACTTGGAAGCAACCTAAGTGTCCATCGACAGATGAATGGATAAAGAAGATGTGGCACATATATACAATGGAATATTACTCAGCCATAAAAAGAAACGAAATTGAGTTATTTGTAGTGAGGTGGCTGGACCTAGAGTCTGTCATACAGAGTGAAGTAAGTCAGAAAGAGAAAAACAAATACCGTATGCTAACACATATATATGGAATCTAAAAAAACACAAAACATATATATATATACTTATATATATGGTCATGAAGAACCTAGGGGCAAGACGGGAATAAAGACGCAGACCTACTAGAGAATGGACTTGAGGACACGGGGAGGGGGAAGGGTAAGCTGGGACAAAGTGAGAGAGTGGTAGTTATATATGGACATATATACACTACCAAATGTAAAATAGATAGCTAGTGGGAAGCAGTCGCATAGCACAGGGAGATCAGCTCGATGCTTTGTGACCAGCTAGAAGGGTGGGATAGGGAGGGTGGGAGGGAGGGAGACGCAAGAGGGAAGAGATATGGGGATATATGTATATGTATAACTGATTCACTTTGTTATAAAGCAGAAACTAACACACCATTGTAAAGCAATTATACTCCAATAAAAATGTTTAAAATAAAATCAGAGGGACTTAGATATACAAACTAGCAGAGATCAAAGTTGCCAAGATGGGAAACAAAAATTCTGTGAGTGAGTTATTAGGTGTACTACTTAGAGGGACCACTCCTAATTCTACCCCTTGATTTCAGGACCCATTTATACTGGCTATGGGGGGAGACAGCACCATATAATGGTCTCTGATTCAAAGTATATACTGCGTCCTATAAAACAGCATCCCATCCTTTTAGGGTGTTGTTTCCCAACTAGCATCATAACTGAGTCTTCAAAGCCATTCTACCTCTCAATTAGGCTAGCTGCTTCTAGATGATGTTGCATGTGGTAAGACCAGTTAATTCCATAGGCATGAACACCTTGCTACACGTCCTTTGCTGTGAACTGAGTTTCTGGATTAGATGCAGTGCTGTGCAGAAGAGTCCACAGGTGGTGGTGCTGGCACAAGCATTATGGGCGGGGAAGGGAAAACCGTATCCAGAAAATGTGTCTATTCCTGTGAAGATGAGTCTCTGTCCCCCTCTTGATGAAAAGGTCCAATATAATTAACCTGCCACCAGGTGGCTGGCTGGTCCCCACACAGAATAGTGCCATACTTGGGACTCAACTTTGTTTTCCATTGATGGCAGATTAGTCACTCTGTAGTAGCATTAACCACACCACCCTCAGTAACATGAAGACCGTGTTATTGAGCCTGGGCATAGTTTCCATCGCTGCCACTTTGTTCATGGGCTTTTATGGACTGAATTGTGTTCCTCAAAATTCATATGTTGAAACCCTAAACCCCAATGTGATGGTTTTTGGAGATGGGGCCTTTGGAAGGTAATTAGGTCATGAGGGTGGAGCCCTCATGATGAGATTAGTGTCTTTATAAGAAGAGACATGAGAGAGCCCTTTCTGTCCACTATGTGAAGACAGAGCAAGGAGATGGTTACCTGTAAGTCAGGAAGAGGGATCTCACCACAAACCAAATCGGCCTGCACCCAGATGGTGGAACTTTCCAGCCTCCAGAACTGTGAGAAATATATTTCTGATGTTTAAGCCACCCCATCTATGGTACTTCTGTTATGGTTGCCTGAGCAGACTAATTTACATGGGCCCATTGTTTCTTTTACCAAACACTGGAGAGGATGGTGAAAAAGGCTGATTGATAGGCAGAGAGCACATCATTTTATCCACCCAATTATTAAGAGTCTCCTCTGCAGTGTGTGCCTTTTGGTGGGCATTCGCATGGGACACAAATATCTCCACTGTCTGTGTCCATTCAGAGGTTCGTTCACCCCTCTCCTCCCTAGACTTCCTTGTCACTAATATTCCAGTCCTGTTCCTTCCAAGTCCCTGACCACACATCAGCACAGATCTATACTTTTGGCCATCTCTCACTCTAGACACAGTGGACAATGAATATACTGCTCTGTGTTCTGCTCACTGGAGAGGATTTTCCTTCACTACGGTCATTCAGGGTCACCCCTGGGTAGAGCTGTGATGTGCATCTGTCCATTTTCAGATGGTACCAGCATATCATGCAGATGCGTATGTAAGTCAGGCTTGAGTCTTTTCATCCTCAGTTAACTGGTCATAAGGAACGCCCCATGACACCATAGACATCAACTGAAGGAGAGGAGGCAATACAACAGGAGTTGGTGTCAAAAGAGTCTGAGCCACTTGCTCAGGCAACTTACTTGGACCTTCTGGACCTGTCCAACTTGGTCTCTTCTATACCATTTTCATTTGATATTAGATTGCTGCTACACATGGCTTATTTATGGCCCTATGGCTGTGTGGGTCACACAAGACACCTACGTGGGGATCTTAGGCTGTATGGTTACCTGCTATCTCATGGTTAGGTGTTCAGTCTCTGCCAGGGTCCAGTACTAAGCCAGCAGCTGTTTCTCAAAAGGAGAATAGTTATCTGCAAAAGAGGGCTCAAATTGCTCTAAAATCCTAGAAGCTAACGCTGTGATTCTTTCATTAGTGCTTACCAGAAATGTCATACGGCATTCTCCTTTGTCATAGACACTTCGAGTATCATTGGATCTGCTGGATCATAAGGTCCAACTTGAAGAGCAGCTTGTCCTGCGGTCTGAACTGCAGAGCTTTAGCTTGTTCTGGTCCCATTCAAAACTGGAAAGCTTGGGGCTTCCCTGGTGGCACAGTGGTTGACACTCTGCCTGCTAATGCAGGGGACACGGGTTCGAGCCCTGGTCTGGGAGGATCCCACATGCCGCGGAGCAACTGGGCCCGTGAGCCAGAATTGCTGAGCCTGCGCGTCTGGAGCCTGTGCTCCGCAACGGGGGAGGCCGCGATGGTGGGAGGCCCGCGCACCGCGATGAAGAGTGGCCCCCGCTCACCGCAGCTGGAGAAAGCCCTCGCACAGAAACGAAGACCCAACACAGCCACAAATAAAAAAAAAAACTGGAAAGCTTGTGAGCAACTCTGTAGATAGGTTCAAAGTAACACACTCAAATGTTCCTTCCAAAATCCAAAGAAGCCTGCAAAAGTGTCTTAGACCGTTCAGGCTGCTATAACAAAATACCACAGATTGGGTGGCTTATAAAGAACAAACACTTAGGGGCTTCCCTGGTGGCGCAGTGGTTAAGAATCCACCTGCCAATGCAGGGGACACGGGTTCAAGCCCTGGTCTGGGAAGATCCCACATGCCGCGGAGCAACTAAGCCCGTGCGCCACAACTACTGAGCCTGCGCTCTAGAGCCTGCAAGCCGCAACTACTGAGCCCACGTGCCACAGCTACTGAAGCCCGCATGCTTAGAGCCCGTGCTCCACAACAAGAGAAGCCACCGCAATGAGAAGCCCATGCACAGCAACGAAGAGTAGCCCCTGCTCTCCGCAACTAAGAAAGCCCGCACGCAGCAACGAAGACCCAATGCAGCCAAAAGTAAAATAAATAAAATAAATAAATTTATTAAAAAAAAAAAAAAGAACAAACACTTATTTCTCACAGTTCTGGAGGCCGGAAGTCCAAGATCACAGCGCTGGCAGATTCAGTGTCTGGTAACAGCCCGCTTCGTCATTGACAGCCATCTTCTCACTGTAATCTCACATGGTAGAAGGAGTGAGGGAGCTCTGTGGGGTCTTTTTCATAAGAGCACTAGTCCCATTCATGAAGGCTCCATCCTCATGACCTAAGTACATTCCAAAGCACCTCCTAATACTGTCACACTGGGAATTAGGATTTCAACATACGAATTTTGGGGGGACACAAACATTCAGACTATAGCACAAGAATTATACCTCTTTGTGGTAGAAGGTGTGAAGTGTGGCAGCTTGTCTTTCCCCTTGGAGGGAATTTTTCAACATGCTCTAGACCATTTATTCCTAGAGACTTCGTTGAGGCAGCAGGCCCCTGAATTTTTGCAGGGTTTATATACAACTGTATTCATCAGGCTTCTCCAGGAAAACAGAACAAATAGGATGTGTATATACTAGAGAGAGCTTTATCTTAAGGAATTGACTCATATGATTATGGAGGCTACCAAGTCTAAAATCTGCAGGGTGGGCTGTCAGGCTGGAGACGCAGGGAAAAGCCAATGTTGAAGTTCAAGTATGAAGGCCATCTGCTGGCAGAATTCCTTCTAGCTCGGGAAAGTTAGTTCTTCAGCTGATTGGATGAGGCCCACCCACATTATGGAGGATGATCTGCTTTATTAAAAGTCAACCAATTTTTTTTTTTTTTTGGCCACACCACGCGGCATGTGGGATCTTAGTTCCCCCACCAGGGATCGAACCCATGCCCCCTGTAGTGGAAGCACAGAGTCCTAACCACTGGACAACAAGGGAATTCCCCACCGATTTAAATGTTAATCTCATCCAAAAAAATCACCTTCACAGAAACATCCAGAATAACGTTGGACCAAATATCTGGGCACTGGCCTAGCCATATTGACCCTTAAAGTTAACCATCACCCAGCACTTTCATTCTTACTAAGGCATCTAAAGTACTTGTTACTTCCTGCTCACCAGATCCAATCAACATGTCATCAGTGTAGTAGCCCAGTGTGATGTTTTGTTGAGTGTCAATGTTATGGAGATCTCTGCAGGCTGTATCATGGCAGAGATCGAGAGATTTGACATAGCCCTGAGGCAACACCTTGAAGTTATACTGTTGTTCTTATCAGGTAAAAGCAAATGGTTTCTGGAAGTCCTTGAAAATTGGTATGGAGGAAGAGTCATTAGCCAGGCCAATACCTGCATACCGAGTTCCAGGGGTTATGTTGAGTTGTTCCAGTAAATATACTATAGCTGCAACAGCAGCTACAATTGGAGTCACCACCTGATTAAATTTATCATAGTCTATGGTCATTATGCAAGATTCATCTGGCTTCTACACAGGCCAAACTGGTGAGTTAAATGGAGATGTGGGAGGTGTCAGCACATCTACTTCTTTAACTTCTTCTACAGGGCCATTAATCTCTGCATTCCCCTAGGGATGCGTTATCACTTCTGGTTTACTAACTTTGAAGGGAGTGGAAATTCACTTCCATTTAGCCCTTCTTACCATAATGGCTCTCATTATTATCAGCAAGCTGATGTGGGGATTATGCCAGTTTCTAAGTATGTTTATTCCAGGGATAAATTCAGGAATTGGAGAAATAACTACAAGGTGGGTTAATGGACCAACTGGGCTCAATGGGAATCAGATCTGAGCTAAGACTCAATCACCTGACCATCGTAAAGCCCCCCACTTTCGCTGTTGGGCCACAGTAGCATTTCAGGTCCCCAGGAATTAGTGTCAAATCAGAGCCACTATCTAGCAATCCTCATAAGGTCTGGGTATTTCCTTTTCCCCAATGCTCACTCACTCTATTAAATGGCCACAGGTCCCTCTGGGGAAGACTTGGAGGAAGATTTACAGTATGTTCTTACAACAATGGTACAGGCTCCTTCCTCTAGTGGACCTGGCATCTCCTTCAGTCAAGGGGCTCTGGGTCAGTGAACTGACTTCTGAAAACAGTGAGAGGCTGACTCTCCACTGTGGTGACTTGAGTCAGATTTTTAGCTACTAGATCTAGAACTTTTCCTATCATATAGATTGAGTGATATTCTAGTAGGCTATTCATCTATTTTATTCCTAGGGACATCATGATCAATTTGCCTGTACATCCATGCTGCCCTTTACAGATGTGCCCACTTTGTCTTTGGCAGTTAAGTGCTACCACTTGGCCTCTGCTTCTCTGGGTTTCCATCATCACCACTGAAGCCAGGAAGCCTATCTTAGCCTGTTCTGGCTGCTATAACAGAATATCATAGACTGGTGGCTTATTAACAACAGAAATTTACTTCTCAC
Organism: Balaenoptera ricei; assembly: GCF_028023285.1. Lineage (NCBI taxonomy): Eukaryota > Metazoa > Chordata > Mammalia > Artiodactyla > Balaenopteridae > Balaenoptera > Balaenoptera ricei. The sequence continues at coordinate 47,574,827 of NC_082660.1, forward strand.
AGTTTTGGAGGCTGGGAAGTCCAAGATCAAAGCACTGGCAGATTCAGTGAGGGCCTGCTTCCTCGTTCATAGATGGCTGTCTTCTTCCTGTGTCCTCACATGGTGGAAAGGGCTAGAGATCTCTCTGGAGCCTCTTTTATAAGGGCACTAATCCCATTCATGAGGGCTCCACTCTCATGACCTAACCACCTTCCAAAGTCCCCCATCTCCAAATACTATCACATTGGGGATTAGGTTTCAGCATATGAACTGGGGGGGGGGAACATATTCAGTATATAGCATTCTGCCCCTGGTCCCCCAAAATTCACGTCCTTCTCACATGCAAAATACATTCATTCCATCCCAACAGCCTGAAAAGTCTTGATTCATTCCAGCATCAACTCTAAAGTCTAAATTCCAAAGTCTCATCTAAATATCATCTAAATCAGATATGGGTGAGACTCAAAGTACAATTTATCCTGAGGAAAATTGCCCTCCAGCTGTGAACCCAACAAGTTATGTGCTTCCAAAATACGGTGTTAGGACAGGCATAGCGTAGACATTCCTATTCCAAAATGGAGAAATAGGAGAGAAGAAAGGAGTGACAAGGGCCTGAGCAAGTCCTCTTTGGCCAGGTGCTCTGCTCTCCAGGCCCACTGGGGTGGAGGCCCACCTTCCAGATACACTGGGGTGAAGCACAATGGTGTGGCTTTGCTGAGCAAGGGCTGGGCCCCCAAGGCTTCAGACAGCCAGCTCCCAGGTTGTTCTCTGCCACGGCCCCATGGCTCTTGCTTCTGGAGTCCTGAGCCTGCAGCTCTGCCAGGAGGCCCAGTCCTTTGAAATCAAGGTGGAGGCACCATGTCCCCTCGGTTCTGCTGGATGTAGCCCATAGCACCCCAGGCCGCCGGAGCTGCACCTGGGGCAGTTGGGGAGCCCAGTGCCGAGTGCAGTAGCAGAACCCACCACCACGTGAGGTGGTGCCGGGCAATGTGCCAGCGGCGCCTCCTTTGAAATTACTCTGCCCCCAGGGCCCTTGCACTCTGGACCTGTGATCAGAAGGGCAGCCCTGATGCTCTCTGGATTGTCTTCAGGGTCATTCTTCCCCTATGTCATTCCTGGCCTACAGAAGAGAGCAACCACAGAGCTTTCCAAGGTTGCAGGTGCGCTTCTCACTAATGCTTTCTCAATGTCTCGGTGAAAGTAGTGTCTTCTGAGCCTTGTCATGGAACATAGTTGGGGGTTGCATTCAAGTCATACATGATAAGTTCTGTCCAACATTCCCATCGCCCGAAGCCTTTGGATTCCCTCCTCCATATCATGCCAGGACACCTCTGGCATCTCAACCTCATTAACTGTAGGCCACAATTGAGTCTCAGTTTCAGTCAGCCAACCAAGTAAACCCTTAGAGCATGTGCTGACACATTAAATCCAGAATCTCTAGTAAGTGTACCTATATCAATGAATTCTGCCTAATCTAGAGTTATATTCTGCCCTCCTTCACCTAACACCCTTAGAGTCCTCTTCTGAATATATTCCCCAGATTTCTGCCAATATATATAAACAAAGTCTTGCGATTATTTTGGTGTATAAGCAATTTCCAACTTGGTCATAGTATGCACTTGTTCCCCTGGACCATGCTGAGATTTGACCTCAGTCATGGGTCTATCAGCAGTAGGGGTGGTTGTGGTGGGTCTTGAGGAGAATGAGTATCCCTTTTCAAGGCACCTGGACCAGGTGAGTTTATCACAGCATTTTCAAGGAGAGAAAGGTTAGTTTCAGACACTGAAGGGCAAGCTACTTCCGGAACCGTGAGTTTCATTTGGGACCAAACAGATGTCCCCATTCCAAGTTTCAGGATCCCATTCTTTAACAGTCAATACCATAACTTTCACATGGAAAATAGTCAAGACTGTGAATTCAACTGTCGTTGTAATTCAACAACTTATACAATTAAATGTTGTGTTTGATGTTCAGCAATATTAGCCCTGTCGCTAGGCATCATGAAAGTTCTCTGGTTCTTAGGCTGTGACTTGAGCTGAGAAATTAACAGACCCAAGCTTGTTATTTTTCTCTTTGTAAGCACTCAAGTGCATTCAAAATAATCTATCCCCCATCACGGTCTTCATAGTCATGATCATGGCCATAATAGTCAAGTGCAGCAGCCATTTCGGCTTCCAGGGAATGTGCTTCAGTTGGCACTTCATCACAATCAACCATAGGTTGATTAATTGTGATGCAACGGCATGCCATGGATTACTAGCATCCATCTCTCATTGGCAAGGAGTTCAGCACCGTGCATAAGCCCAGAGGTGTGAACAAACCAATCTCAAAGTCCCATCTCTGCAGATTTCTTTCCTGGCACCACTCCTGGTAACAATTCTGTATCAGTCTGAGTCCTATCTGGAGAGAGGAGTAACAGTAATTTGAACAGGGAAAGTTAATATAAGGAATTACCTATAACAGGGGATTGGAATAATGAGGGATTGGTTAGTGAGATGTGAAGAGAATTCAAAAGAATATAGAAATAGCATATATAAGAAGTAGTCACAAGGGAATTCCCTGGTGGTCCAGTGGTTAGGACTTGGCACTTTCACTGCCGAGGGCCGGGTTCGATCCCTGGTCGGGAAACTAAGATCCAATAAGCCATGCAGTGCGGCAAAGGAATTAGTCACTATCCCTAGGCTGGCATAGAATGCCCCTGGGGCTGAGGTCCAGATCTTGTTGGAGAGGCATGACTGTAGTTCACTGCAGGGCAGAGAAGTCATTGTGGTGCTGCACTGGTGGAACTTTCCAGAAATCTGCCTGCTGGGAGGCAGGAGAAAGCTGTTCACTGAGTGCTGCTGGCCTCTGTGCACCGCAGGAGCCAGGCCCTGGGGAAGCTGTGAGTGCATCAAGATCCAGAAGCATTCTGCTTGCTACCAAACTGCCTGAGGGTGAGTTCTGGAGGGAGAGGAAAGCTGCTGATCACTGGGTACTACTGACCACCATGCACGGTAGAAATCAGGCACTGGAAGAGTTGTGAGCGCTGCAGGAGTCTGATTCTAGAAAAAGCCATGCAGAAGGAGCCTGTCAAGCGAACACGCAGGAGTCAGGAAGGAAACCTCTTTTCCTCTTGCAATATCTCTCTAGCACCCTCTACTGAGAAAGTTTCAGTGCCAGCTGTCAAAGGAAAAATAGTTAAAATTGCTTCATTATCACAGAATAGGCAGAAAGGGTGAATTTGAAGTTGAGAGGCAATAAATTGATAACCAGCACACCATGGGTCAAACAAGAAATCCTAAGAAAAATTAGAAAGTATTTTGAATGAAATTAAAATGAAAATATAATGTATCAAAATATATGGAATGCAGCAAAAGCAGTGCTTAGAAAGAAAATTTTAGCATTAAATGCTTATATTAGAAGAGAAGAATAGTCTCAAACCAATGACCTCAGCTTCTACCTTAAGAAATTATGATAAAAATAGGAAATTAAACCTAAAGTAAGCAGAAGAAAGAAAATAATCAAGAGCAGAAATCACTGAAGTAGAAAACAAACAAAAAAAAAAAATAGAGAAAAGCAAAGAAACCAATAGCTGGCTCTTTGGGAAGATCAATAAAACTGATAAACCTCTAGCCAGATTGATGAGGGAAAAGGGAGAGAAGACCCAAATGCCTAATATTAGGAATGAGATTTTGGACAACACTACAGATCCTACAGAAATTAAGATAATAATAAAGGGATGTTATTTATTTTTAAAATTTTATTAAAGTATAATTGATTTACAATGTTGTGTTAATTTGTTGTGTACAGCAAAGTGACTCAGTTATATATATATATATATATATATATATATATATATATATATATATATATGTTCTTTTCCATTATGGTTTGTCACAGAATATTGAATATAGTTCCCCTGTGCTATACAGAATGACCTTGTTGTTTATCCATCCTATATATAATAGTTTGCCTCTGCTAATCCCAAACTCCCATTCCTTCCCTCCCCTACCGCCCCCCCCGCCCTGGCAACCACAAGTATGTTCTCTATATCTGTGAGTCTGTTTTTGTTTTATAGATATGTTGATTTGTATCGTATTTTAAATTCCACATATAAGTGATATCATATGGTATTTGTCTTTCTCTTTCTGACTCACTTCGCTTAGTATGATAATCTCTAGGTCCATCCATGTTGATGCAAATGGCATTATTTCATTCTTTTTGATGGCTGAGTAATAGTCCATTGTATATATGTACCACATCTTCTTTATCCATTCATCTGTCAGTGGACATTTAAGTTGTTTTCATGTCTTGGCTATTGTAAATAGTGCTGCTGTGAACATAGCGGTGCATGTATCCTTTTGAATTATAGTTTTGTCTGGGTATATGCCCAAGAGTGGGATTGCTGGATCATATGGCAACTCTATTTTTAGTTTTTTGAGGAACCTCCATACAATTTTCCGTAGTAGCTGCACCAATTTACATTCCTACCAACAGTGTAAGAGGGCTCTCTTTCCTCCACACTCTCTCCAGCATTTGTCCTTTGTAGACTTTTTAATGATGGCCATTCTGACTGGTGTGAGGTGATACCTCATTGTAGTTTTGATTTACGTTTCTCTAATAATTAGCGATGTTGAGCATCTTTTCATGTGCCTATTGGCCATCTGTATGTCTTCTTAGGAGAAATGTCTATTTAGGTCTTCTGCCCATTTTTGGATTGGGGTGTTTGTTTTTGTTGAGTTGTATGAACTGTTTGTATATTTTGGAAATTAAGCCCTTGTTGGTCTCATCATTTGCAAATGTTTTCTCCCATTCTGTAGGTTGTCTTTTTGGTTTGTTTATGGTTTCTTTTGCTGGGCAAAATCTTGTAAGTTTGATTAGGTCCCATTTGTTTATTTTTGTTTTTATTTCTATTGCCTTGGGAGACTGACCTAAGAAAACACTGGTACGATTTATGTTAAAGGAATGTCATGAAGAGCTTTATGCTCATAAATTCGACAGTTTAGATAAAATAGAGACATTCCTTAAAAGACACAAGCTACTGAGCTCACTCCAGAAAAAGACAATCTGAATAGCCACATGTCTTTTTTTTTTTTAATTTATTTTTGGCTGCATTGGGTCTTCATTGTGGCGCACGGGCTTTTTCTAGTTGTGGCGAGTGGGGGCTTCTCTTTGTTGCGGTGTGCAGACTTCTCATTGTGGTGCCTTCTCTTGTGGCGGAGCACGGGCTCTGGGCATGTGGGCTTCAGTAGTTGTGGCACGTGGGCTCAGTAGTTGTGGCTCACGGGTTCTAGAGCGCAGGCTCAGTAGTTGTGGCACACGGGTTTAATTGCTCTGCGGCATGTGGGATCTTCCTGAACCAGGGCTCAAACCCGTGTTCCCTGCATTGGCAGGTGGATTCTTTTTTTTTTTTTTTTTTTAACTCAAGTGAGTTTTTCTTCTCTTTTTTTTTTTAATTTTATTTATTTATTTATTTATTTATGGCTGTGTTGGGTCTTCATTTCTGTGCGAGGGCTTTCTCTAGTTGCGGCAAGTGGGGCCCCTCTTCATCGCGGTGCGCGGGCCTCTCACCATCGCGGCCCCTCCTGTTGCGGAGCACAGGCTCCAGATGCGCAGGCTCAGTAATTGTGGCTCACGGGCCTAGTTGCTCCGCGGCATGTGGGATCTTCCCAGACCAGGGCTCAAACCCGTGTCCCCTGCATTGGCAGGCAGATGCTCAACCACTGCGCCACCAGGGAAGCCCGGCAGGTGGATTCTTAACCACTGCACCACCAGGGAAGTCCGTAGCCATACGTCTTTAAAGAAATTTATTTCATAGTTTAAAACTTTCCTACAAAGAAAACCCCATGCCCTGATGGCTTCACTGGTGAATTTGACCAAACAGTTAAAGAAGAAATAATAGCAGTTGTACACAAACTCTTCCAGGGGATAGAAGAGGAATGTATTAATTTTCTTTTTTTTTTTTAATCAGTCATCAATTTTAATTTTCTATTGCTGCATAATAAATAACTACAAACTTAGTGGCTTAAATCAATATCCATTTATAATCTCAGTTTCTGTAGGTCAGAAGTCCGGTATAACACAACACTGTCCAATATAAAATAAAAATTAAAAAAAAAAGTCCAGTATAACATGACTCTGCTCAGTATAACAAGGCTGAAATCAAAGTGTTGGCCAAGCCAAGATCTTGTCTGGAGGCTCTGGTGAAAAATATGCTCCCAAGCTCATTCTTGTTGTTGGCAAAATCCAGTTCCTTGCAGTTGTAGGACCGAGGATCTCACTTCCTTGCTGGCCACCAGCTGGGGCTGTTTTTATCTCCTAGAGGCTGCCCACACTCTTTGCCATGTGGCCCCCCTCTGTCTTTGGGCCATCAACAGTGCGTCAAATACTTTTTGTCCTTCTGATTTTGGACCTTTATTACATCTGCAAAATCCCTTCACAGCAGTAACTAGATTCATGTTTAATTAAATAACTGGGAGAAAGTATGTGTACACCAGGGGCTGGAAATCTTAGGGGCTGTCTTAGAATTCTGCCTACCACAAGGAAGGCATACTTCCCAACATATTCTATGAGTTCTGTATCACCCTGATCTTATATCAAAACCAGACAAAGAAATCCCAGCAAGTTATTTTATGGATATCAACAAATTGACTCTAAAATGTGTAATGGAGAGGCAAAAGATCTAGAATAGCCAAGTCAATATTGAAGGTGAAAAACAGAGTTGGAGGACTGATGCTACCCGATTTCAAGACTTACTATAAAGCTACAGTAATTAAGACAGTGTGGTATTGGCAAAAGAATAGACAAATAGATCAATAGAACAGAAGAGAGAGACCAGAAATAGACCCACATAAATGTAGTCAACTGATCTTTGACAAAGGAGCAAAGATAGTCTTTTCAACAGGCTGTTGACACCTGTCAGGATGGCAATTATCAAAAACAACAGCAACAGCAATGACAAAGGACAACAAGTGTTGGTGAGAATAGGGAGGAATTAGAACCCTTGCACACTGTTGGTGGAAATGCAAAATGGTGCAACTACTATGGAAAAATGGTATGGCAGGTTCTCAAAAATTAAAAATAGAACTATCATAGGATCCAAGAATCCCACTTCTGGTTATTTATCTGAAAGAATTGAAATCAGCATCTCAAAGAGATATGAGCACTCCTATGTTCATTGCAGCACTATTCATAATAGCCAAGATGTGTGAACAACCTAAATGTCCACTGACAGGTGAATGGATAAAGAAAACATGGTATATACATACAATGGAGGGACTTCCCTGGCGGTCCAGTGGGTAAGACTCCGAGCTCCCAATGCAGGGGGCCTGGGATTGATCCCTGGTCGGGGAACGAGATCCTGCATGCATGCCGCAACTAAGAGTTCACATGCCTCAACCAAGACCCCACATGCCGCAGTGAAGATCCTGGCGTGCCGCAACTAAGGCCTGGCACAGCCTAAATAAATAAATAAATATAAATATTTTACATACAATGGAATACTATTGAGCCTTTAAAAAGAAGAAAACTGCAATATGCAACGACATGGATGAACTCTGAGGACATTATGCTAAGTGAAATAAGCCAGTCACAGTAAGACAAATACTGCATGAATCTACTCATATGAGGTATCTTAAGTAGTCAAATTCATAGAATCAAGGAATGGAATGGTGGTTGTCAAGGGGTGGGGTGAGGGGGCAATGGAGAGTTACTAATCAATGGGTGTAAAGTTTCAGTCAAACAAGATGAATAATCTTTAGAGAGCTACTGTGCAACATTGTACCTATATAGTCAGCAATAATAATTTGTACACTTAAAAATTTGTTAATGGGGTAGATCTCATGTTAAAGAGTTCTTATCACAATAAAATAAATTGTGCTGAAACAACTGGACATTCACATGCCAAAGGAGTAATCTAGACACAGAACTTACACCGTTCACAAAAATTAACTCAGACCCAAATGTAAAATGCAAAACTATAGAACTCCTAGAAGATACCATAGGAGAAAAATCTAGACGACTTTGGGTTTGGCAATGACTTTTTAGATACAACACCAAATGCATGATCCATGTAAGAAAGAATTGACAAGGTGGACTTCATTAAAATTAAAAACTTCTGCTCTGTGAAAGACACTGTCAGGAGAATGAAAAAACCAGTCACAAACTGGGAGAAAATATTTGAAAAAGAGATATCTGGTAAAGGACTATTATCCTAAATACACAAAGAATTCTTAAAACTCAACAGTAAGAAAATGAACAACCCAATTAAAAAATGAGCTAAAAACCTTAACAGACACCTCACCAAAGAAGACATACAAGTGGCAAATAAGCATATGAAAAGATGATCCACATCCTATGTCATTAGGGAAATGCAAATGAAAACAGTAATGAGATGCCACTACCACCTATCAGAATGGCCCAAATCCAGAATGCCGACAACACCAAATGCTGGCTAAGATGCAGAGCAACAGGAACTCTCATTCATTGCTGGTGGGAATGGAAAATGGTACAACAACTTTGGAAGACAGTTTGGTAGTTTCTTACAAAGCTAAAGGTACTCTTACCACATCATCGGGCAATCACACTCCTTGGTATTTACCCAAAGGGATTGAAAACTTATGTCCATACAAAAAACTGCACGTGGAAATTACCAAAACTTGGAAGCAACCAAGATGTCCTTCAGTGGGTGAATGGATTTATAAACTGTGGTACATCCAGACAATGAAATACTATTCAGTGCTAAATAGAAATGAGCTATCAAGCCATGAAAAGATATGGAGGAACTTTAAATGCGTATTACTAAGTTAAAGAAGCTGATCTGAAAAGGTATGATTCCAACTATATGACATTCTGGAAAAGGCAAAACTATGGAGACAATAAAAAGATCAGTGGTTGCCAGGGGCTAGGGGGAAGGAGTGAGGGATAAAGAGGCAGAGCACAGAGGATTTTTAGAGAAGTGAAAATACTTTGTATGATACTGTAATGGATACATGTCATTACATATTTGTCCAAACCCACAGAGTGTACAGCACGAAGAGTGAACTCTAATGTAAGCTATGGACTTTGAGTGATTATGATGTGGTAATGTAGGTTCATCAGTGGTAACAAACGTACCCCTCTGGTGCAGGATGTTGTTAATGGGGGAGGCTATGCATGTGTGGGGGCAGGGGGTATATGGGAAATCTCTGTACCTTCCTCTCAATTTTGCTATGAATCTAAAACTGCTCTAAAAATAAAGTCTATTAAAAAATCAAAGAAAACTACAGATCAATATCCCTCATAAACATAGATACACAAATGAATGGATAAAAAAAGATGTGGTATATATATATATATTTACAATGGAGTACTACTCAGCCTTAAAAAAGAATGAAATCTTGCCATTTGTGACAACATGGATGAGAGTATTATGCTAAGTGAAATAAGTCAGACAGAGAAAGACATATACTGTATGATTTCACTCATATGTGGAATATTTTAAAAAAACAAAATAAATGAACAAAGAAAACAAGAACAAACTCATAGATACAGAGAACAGATTGGTGGTTACCAGAGGGGAACAGGTGTGGGGAGAGGGAGAAATGGGTAATGGGGGTCAATTGTATGGTGATGGATAGAACCTAGACTTTTGGTGGTGAGCATGCTCTAGGGTATACAAAAGTCAAATTGTAATGTTGTACACATGAAAATTATATACTGTTATAAACCAATGTTACTTCAAAAAAAAAGAGAGGAGTAGACAGTTGTGGGGATCCTTTCACAATGTATATAGATATAAAATCATCATATTGTACACTTTAAATACATTACAATTTTATTTGTCAATTATACCTCAATAAAGCTGAAAAAAACCCCACAGATACATGAGTTTTTAACAAAATTCGAGCAAATCAAATCCAACACAATATATGAAAAAGATAATACATAATGACCAAGTGGGTTTTAATCCCAGGAATACAAGGTTGGCTTAGCACTTGAAAACCAATCAATGTAATTCACCATATTAATGAACTAATAAAGAAAAACCATAAGATCATCTTGATTGATGCCAGTAAAGCATTTGACAAAACCCAACATCCATTTCTGATAAAATAAAATAAAAAAGAAGCAATAAACAATCTCTTAGAAATTTAGGAATTTGGGGGCTTCTTTAATCTGATAAAGGGCACCTACATAAAAACTACAGCTAATTTCATTCATTTTTTTTTTTTTTGGCCACGCCGCGTGGATTGCAGGATCTTAGTTCCCTGACCGGGGATTAAACTTGGGGCCACGGCAGTGAAAGCGCCGAGTCCTAACCACTGGACCACCAGGGAACTCCCTCATTCTTTTTTTTTAATTGAAATATAGTTGATTTACAATGTTGTGTTAATTTCTGCTGTACAGCAAAGTGATTCAGTTTATATATATATATATATATATATATATATATATATATATATATATATTCTTTTTTAAATATTCTTTTCCATCATGGTTTATCACAGAATATTGAATATAGTTCTCTAGGCTATACAGTAGGACCTTGTTTATCCATCCATTCTATATATAATAGTTTGCATCTGCTAATCCCAAACTCCCAATCCATCCCCCCACCTTGGCAACCACAAGTCTGTTCTCTATGTCTGTAAGCCTGTTTCTGTTTCATAGATAAGTTCATTTGTGTCATATTTTAGATTCCACATGTAAGTAATATCATATGGATGGGATGCCTTAATCCTTCCTTCCTTCCTCTTCCTCCCTCCCTCCCTTCTTTCCTTCCTTCCCTTCTTCCCTCCTTCCCTTCCTGATGCCCGCTTACCTGGGGCTGCGGCTCTGGCCGAGTCCACGGGGCCAGGCCCTCAGGCTGCTCTCCCACTAGATGGTAGGCTGTTTAATTTTAATTTTAATTTTATACTGTATTGGAGTATAGCTGATTAATAGTGTTGTGTTAGTTTCAGGTGTACAGCAAAGTGATTCAGTTATACATATACATGCATCTATTTTTTTTCAAATTCTTTTCCCATTTAGGTTATTACAGAATATTGAGCAGAGTTCCTTGTGTTATACAGTAGGTCCTTGTAGGTTAGGCTGCGGGATCTTAGTTCCCTGGCCAGGGATCAAACCTGGGCCCCTGCAGTGAGAGCACCAAGTCCTAACCACTGGACTGCCAGGGAATTCCCTAGGCTGTTTATTTTTTTTTAAGATTTATTTATTATTTATTTTAATTTATTTATTTTTGGCTGCATCAGGTCTTAGTTGGGGCATGTGGGATTTTCTTTGAGGCGTGCGGGATCTTTCATTGGGGCACAAGGGCTCTTCATTGTGGAGTGCAGCCTTCTCTCTAGTTGTGGCATGCAGGTTTTCTCTCTCTAGTTGTGGCGTGCAGGCTCCAGGGTGCGTGGGCTCTGTAGTTTGCGGCACGCAGCCTCTAGTTGAGGCGCGCGAGCTCAGTAGTTGTGGCCTGCGGGCTTAGTTGCCCGTGGCATGTGGGATCTTAGTTCCCCGATCAGGGATTGAACCCGCATCCCTTGCATTGCAAGGTGGATTCTTTACCACTGGACCACCAGGGAAGTCCCGAGGCTGTTTATTTATTTATTTTTATTTATTTATATATTTTTTTAACATCTTTATTGGAGTATAATTGCTTTACAATGGTGTGTTAGTTTCTGCTTTATAACAAAGTGAGTCAGTTACACATATACATATGTCCCCATATCTCTTCCCTCTTGCATCTCCCTCCCTCCCACCTTCCCTATCCCACCCCTCTAGGTGGTCACAAAGCACAGAGCTGATCTCCCTGTGCTATTCGGCTGGTTCCCACTAGCTATCTATTTTACATTTGGTAGTGTATATAAATCCATGCCACTCTCTCACTTCGTCCCACCTTACCCTTCCCCCTCCCCGTATCCTCAAGTCCATTCTCTACATCTGCATCTTTGTTCCTGTCCTGCCCCTAGGTTAGTCAGAACCATTTTTTTTTAAGATTCCATATATATGTGTGAGCGTACGGCATTTGTTTTTCTCTTTCTGACTTACTTCACTCTGTATGACAGTCTCTAGGTCCATCCACCTCACTACAAATAACTCAATTTCGTTCCTTTTTATGGCTGAGTAATATTCCATTGTATATATGTGTCACATCTTCTTTATCCATTCATCTGTCGATGGACACTTAGGTTGCTTCCACGTCCTGACTATTGTAAATAGAGCTGCAATGAACATTGTGGTACATGACTCTTTTTGAATTATGGTTTTCTCAGGGTATATGCCCAGTAGTGGGATTGCTGGGTGGTATGGTAGTTCTATTTTTAGTTTTTTCAGGAACCTCCATGCTGTTCTCCATAGTGGCTGTATCAGTTTACATTCCCACCAACAGTGCAAGAGGGTTCCCTTTTCTCCACACCCTCTCCAGCATTTATTTATTTATTTATTTAAATAAATTTATTTATTTTATTTATTTTTGGCTGCGTTGGGTCTTCATTGCTGCGCACGGGCTTTCTCTAGTTGTGGCGAGTGGGGGCTACTCTTCGTTGCGGTGTGTAGACTTCTCATTGCGGTGGCTTCTCTTGTTGCAGAGCACAGGCTCTAGGTGCGCGGGCTTCAGTAGTTGTGGCACACGGGCTCAGTAGTTGTGGCTCGTGGGCTCTAGAGCACAGGCTCAGTAATTGTGGTGCACGGGCTTAGTTGCTCCGCGGCATGTGGGATCTTCCCAGACCAGGGCTCGAACCTGTGTTCCCTGCATCGGCAGGTAGATTCTTAACCACTGCACCGCCAGGGAAGCCCTCTAGCATTTATTGTTTGTAGATTTTTTGATGATGACCATTCTGACCAGTGTGAGGTGATACCTCATTGTAGTTTTGATTTGCATTTCTCTAATGATTAATGATGTTGAGCATTCTTTCATGTGTCTGTTGGCCATCTGTATATCTTCTTTGGAGAAATGGCTATTTAGGTCTTCTGCCCATTTTTGGATTGGGTTGTTTGTTTTTTTGTTATTGAGCTGCATGAGCTGCTTGTAAATCTTGGAGATGAATCCTTTGTCAGTTGCTTCATTTGCAAATATTTTCTCCCATTCTGAGGGTTGTCTTTTCGTCTTGTTTATGTTTTCCTTTGCTGTGCAAAAGCTTTTAAGTTTCATTAGGTCCCATTTGTTTATTTTTGTTTTTATTTCCATTTCTCTAGGAGGTGTCTCAAAAAGGATCTTGCTGTGATTTATGACATAGAGTGTTCTGCCTATGTTTTCCTCTAAGAGTTTTATAGTATCTGGTCTTACATTTAGGTCTCGAATCCGTTTTGAGTTTATTTTTGTGTATGGTGTTAGGGAGTGTTCTAATTTCATTCTGTTCCATGTAGCTGTCCAGTTTTCCCAGCACCACTTATTGAAGAGGCTGTCTTTTCTCCATTGGATATTCTTGACGAGGCTGTTTATTTTTAATTGTGGAAATACATGCTCACCATGAAAAACAGACAGCAAAAATGCTGCTACTGTCGCCGCCAGCGCCGCCACCATCACCACAATGATAATAATACAGATAGGGAATTCCCCCAGTGGTTAGGACCCTGAGCTCTCACTGCTGAGGGCCCAGGTTCAATCCCTGGTCAGGAACTAAGATACATTACAAAATGACCACCATGTTAAGTCTAGTTACCATCTGTCACTATACAAAGGTATTACAGTATTACTGACTATATTCCCTATGCTGTATGTTACTTTCCTGTGACTTACTTATTTTTCTAAGTTGAAGTTTGTATCTCTTAATCCCCTTCACCTATTTCGCCCAACCCCCCCACCCCCCTTCCCTCTGGCAACCACCAGTTTGCTCTCTGTAAGTCTGTTTCTGTTTTTTTTTTTTTTTCCTATTTTTTGACCACGCTGTGAGGCATGCAGGATCTTAGTTCCCCGACCAGGGACCGAACCTGTGCCCCCTGCAGTGGAAGCATGGTGTCTTAACCACTGGACCACCAGAGAAGTCCCTGTTTCTGTTTTGTTTTGCTTGTCTGTTTTGTTTTTGAGATTCTACATGTAAGTGAAATCACAGGATATTTGCCTTTCTCTCTGATTTATTTCACTTAGCATAATACCCTCTAGGTCCATCCATGTTGCTGCAAATGGCGTTATTTCGTTCTTTTTTATGGCTGAGTAATATTCCATTGTATATATGTACCACATCTTCTTTATCCATTCATCTGTCGATGGGCATTTAGGTTTCTTCCTTGTCCTGGCTATTGTAAATAGTGCTGCAATGAACACTGGGGTGCATGTATCCTTTTGAATTATGGTTTTCTCTGGGTACATGCCCAGTAGTGGGATTGCTGGGTTATATGGTAGTTCTATTTTTAGTTTTTTAAGGAACCTCCATACTGTTCTCTATAGTGGCTGTATCAATTTACATTCCCACCAACAGTGCTAGACGTTTCCCTCTTCTCCACACCCTCTCCAGCATTTATTGTTTGTAGATTTAAACAAAATTTTTTTGTTTATTTATTTTTGGCTGCATCAGGTCTTAGTTGCGGCACGCAGGATCTTCGTTGAGGCATGTGGGATCTTTCGTTGCGGCGCGTGGGTTTCTCTCTAGTTGCGGCGTACAGGTTTTCTCTTCTCTAGTTGTGGCGTGCAGGCTCCAGAGCACATGGGCTCTGTAGTTTGTGGCCCGCAGGCTCTCTAGTTGAGGCTCACGAGCTCAGTAGTTGTGGTGGGTGGGCTTAGTAGCCGTGAGGCACGTGGGATCTTAGTTCCCTGACCAGGGATTGAAACTGCATCCCCTGCATTGCAAGGTAGATTCTTTACCACTGGACCACCAGGGAAGTCCCTGTTTGTAGGTTTTTTTATTATTTATTTATTAATTTTAATAAATTTATTTATTTATTTTTGGCTGTGTTGGGTCTTCGTTGCTGCGTGCAGGTTTTCTCTAATTGCGGTGAGTGGGGGCTACTCTTTGTTGTGGTGTGCAGGCTTCTCATTATGGTGGCTTCTCTTGTTGCGGAGCATGGGCTTTAGGCACGCGGGCTTCAGTAGTTGCGGCACATGGGCTCAGTAGCTGTGGCTCGCGGGCTCTAGATCGCAGGCTCAGTAGTTGTGGCGCACAGGCTTCATTGCTCCACGGCATGTGGGATCTTCCCAGAGCAGGGATCGAACCCGTGTCCCCTGCATTGGCCGGCAGATTCTTAACCAGTGAGCCACCAAGGGAAGTTCCTGTAGATTTTTTAATGATGGCCATCTGACCGGTGTTAGGTGATACCTCACTGTAGTTTTTTTTTTTTAAATTATTTATTTATTTATTTTTGGCTGCATTGGGTCTTTGTTGCTGCACGCGGGCTTTCTCTAGTTGCGGCATGCAGGGGCTACTCTTCATTTTGGTGTGCGGGCTTCTCATTGCAGTGGCTTCTCTTGTTACGGAGCACGGGCTCTAGGTGAGCAGGCTCAGTAGTTGTGGCGCATGGGCTTAGTTGCTCCGTGGCATGTGGGATCTTCCCGGACTGGGGCTCGAACCCATGTCCCCTGCCTTGGCAGGCAGATTCTTAACCTCTGTGCCACCAGGGAAGTCCCCTCACTGTAGTTTTGATTTGCATTTCTGTAATAGTGATGTTGAGCATCTTTTCATGTGTTTGTTGACCATCTGTCATTTGTGTTTCTTCTTTTCTGAATTGCCTTTTCATGTCCTTGGATGTTTTTCTGTTGCGGAGTTTGTCTCTCAGTGATTTGTAAATAAAAAAATATATATACAGCAAGGATTAACCCATTGCCTGTTAGAGATGTATTGTTTCCTAGATTGCCGTTGCTTTTTAATTCTTCTCGTGGTGTTGCCAATGTTTTAGTAGTCAAATATATCAGTCTTTTCCATTATAATGTCTTTTGTAGTTTTTAGTGTTAGATTTTCCATATCCCAGATCACTTATTTGCCCCCAAAAATAAGTTCACGTTTTTCACACTTGAATCTTCCATTTGGAATTTATTTAGTGTGAATTGCAGAGCAAACTTTCTATTTCTCCCCCTTCCAATACTTAGGCAAGTTTCCCAAACTTAACATTGACAAAGCTATTCCTTCCCCAACTGGCTCTTGGTGCTTCATTTTCTCTTTACAGTAGACCATAGCACACTGAATAGTCACGGCTTGAAGCCATTCTCTGTCAGGTCTGCTCATTTCAGCTGCCACCTTGCTTAGCATGTCTGTTTTCCAAAGTCTCAAGGCCAGCTATACTTGCAAATGAAGACAGTAAGCCTGTTCATTTGCCTCTTTTTATGCTTCTCACAAGAGTTTTGCAGCATCCTTCTTCACATGGATCCCAAACACTGCTTCTTAAGATTATTCCTAGGTATTTTATGTTACTGTTGTGAAGGGAATCTATTTCCTGTTGTTTTCTAACTGGTCATTGCTTGTATTTGAGAAAATGTTTAATCCTGCTACCCCTGCCTATCGAGTCTTTGTGTATCCATTGCTCCCTGAACTTTCCTAACACCTAACCCCTTCCCTTCAGTGAGTTTTTGGAAAGCAGTGACTTCTCAGTGTTGTCAGTACATGGTAAGCGCTCAGTAAAAATGTTTATGTTGGGTAATAATTGTTTCTCCAGCCAAGACATACTATGCTTCATAAGTATAGAGCCATACATCCCAGTTTATCTGGGTTTGTTTGCACTTGTGGCCCAGCATAATTTTTTTTTTTTTTGGTGGCTGTGCCATGTGGCATGTAGGAATCTTAGTTCCCTGACCAGGGACTGAACCCGCGCCCCCTGCAATGGAAGCATGGAGTGCTAACCACTGGACCACCAGGGAAGTCCCACAGCATAATTAATAACACCCTTTTTATTTTAAAATTTGCCCAACCTTGGATGATAAGTTATATGGTCACCCTAATTATAAGAAAAGGGGACTATTTTAATAAGGAGATAACCAGTAGTAATTGTAACACACATACGTCAGTGGAGGGAATTATTAGGGGGCAAAAAGAGACATGTTTAATCATATCATGAAAGCAGCTATTAATTAGCCTTCACGTAAATTTAGGCCTCTTATTGACTTCCTTGATACCTGCCTCAAATGCATTTGGAACTATTAAATTGTCCATCTCAAAAAACTTATTTTGAAATATCTCAGGTGTAGAAAAGTTATAAAGTATTATAGTATTATAAGAAATACTTATGTACCCTGCACCACCCAGCTTAAGAAATAAAACATTTAATTTAAGCCCTCTGGGTAATGTACCTCTTCCCAACTGCATCCCCTTTTGTCCCCCATAGCTTATCCTGAACATCGTGCAGTACTGTCATACTTATGCATGGGCTTCCATACTCTTCATACATGTGGATGTGGTTTTTCATGTTCTTGGTATACACATATGTAGTACTGTTTTGCAATTTTTAAACAGGCAGGTCTCATACATTTTTGCTTATCTTTGAGATTGTGTATGTTGATATATGCAATGGATATTTTTACTATTGTATAGGATTTCTTTATATTAATTTATCAGATTATTTATACTTGTTGGACAATAAACGTTTACACGAATGTTTTGTTCATTATAACCAGGCCTCTTGCTGGACTCACTTAAGCTCTAATAACTTTTGATTCTCTTGGTTTAGCAAAATAGTTTCTCTTCAACAGCTATACCTTGTTTCCTGCTTTATGGAAATGGCTAGAACTTGCAGAACAGTGTTAATGGTGATAACTGACCACTTTATGCTTGCAGTGTGATGTTGACTCTTGGTCTGATGCTACCTTATCAAGGTAGTATCTTTACAAGTTACCAGGAATAGTTACTGTTGGCAAATGCCTTGCATCTACTGTCAAAAGGTTTTTCTCTTTTGACATTGAGGTGATGAATATCCCAAAGGCAAATCATACTCAGTCACATTAGGTTTTTGTGGTATGCCATTGAATTAGATTCATTTATTTCCTTCAGGATTATTCCATCTGTACTCCGAACTCCCACACCCGACTCCCAACCCTTGCACCCCTTTCAAATTTAAATCGTCAGAGCTTTATTCTACTTTGATTTTTCAAAGAACCAGTTCTTAAGTGTATTGATCAATTCTACTATATTTCTGCTTATTTGTTCCTTTTATTTTAAAGCCCTGGTGGATTCCCAGCCTCATCTCAGGCCACTATCCTTTGCTCAAGCCTTGCCCTGTCAACTGGACCCTTGCTGCCTTGAGCTAGATCACCCTGTTCTTCTTAATCTTCAGTCTCACACAGCCTTATGATTCAACCCAAATGCCACTGACGATAGAAAGCCTTTCCTGATCTCCCAGGCTAGACCAGGTACTTCTGCTGGGCACCCAGACCCCCTTCCTACACCTGGTCACAGAACTTATCTGTCTTCACCCCTTGACTAGAAGCTCAATAGGAGGGACAGGGTTGATTCATCTGTCTTCTCAGTGGTCAGGGGGGCCAGGAACAGACAAGTGTGAACATTGGAAGAAAAAAAAAAAGACAAGCAGCCATTTGCATCAGGACCAAGGGATCAGGTTAAGCACAGACACACCACTTTCCTAGATCCACACTTTGGGACATGGTTAAGGGGAAAATCTCTAAGAAGTAGAGCCTCGGAGAATGAGAAAACCCACACAAAGCAAGTACCACTTGAGGTTATTTTTCTAACTAAACTTTTATTACTTTTTTCTTTGAAGGCTGGAACCATCAAAGTCCTTAGATCAACTTTAAGTGCTGGATGGAGTAAAAAAAACCACAAAAGACTGTTGGGCGATCCGTGAACAGACTGGCAAACAAGCAGATGACAAAACAAAACCAAAAAGGATGGAAAGACTGTTCTGGGGAGCTAGTCAAATTATTTGCTTATTAAAATTTGTTAGAAATAAACTAAAACATTAATAAATGAAATCAAAATTTTAAACTGAGCTCCAGGCTTGAAACTGTTATAAAGGCTCAGGAAATAGAACCTTCGGTTGGGTTGAGTGAATTCTCTTAGAACCCTGCTGGTTTGTTCCCCTAGAGCAAGGCAATGCTTTGTCCTTGGCTATAATCTCTAACACCATCACCACCCCCAAGTGCAGATCCCATTCTGAAAAAGATCTCCCCAGTTCCTGATGACTCTGAAGGAGGAGGATGCACCCGTGTGGTGACAGAGATGGCTTTCTGGAGAGTCCATTTGGATTTCTTCTTCAGCCATCTAGCATGTGCTCAAGAAGTGTTTCTTTTTAAACTTGAAAAAAACTCCATTGTGAAAAGTGAGTTATGAAGAGTGCTCTTTATTTGAAACCTCCACAACACAGACGCCAATCTTTTCTCGCATTGAATCATTAGCTGTGCACATCAACACATTCCAAGCACAAATTAAGAAATGCAAACAGAACAAAAAAATATATATATATATAATTTTTTCCCCTATCCAAAGGTTTCAAGTCTCAATGCAGCAAATCCTTCTGAACACAGAATCTGAGGAGCACACTGTTCAAACAGTTGGGACAAACGGGTCCCTGTAAAGGCTATTGCCTTTTTAATACACGGGGTGAGGGATCATGGACGGCATGGAACGGGGAGAGGAGGTGAGGAAAAGGGAGCGGGGAGAGAGAATGAGCAGGAAAGGGGGAACGGGTATGCGCTGGGGAAGATGGGGCAGCTGGGACACACACATGGTGAGTTGGTGGATTTTCATTTATTGGTTTTGACATTTTCTTTCTGGTTCTTTTTTGTTTTCATTTCCCCCCTTCCCAGGTCCAACAATGGTAGAAAAACCCCACAGTGGTGGGCGGGGCCTTATTAGGCCAGCCCAAAGCCTTCAGAGCACTCCTGGATGGCCAATAGTAGCATGTGGCGGAGCTTCTCAAAGCTCTCATAGGCAGGCAGGTCCAGCTGATTAAAACTAGGGAAAGAAGAAAGATCAATTCGTGACAAAAGATGATAACCAAATCCGTGTTCCCATGGTGCCCACTTGACTTCTGCTCGTAGACTCCCAATCCTGTCCTAGCCTTGTCTGCCCTCCTCTAATCTGGCCCCAATACTGGCCACCAGGCACCTAAAACATAATCTGACCCTGTCACTCCTCCTTAAATACCACGACCCTACATGAAAGCTCCAAGGAGGCATTCAGGGTCACTGGTCACCCCTGCCAAGTTCTTTAGCATTCTGCTCCCTGCAACTCCTTGCTCTGGCCACGTTGAGCCCTGGAATACACCTTGTTCTCACATGGCAGTGCTCATCTGCAATGTCACCCCAGCCCCACTGTGAGTCTGGGCCAGCCTCTCATCTCAAATATCATCTTCTCCACAAAAACCACCAAACTGTGAGCTACCCCAGGTCCGGGGTACCTGGGGCCAGATTTGCGCTCCTGACCACGGGTAGGGGCCTAGAAGTAGCAAATACGCAAATTCAATCTAAATGCTGAAAAGGAGAACAAACCTTTCCTCTTACCATGTGTGAGCTGAAGGCAGGCGGTCTGTGGACCTGTCATCTCGATGGATCTGAAACTTCTGAATGCCATTCATGCCTTCAAGGGCAGCAAAACCTTGCAGGGGCACCTTGGAAGTACCCGTGACAAACTGGAGGAACTTGGCACGGTCAGCTTGATCGAAAGAACGCAGTGCTCTCCAGAACCACTGGATCTACAGGAATGAACACAAGAAGCCAGTGTTAGGTAGAGAGCTCTTGGAAGAAAGGGGGATGGGATTTGGAATGTTAGGCAAGCCCCTTCTGTGAGACAGGTTTCAGTTCCTCCATTCACAAGATGAGCAAGGAGATCACCTGAAAACTGAAACTCCAGAAGAGTGAAGAGTTAGGTACAGGTAAGCTGTCACTCAAAACTCCCTTCCCCTAAGAGTACTGGTTTATTTGGTGTCATACAAACTAACACTGCTTAAGGATACAGGGAGGGATGCCAGCAGCAGCTCACCTGAATAGAGTTGGACTGGTACTTGTGGTATTCAGTGTTGGATTTCAAATCGTCAATGTCGATTGTGGGCAGTCCTGATATGAGCAGCTCTAACTCCTGCTCAGTGAAGATGGAAATGAGGCGCTTTGGAATGATCTCATAGAAACCTTCTAAGAAAGCTGCCAGCTGTTTGCGGATGGCTCCTGGGGAGAGAACCAACAAGCCACGTGGCATCTGAACTCATACAACTGTTAGAGGTCAGAGATCCCCAATCTGGCAGGATGCTGACTGATCTGCCTACCTCACCTACCACTCTGTTTCTAGGCCCCCATATGAGGGTGGATGAAGGGAAATATTTTTTGGTCAGGTTTTTGGACTCCTTTTATGCAAGGCATTTGTGGCTGGCATAGGGGAAGAGAAGAAACAATGTCTGTGAAATGAGTGAGGCCTGACCTTGCCCCATACTGAGCAACTAGGGAGTCTAATGGACATTTCCCCTACCTGTCATTCTCATCTGGCACACCAGGTGTACATACTCCTTCTTATTCTCCTCTGTTACCAAGATGTTGGCCCCATTGGGTTTGAGGTCACGAACTTCACACACTCCAAACTCTTGGACCTAGAATACCCAAAACCAATAATATGAATCAGGCTTGGTCTAGGATGGAACTTACATAGATACCTGGAAACACACCCTAAACTCTTTGCTGTATCCTGGGCAAGGAGATGAAGCAAGGTCATAAAAAACAGTGACTTTTCTCATGAGCTCATAAATCCCTAATAGGGAAAGGCCAAGGGTTTGGTCCTAAAACATACGGAAACTATCAATAGTAAAAGGGAAAAGGGCATGGATAACATACATAATGTAACACAACAGAATCTTTATGGAAAGCAATTTGGGGGAAGAGTAACCTTGAAATTTTTTTGTTTTTCATTTATGTCTATTTGTACAATTTTTCTAGAGTGAACTGCCTTTGGGAATGAAGAATAATGTACTAGAGCATTTTTTCAAAATATAGAGGAAACTAGGAAACAGCCTGGATTGTTTTACAAATTCTGGTTTTTCTGTTTGTGCCATCTCATGCAAATACCCACTGCTCTCTGCCAGATGGGGAACGGGGAATGGGACTTAAGACATCAAGATGCTTCCTTAGAAGCATTAGAGGTTATCCAATGCCAGTTCAAGGACAACCCCATAACGGGTTTCCTCGACTAGCTGGGATGTGCCATGGTCAGGATCTCCTGACCTACCTCAGTGCTGAAGGTGAGGTCGTAGCCTAGTGTGGAGACATCATTTTCCAGCAGATAAACCAGGCCCTGGTAGAAGTGGTAATCTTCACTCTCCATATCTGTATATCTAGATAAACAAAATTAGGGCCATGGGTTGGGGTGGAGGAGAGGCAGCCTAGTGATGGGACACAAGAAAAGGGACTAGATTTCCAGGACTGAAGACAGTCCCAGGTTTGTACCACATCCTCACCTGACAGACTTGCCCAAGATGTGTTTGTAGAAGGACCGAGTAAAGTAGCACTCTAGGAGGCGGTTGTCATATACAGCTTTGGCCACGATGCGTCCGACAAACTTGAAGTAGCTAAGGTGGTTGGGGTTGCAGTGGGAAGATGGATTGATGGTGTATGTGACCCGATCACCAGGTGAGGTACGGAACAAGGCATACATAGGATTAAACATCTCCCGAGAGATGATCATATACCACTCCCGCAGGAGCCCTCCAGCATCCTGCCCTTCTTCTCCTTCAAACACTATATACCTGTATAAGAGAGCAGAAACAGGGATGTGCAGAAAGCCCAGGACAAATCCATTCTTTTGCACAGCATGACCTGAGTGAGCGATTGCGAAGGAGTAGCTGGGGAGTGCAGGGTCAGAGGACAGTGGTAAATGCAGAGTGCCAGGAGAGCCCAGAGGAGCGGTGGGGATCTGGGACAAAAAAGGGCATCACTGATGGAAGAGATGTCCCGAAGTATCAGTAAAGCCTCACCCATATTCCAGAAAACAGTAATAGGAAAGCTATAAAGGCCTAATAAGAAAGCAGGAGGCTTTCATCAAGGAAGGAATCATCAAGCGGCATCAAAGAGAGCTGAGCTCAGAGTCCGACGTCTATAAGGATTTGGTGGTGGAGGAGTAGGGTTCAGTCTGTCTTGGAAGCCTCTCTGACTTCCTGTGTGACTACATGGATAGTGAGCCCATGCCATAAGGGAAGGGAGGAATCAAGTTCCTGAGTTCAGGAGGATCAAACTACATCAATAGGTCTATCATCTCAATGGCTCCCATGACACATGGTACTGCAAACTGCCAATCTCCTCTAGGTGGCGCCAGAATCACCAGTGAGGGATTACCAATTTGGTGGGGAGCCACTCTTGCAAGTATGGTCTCCCTCAACCCAGGGTACCATTTGCTTAGCAGGGTTCCCGTTCCTAGTGTAACAATGGAGGAAGCTCTCTTTGCGAAGCCATCAGGTGTACCTTTGTAAATGCGAAAGACTCTCCGGTCTGTACAGGAATTGTTGGATAGCTCAGCCCAAGGGCCAGATGGCCAGCAAAAGACCAGTCTCATGAGACTGGGTGGAGAAGACAGGTGACAGTTCAGTGAGATTATCTAAGCTGGATTCCTCTTAGGAATTCCTACTGGGGAGGGCAGCACCTCCCTAAGTTCCCCTGCACATCTGGGCCCCAAGTAAGCCTTCACTACCATGTAGGGAGGGTCCCAACCCTCCCATCCTGCTTATTCTCTGCTCTGGGCTCTTACAATCGATTCTTCATTTCTTCAGGGGATTTCCGGTGCAGCTCACGATAGGAGTCTTCAAACACATGGTCACGGCGGACGTGCACAGCCATGTCTTCTTTCCGGAGCCCCTCGTCCAAACGCTCCAGCTCTTGGCGGAAATATCTTGGGAGGTAGGAAAGGAAGGAAAATAAGATTAGGGGTGGCAGAGTAAACTTTTGTTTGCCTGATTAGGATGAAGATCCGCAGTGATGTTCCCCCCATCCTCCAGACACTTTGATCCCTCCAGTGTTTGGGAGAGGCAGGTCATTCACTACCAACTCTAAATTTTTCCCATCTCCATCGAATAGGGGCCCACAGACATTAAGGCATGGAATTTCTGCAATAAGCAGGTAAGCATGTGTAGGTGCACAGGAAGGAAGAGAAGAGTAAAAAATGACAGGAGTGTTGTGGAGGCTCGCCCCCCCACGAGCCCTGCTGTGGCTACCTGCACCTCCTGTATTACCCCAAAGGAAGGACTGGGACTTTAGAAATCATGTGATTAAACAAAGGCTTGCATTTCTCTGATGAAGAATGGAGACTGGGTTGGAGAAGGCCAAGGAGTATTTACGTACAATGATTGTCCGTGGCACAGACAGATGAGTCTCTCCCCGCCCCTCCTACCCCCCAGCACCATTCTAAGGGCTGCCACCAAGGGAAACTTTTTTCCCTGAAAACATCATCCCAGGAGAAATTTTGGCTCCTTTCTGGGAGAGGAGATACCATTTAGAGAGTTCCCATCCCCCCAACACCAGGAGGGCACATACTTGCGCTTGACATCAAAGTCGAGGACACGAATGTAGTCTACCAGGACAGCAAAAGGCCCGTCAGCGAGGTGGGTGGTGGACTGCCGTAGGATCTGGTTTAACACAGTGCGATGAGTCTCTGGGGGGAGAAAGGACAGCAGGAATCAGCACATCATGGGTCTCAGAATAATGAATGAAAGCCAACCAGCCAGCAACTCTCTCTTCCTTGTTTCAGGGGAAAAAAACGTAGTGTGGCACACAAGGACTTCCAGACCCAGTCCCTACCTCACTAGCCTCACTTTCCAACACACACACACACACACACACACACACACACACACACACTCTCTCTCTCTCTCTCTCTCACTCTCTCTCCCTCTCTCTCTCTCTCCCCCTGCAAATCAGCTAAGAACAAAATGTATGAATTGACCCTGTAAAAAAATGAAGCCTTCTACATTTGGGTACCTAAGAGTTCCCTGTACCTGCAAAGCGAAGAAACTTCTGTGTGTCAGGGGGCAGGCTTGATGAGATGTGCATAGACGAGGGCTCCCGGGAGAAGAATGGGTCAAGGGAGGAAGGAGTGGCTGGGGTTAAGGGGGCAGGGGAGAGTGGAGGAGGCTCATCCTTGATGTGTGCCAGCTGGCTCTCACGGGTGTCTCGGACAGGAGGCTTGCTCTCCCGCTCTGTGGCATGGACCAGAAAGAAGGCCTCGACGGCAGGCTGTAGTACTGGGGGTAGGAACGATAGGACAGTGACAATTTACTTTATAAACTTCAACATATAAACCTCTTCCCCCCTCATAATCAAATTTCAAAAGTACTACATGAAAAAGTAATGAAAACTTGCAGGAGAAATATAATGGTGCTGCAGAGGAAGTCAGAGTTTCCAGAGAAAAATGGGATAGGCAACCAGTTATAAAGATTCCCCCGGTCTAAAAAGTAAAAGATACCAGCTACCAAAAGAGAACGTTAATCTTTTTTCTGACAATGAAGTCAGAGAAAAAAAATCCTCTCCTTTGAACTCCTATTATGGAGATCTGACGGAGAGGAGTAATCTGGAAGGAAGAAGATTAAGCTGGCAGAAAGGGCCCCAGAGCAGATCAGCGGACCTGGGCCCTCCCTCAGGCCACAACTCACCTAGCACCGCATGCTGGTCATGGGATTCCTCCAGTTCCTTTAGGCACTCTCCCAGCATGTCCCACAGCTCATCCAAGCTCAGTTGCTCGCTGAGCAGGGGTAACTCGGGTGGCCTCTCCTCCTTCTCCCCCTGTGGAGTTCCATCTGAGCATAGAGGGCACAGAGAGGAGAGATTGGGAAGCCCCTGAGGCTTTTCCTTCATTCAGACCAAATGCACAGGCCATTAGGCAGATCAAGTAGATTGGTCCACTGGCCAATGAGTAATTGAGTGACATCTGAAAGCAAGTTCTAGTCCTATACTGGATGGCATTTAAACTTAAACTGAATAAAATTAATACAAGAAAAAGTTTGTCTAGTTGCACTAGACGCTTTTCAAGTGCTCAGTAAGCTACATGTAGCTAATGGCTACTGCAAGAAAATTCTACCAGACAGCATTGGTCTTCTCATTGCCTTACTAGCTCCCAGAAAACCTATGGATTATTAAATGATTTAATATATTTTAAAAACTGGATGTCCTATGACAACACTATCCCACAGGAATGTGTCAAAAGGGTGCCAAAAAGCATTCTATATGAAATTAACCTTGAAAAATGCTGCTAATAATAGCATCCACTGTGTGCCAGGTACTGCTCTAAGTGCTATATGTACACGTGTTAACTCAATCCTAACTATGAACATCCCTATTTTAAATGAGGAAACTGAACAAAGAGAGGTTTGCCTCAGGTCCCAGAGATAGTAAATGGGGAGACAAGACTCAAACGTATGCTGTCTCCACACAATATCATCATAGTTTCTTTACTACAGAAATTGCAATGTGTGCTATGATTCTCCAATGAGGACCAGGTGGTGATGGTTAGTGATCTTAGTTGATTGGTACGGGCCTATCAACATACAGAAACCAGGGTTCACTTGAACAAACTGGAAAAAACACTGAGCTTATGTATGTTGGAAGCAGGGGATCCAGCAGGCATTCCATGAAGACTGGTTCTCCCTTTTGTTGGGCTGGAGATGGGACGCAGTACTGACCAATGGACTGAGTATCTTGAGCACTGGGAGATGGCTGGTCCACATCCATGGGTGATTCCTCCCTTCGGACAGATGCCTCTGACTGGCTTGACTCCGACTGGATAAAAGGGAGACAAAGTCACATAAAGGGTGCAACTCTGCTTTCCTCAGGGACAGGCTAGAGGCTGTCCTACAATCTCTCACATATCATAAGCTTGGAAAGAAGCCTCCCATGTCTTCCCATATGGAAAGAAGTTTCCTTAGGTAGCTCTCCAGGACAAAAGTATGGCCTTCCCACCTCCTTTGCTGTCCTCCACCCTGAGCTAGCAAGCTTTTGCAAAGAGCTCCCTGGATGCCCGCATTTGCCTCCACTCTATTCCAGGCCTGTGTCCAGTCAGGCACCATCCTCCTGGACTTCAAGACTTCTAGGGACAGTTTACACACATATATATACCTATATATAAAACTCAGATGGGCAGAAGGTAGGTTTACTCTTTGTTCCTTTTTGCTCACAAAAGGGGAAATAACGGGAATGAATTAGTGCAATCTTTGATGGATGGGATTGGCTTTTTAAAAAAGCCAACATCTGTCATATCAGGTGTGGGAAAGAGACTGGGCAGAAAAAATACTCCAGAATAATAGTTCTCTATTCTCCCTTTCTACCCTGCTGGAGCTACAGCTCTTAAATTCTAGGCTGTTCCCAGCATGCTCAATGAAATCACACTGTATAATAGTAATTACAGATAAAGAAAAAATAGGCATCGAGATATCCTTATTTCCCGGATCTTGGGAAGGCGACTTGCATGTTGTTACAAGGACAGGAAAACAATGAGTGCCACAGCATATATACATGATTCCAGGCTTTTCCTACAGCCACTCTGTGCTGAGATCCCAACAATGAACTGGCTACCTAGGAACCTGAAAAGGCTTCCTCCTAAAAGTGCCCAACTGCCTGGGTGCCAAAGGAGTATGAAGAATAGAGGCAGAGACCAGGGTGGAGGGATCAGCCATAGCCAGAAGAGGCTGTGTGGGATGTGTACCAAGCTTGGGGGACTTTCAAGGGCAGGATTCCTGACGTGTCTCTGAGGTACTTGCATTGTTCCATGAGACTGAAAAATCTTTTATCACGAATCCCCTCAGAACCCAGACACTTAGCATTATGCAGTTTGCAAAAGCGCCACTGTTGATTGGATAGCTGGGAGTGGGGTATGATGGCCAAGCTTTAAATCAAACCAAACCAAACCAATAAACAAACAGTAAAGAAAGCACCAAGAGAAAGTAACCCTGTTATCCAGAAGCATTCATATAGCAAACTTAATGCAAAAGCATACAAGGTAAGGGCAATGAAACCCCACTGATGATGTGGTGGGGGAGGGAGGAGAGACAAATGAATGAGGGGCCACAGGCATCATGCTAACCGTTGCTGCTTGTTGCTGTCTCCGCGCCCTTTGACCCTCACGTACCATTTGTATAATGGCATCAGCCTCAGCCTCCAGCTGCCGAACAGCTGCCTGGATGCTGCTAGCTGAGCCTAAACCGGAAGAACCTGGGAGAAAGAAAAAAGAAGGTAAGATGTAAACTGTAGAAAGAGAGAATGCTCAATATTCTCTCTCCCATCTCCTGGGCCACCACGGGACACCTTGCTGAAGTCTTTGAGCTTTAAGCTCAGGCAGCCTCAGAATGCTCATCGTCAGGCACTAAGAGCTACCATTACAGATAAGGGCAGGCAACATGGGGCTGGGCAGACGGATGGTGGCAGGTGAGAGAGTTCTGCGGGACAGGGGGAAAGACGTTGGATTTGGCATGCCATAGCTGAGGCAACATGGCTACAATATTTTAGCCAAGAGTGTTCAAGGAAGCAGAGAGGAGACAAACTCAGTGAGTTAAATCTTGTTCACCAAAAGATCTGTCCCCAGTTTCCTTGCCAGATTTCCACTCCCCTTTAATTCCCACTTGCCCTAGTGAAATTTCCTATGTAGACGGCTTGAGTGAGATACAGAATGCAGCCACCAACATTTTAAGATAGGATCATCATTTTCCTTAGAAAAGATCAAACAGGAAGGAGACATGACATTAAGTCCTGCCCTCCAGGGTCTCTTGTTTTTCCACCGCCAACCTTGCCCCTCAACTGGACACCCCAGTTCCATACCTAGCCTGCCTGTCTGCTTGGCTTTCTTGTTAGCTCGGCGTGTGTCGTCCCGGAGCTGGATGATGACCTGCAGTACCCTCAAGAAGAACTTCTGGGTAGATGTCTTGGATGTCAACATGGACATAGAAGGCAACTGGAGCTCCCGGCCACCCAGAGGTCGCTTCTGAGATGCCACGATTACCACATTCTCAGCCATGTCAAACCTGGAGAGTGTAGAGGTGGCTTGCATATACTGAGAGCATCAAAGCATCAACACCCAGAGCAGGCAGGGCTTTCTTGTGTCAAGCAGGGGGTAAGGAATCTCAGAAGAAAATCACACAAGTAGGAAAAATAGGGCCGACTGTGTACAGGACAGAAACAAAATCTGTCCAGGGAAGAGGGAAAAAATAACCAGGAAGCCAGGAAGAGCCACTTTTCAGAATGTCCCTGATCCCAACCCCACGGCCAAATGGGCAGCTGCCACCTACCTGCTCTGCATTTTGCCTTTCAGCTTGGTGGTCTGTGGCTGCTCCTCAGGCAGGCCATCAGGGGAGAGGGTCTCACACTGGGCTCGCCGCTGCTGTTCCAGATTGTATTCCCGTAGTTCAGCCAGAAGGGTTCCTGGGCAGGCAGAGAAGCCAGCAAGTGTTCAGAGACTTCCCTAATGAAACAGTGAAAAGCCAAACCTTTCCAAGAAAACTTCCTAGGTGCTTTGTTCAGCTGCACTGAACCTGGAATGAGCAGAATTTTGCTCTGTTCATTTTACTATGTGTGCTCACAGATCAACTAACTGCTCAGGGGCCACTGGTTTATCTGGCCTTGAGAATTTGCTGAATCTACAAGAAATACAGCTCAGTGCAGAGGGGAAAAAGTATCTCTTTTGAAGTCCGTATACCTCTCAAACTTCTTAGGTTTTTGTGGTAATCTCAGGCAAATTGCTTAATCTCTTTCCCAATTTGCTTACCCATCTTAATAATGCGGCTTATACTGCCTAACCTCACAAGGCTGCTTTGAGAATTAGGAGATAACTGTCTAGCAGAGTGCCTAGGACACTGCCTAACCTATGGATGTTGAATAAATGGTGGCAGTCAAGAAAGATCAGAGGCCTCTTCTGGAAGAACTCTGTAATTCTCATGCAACAAAGAACATCCTAGGTCACATAGTTTAATTGACTCTCATGTCACCTCAGCTCCAGGGATGTTTGTGAGAAGGAGATAACTACACAGGTGGTTGAGATCTAGGGAGACCCATGATTGGGATGGGGGGTGGGAGAGAGCAAAGAGTGTCTCTATAGATGCTGAAAGCAAATCTGGCCCCACTCCTTGATTCAGCCACCCCATCACCTGGGTTTTAGTTTTCTTCTTGGTAAAACAGGAAGACTGAAACTAGATAATTTGCAAGTATTCTTAGAATTTTTGTACCCTCAAAACTGCACAAAGGCAGAGGGTATTATTCTTTCAGTTCCCGAGCCTGAATGTAGTATAGGTGCATCGCTGAGGTGGCGAACTGCCTCAGCAGGCTCATCATAGGGCTCTTATGAGTGCCCAGAATGGAAAAGCAATGTCGGTCCTATGGGTTCTCATTTTCCTTCACTAAGCACCGATTACCAGCTGTGTGCCAGGGATTGGGAATGTAGAGAGAAGACCAGCCCTGCTCTCAGAGAACTGGGCAGAGGAAAACAGATGACAACCTAGTATTATCAGTGCTGTGAAAGAAGAGCTCATGGGGCTGTGCTACAGATGCACAGAGGAGTTTGATTCAGCCTGGGGGTTCAGGGAAGGCTTCCATAAAAAGGTGACACCTAAGTGGAAGGTTTCAGAAAAACAGGGTGCTTTACTCCTATTATTACCTATCTGTTTACAAAGGGTATAACCCAGATGGCGGGCTCCATTCAGTAGCAGCTTCAAAACAGTGTCCCGGGTCCCAGGGTCCCCCCGAGAGAGCTGCAGTAACACATTGGCTGCATCCTCTAGGCCTTCTTCAGAACAAGAATGGGATGTCAACACCTGGGAAAAAGGAAGGAGATGGGGTGAGCCCCAACTTGAGAACTAAAACATTATCTACCCCAGTCAACTCTTTCTCCCCCAACCTTGGGAGGTCAGAAGAACTTGGACTCACCTCCACAGAGAGCTGGAGCTGATTTTCAGTGAGGCCAGAGGATACCATCTTAAAGTCCGTGCTGCTGCCGGTATCACCCACCTTCGCTGGAGATTTGCTGGCCTTAGTAGTAGTAGAAGCTTTGAGGAAACAGACAGAACACTGTAAGCCTCTGAAACTCGCATGCCAGAGACTTAAGTGGCAGAGCCAATCGCTGCACTGCCCAGAGCTTCAAAATGGAAAAGTAGTGAAAATGAAGATCCACCCCACATAGCCGAATCCAAATGACTTGGGATACCAAGGACTCTTATGACTGTACCTTCTAAAGTGACAAAGAATCCCAGATATTTCTTGCAACTGTTCCCCTACCGTCAGAGGGCTCTCTGAAAGCCCCCCTTCCTTCAAAATCTGTTTCTTCAAATGATTCTTGTTAGTGTGCCGCAGGGCACATTCCCTTCACTTCCTGGGATGGCCTGGCTACTTGATTCTACCCTGATTCCCACTGTTATCCTGCCTGCCCTTGAACTGCTTCCTCTGAGAACTGGCTCCCTCAACCAGGCTAGAAAGACTGGGGATTCTTTAAAGACAGGGACTTTCTCCCCCTCCTTTTTTAAAAAAAATTTATTTATTTATTTATTTATGGCTGTGTTGGGTCTTCGTTTCTGTGTGAGGGCTTTCTCTAGTTGTGGCAAGCGGGGGCCACTCTTCTTCGCGGTGCGCGGGCCTCTCACTATCGTGGCCTCTCTCGCTGCGGAGCACAGGCTCCAGACGCGCAGGCTCAGTAATTGTGGCTCATGGGCCCAGTTGTTCCACGGCATGTGGGATCTTCCCAGACCAGGGCTCGAACCCGTGTCCCCTGAATTGGCAGGCAGATTCTCAACCACTGTGCCACCAGGGAAGCCCCTCTCCTCCTTTTTGAGCTTAGCCTAGGGGAAGCCACATTCAGTGGTCTCCACAGGAGTGGTGGAGGGGGGAGGGAGGGGAAGACGGAGAGAACTTGGACAAATGAGGGTGAGAATTAACACATTTGGCTCTCACAAACACAAACCAAGCTGACTGCTGTCATTTAGGGAGGAATACCTGGGTGGGGGAGAGTTGGGGGTGAGGTGGGTGTACACACCCCTCAGCTCCCAGCCTACATCCACACTTACTTGAAACAGTAGTGGTAGAAGTCGTGGGGGTAGTCACTGTGGTTGAAGAGGCTACAGCAATGGTGGATATAGTCGTGGCAGCAACCAGGGCCGGAGCAGAAGTGACAGGGGTGGTTGCAGCAGGGGGAGTGGGTGTGCTGGAGGCAGCAGTGGTAGTGGTGGTAGATGTGGTTGATGTGGCAACACTGGTGGAGGAAGCACTGCTGCCAGAATTAGCCTGTGCTTCCGACACTTTGTTTTCTGGGAGAGCAATTGAGATGAGAGAAAGGAGTCTGAGGAGTTTCTCAGTTAAGAGAGAGCTCCGGCGGATGACTGGGTGTGACAACATGTTCATGAGCTGCCCCAGTGGAGAGGCCTCGAGGCTGTATGGGGAAGTTTCCCCCTCACCACCAGCGCTCACTGGCACTGACTTCACAGAGTTCTTGCCTTTCCGGCTGACATTCATGTTGTCCAGTTTTACCAATAAGTCCCAGAAGTCTGTGCAAATGCCACTGCTCGTGGACTGTGAAGAGCATGGGCTGCAGGCCTGCTTACTGCCCCTCTCCCGATCACTCTCACAGTTTGTTTCTTTGGTCCGCTGCTGTGTGAAGTGGCTGGGAAACACCTGCCAGGAAAAGAAGGACAGGCTTGGCGTACGAGGTCTACACAGAAAATGTCTTGTGACAAGGAAAGACAACTGGCTCCTAGACTCTCCACTCCTTTGGACAGCTTTAGTAACACTGGAGAGATGTAACATAGGAGTTTTATCCAACTGATGTTGTGAAGCAGCCTAGAGAAACTAACAAAAGCTCTGTAGGGAGACAGACGATTAGCAAACTTTTCTGAGCATCTATCTCTATACTTACAAAATGGGGAGGATACCTACACGACTGTGCAAAATTGTTGAGATTAGAGGTAATGCATTTCGCATAGTGCCTGGTATAAGGCAGGCCCTCAACAAATGGCAGCAAAGCTTATGAAAAAGAGGACTGAAAAAAAAAAAAGAGAGAACTGAATTAAGTTCTAGGTCCAGCCAGCTCCATCACTTACTAGCCACATGACAAAGCCACTAAAGATTTCTGTATCCCAGCTTCTTCATCTGTAAAATGGGAACCATGCAAACCACTGAGGGTTGTTTGATGGCTGAATGAGACAATGCATAAAAATTGTGAAGAGTGAACACAAAAGACCCACAAAATTATTTACTGGACAATCTCCCAGAAACAATACAGGCCTCAGCACCAACGATGAGGACCTGGTAGCTCCCTCAGAGTTCAGATTTCACCTACGCTATGGCTGACAACCGTCTTCCATCCCCAGGAGTTGGGTTCCCTCCAAGCTCCTCACCTTGGCTAATTGAATGAGTGTATCCAGAACGTGTCTGCAGACAACAGGAGCAGCCTGGGGGTGGATGTGGACAGTGGAGCCACTACTTGCATGCTTCTCAGTATGTTTGCGCCCCCCTGAACGCTGGATCTGGAATATATTAGTCCTGCAGCCTAGGGCTGCATCCATGGATACTGAGAGCCAGGAAAGCTGGTTGGAGCTCTTAGACTCCATCTTGTGTAGCAGGTCCAGGGGCCGGTTCTCATGGCTGCTTGACCCACAGCTCTTGCTTGACTTTTTGCCCTTTTCCTCACTTGAGGAGAGCCTGGGTGTTTCAATGCAAAGCTCACTCTCACTGCTGCGCTGCAAGATGGAGAGCAGGCTTCGGATGACCCAGTGGCGGGTCTGGGCGTGGTAGCAGAGATTTCTCAGTACTCGATGTAGACGGCTAGTATTGAGCTTCGGCTCATCCACAAAAAGTAGGACCAGGAGACAAGACAGGGCTTCGTGATCCAGGAGGAGCCGTCCTCGGAGGCGTAGGAGAGTGTCCACATTACTGCCAGAAGGCCTGGAACAGAGCATAGTTTCTGGGTAATACTTTGGCTAGAGCTCTGGGATCAGGCATAGGCCTAGGGGAGGGGTATGAGCTGGATACATCCCAGGAGGCTCGAGCAGGGAGGGTGTCCAGTCCAAGGACTCTTAAGTATTCTTAATAGTAACAACAGCTGTCCCCTTGAGTGCCTACTATGTTCCAGATACCCTACGATATCTGTAACAGCTTCCTCATGGGGCTCCTGTAAAGACTAGAGAACCACCCAATTTTGAGATGATGAGCAAGAGGCTCAAATAGGTTAAGTGACTTGCCCTATATCACACAACGACTGAGAAGAGAGCAGAGACTGCAGCCCAGGTCTGTATCAACTGGTAAAATTGGACTGCCCATAAAGTCCTAGGACACAATGCTTATTTTGGCCTTCTATAGACTACCAGGAGGTCATCTGCTGAATAGGGACTGATCACTGCCTTCACGCTCTGGCCTCGTTAATAATGAACTCTTCTGCAGCCTAGGTGCTGTAATCTCAAGGCAAGCGGTTGTCACTGTTTTCCTATTTGTGTGGGAGGCAGGTGGCTTTCCTTGTTGTAACCACAGCTAGAGCCTGCTGCCTGCCTACCTTACTTTGTGATTATGGTCTACAGTAGCTACACTAACCAGAAGTGTGGCTTTCTGAAGGGGGAGTCCAAAGATCTGGCTTCCCCATTCATTCAAGTAAACATCCTAGAGAGGTCATTCAGCCTCTCCACCTATAAATAGAGTTGGACTAGTAGTAGACATGAAAGGTGGTATGGCAAAGAAAAAAAGACAGGCAAAGGGTACCTATTATGGCTGCTGCTACCCCCCATCTGGAAGGTGCCGCCTCTCTGCACGGCAAGCCGAGTGTATTGGACCCCACGGTTGCCACTCAGGCGACTGGTGAAGGCTGGAAGGAAAGAAAAAGGAAACTGAAATTGGGGAGGGGGTGTGTGCTGAGCTGGGCCCAAGTAATACAAAGGAGAACAAAGAGTCTCCTGTGGCCAAAGCCAGACATTCCAGAGCCCTCCCACTTGCCTCCCTCTGTACCCGGGCTTCGAAGAATGGCAGAGAGTGCAGAGGTGCTGCTGTGCCCAAAAAGCCGCTCATGCATGAGCTGCCTCTGTCGGGCTTCCTGCTCTCGCCTCAGGGCTTGAGCCTCAGCTGCAATGTCAGGTGGCATCACGGCCAACACGCTGTCCTCCATGTCCTCTAGGACACTACGGCGCAGGTCTGAGGGCAGAGTCTGGATGAAGGTCACAGGGTCCATGGGGGTGTCTGAGCTGGCATTCTGTGCCAGTTCCCGTCGCTGTTGCTCAGCTCTCTGCTGTGCCAGTACCTACAGAGCAGGAGGAGTCAATGGGGGCATACCCACAGCCAGGTAGCCTGGCACCACCAGCCCCCCCGCTCACATACTTCCTCCTGGATGGCTGGAGGCAGGGCGGCCAGGAACTCAGGGCTCACTTCGGTCACACCAGGATTCCCCACCACTGCAGGAGCTGAGCTATTTGTCGAGGGGGCAGTCCGCGTTGGTGGACGAATGCCCAGCTGGTTCTGTAGAACTTCTCGGCGAATGTCATCAGGAAGCGCGGCCAGAAAAGAGGGGTCCACGCCTTCAGGGAGACTAATACCTGAGGGGAGATGCAAGATGTGAAGGGACTCTTACTTCTACTGAAGCCTGAAGATGTACTTGGATCAAAGAAACCCATGGCCTTGGATGAGGGAGACCAGCTTTCTCTGTCCTCATTTCATGCCAAGGACACAGGGGACACAGAGAAGGCCCACCCACCCTTCCCTAGGCTC
Source organism: Balaenoptera ricei (assembly GCF_028023285.1). NCBI lineage: Eukaryota > Metazoa > Chordata > Mammalia > Artiodactyla > Balaenopteridae > Balaenoptera > Balaenoptera ricei. Next base: position 47,610,306 of record NC_082660.1, read on the forward strand.
CGAACAGCTCTTGTTATATGCCAAGTTCTGTGTGTGCACTGTCACTTAACCTTCAAGACCCCACCATGTAGCTATCATCACCCTCTCAGTATCAATGAGGATCAGAGAAGTTAAGTAATGGCTCCAGTTCCTAAAAGTAGGTGGCAGAGAGGGGATTTGAGCTAAGATCAGTTTGACTCCAAAGGCCTGGGCTCATTCCATTGTGTAGCATCAGCATCCCCTTACTGCAGGCCCTCCCCCCATATATATGCCACCCGCCATCTGGATGGAACGGTTCAACTGGTGGGCATTTCCATGCCAAGGGTTACTAGAAGCCTAAACAGCCCCAGGATGGCCTGAGCACACATGGAGCTCACCTGCTAGAGGATCTTCTTCTTCACTGCTTGTTGAAGGCAGTGGTTCTTCTAGGATTCCCCGGGAATCTGCTCCAGAAATGGCCACGGCAGAATCTCTGGTGGAAGAACTCTCAGAGGATGCAGGGGTAGAGCTAAAGGAAATCATTTTCAAGTTCTCTGTATTATATTTTCCACTTATAAAATATTCCTATAGTACCCCTTTTCTCACAGAAGCCAAGTTGATTTCCCCAGTATACAAAGCATGTGCACTGGTTACTAAGTATGAATGTGGCTTGAAATACCCACCAACACACCCTGCCCTCCTCTCACTCACACAGTGCTTACCTGTCCTCTGGGGGCTGGGTAGGTTCCCCTGACCCTTCACTCCTGCCCTGCACTTCTGTCACAACTGGTGGGGCATCCCCAGGAGTGGAGCTGCCTGCTGTGGGCTGCTCAGAACTGCCAGGTGCTGAGGTGTCACCCACAGCTTCCTCCAGGGTGCAGGAAGCCAGGCTGCTGGTGTCCATGGGAGAGCCTTCCAGTTGACTGCTGACAGCTGTCAGAGCATCAGAATCTTCAGCTCTCTCTGGGGAAAGAGAGGCTAGGAGGAAGTCACATGGAGAGGTTAGATCTCTGCTTCGAAGAGGGGGAGGCTGAATTAAGAAGCAGCCAGATCAGACTTCTCACTTCTTCACCTTCACTTCACGCTGGCCTGATGCTCCCCCCTCAATCTCATTTGCTTTAAAAAACTCAACTCAAGCCCTTTCTATTATCTGTTAAACATTTATGGTGTTCCAAGCATGCCTGTGAAACATCTTCTCTAGGCACCCCAGGTAAGGGATCCTATCACTTTCAGATTTCCTGCAGGTATCATTTACACAAGCTCTTTGGTTCTGCTTGTCTAAACAAACAAGGTTCCTTTAAGGCAAAACCCCCTACACCCTAAGGTTTTTCCAGAGCTTGTCACAGGCAGTATGGTAAAGAGCAGGAATGGCAAACAGGCTTGTTTACCCTGTTGGAACACTGCTGAGAAGAATTTTGAGGCCCCATTTCAAACCAGTGGGAAACAGTGCCATGAGATAAATGGTGTTGGCTGGGATGGGAGAGCTGCTAAGTGTGCAGTCACGTGCTTGCCCATTCCTGGAAATGTTGAAGAAAAGCAAGCTCCAGAGTTACACAGATCTGGATTTTAATCACAGCTCAACCACTTACTGAGTGACCTTCGGCTAATTATTTCACCTTTGAGTTCCAGTTTATTCATGGAGACAACACCCTCTACTTTGGATGATTATTTTTTAAAGAAGTTAAATAATAAAATAATAAGCATGGCATGATAGCCAGGAACAGAGTGATCACCTCAAACTGTTGGCACCATCACTAGTATCATTAAGACACTCAGATGTATACATAATCACTTGAGGACACAGAGAAGAAACCTCAACTTTAGCTAAAAAGGTAATGTGCAATATGAGACCCTACTGTGAGGGCTTGAGTTTCTACTTTAGAAATTCTCTAAAGTAAGAGAGTAAAGAGGAACTACAAAGATGTCCATTCTTCCCCCCTGTTCTACCCCTACCCCCAAACCTTGAAATTCTACTCACTTATAGTGGGAGCTGGGGATAGCTCCATCTGAGTTGTTTCTGCTTCTCCACTTGGCCTTGTGGGACCCAATTCCTCTGGCTCTACAGGCATCAATAGCTGGGTAGAGCTTCCCGCTTCTCCAGTCGGGGACTGCAGCTCTTGAGAAATCTCTCCCAAGGCTGGTGGGGGTGGGAGTGTTGGTTGCTGTTGTGAGGGCTGCAGAGTGACAAGGGTCTCCTTGGGCTCAGATGTAGCTGCATCAGTTGAAGATGGGGTTGTTGGGTAGCTCTCAGGCATGGGAGTCCCATCTTTCTCGGAAAGAACGACAATGGGGTTGTTAAAAGGCAATCAGCCAAGGACCGGGGGAGCCACTCAATCAGCACATGTGGCACAACAAGTATCCCACTCAGTCAGTGATGCAGGATTCCCCTCAGTCACCAACTGCTCCTAGGAACAGCTCGTGGCTGGTCTGGTATACTCAGGATGAGGGCTAAGGCACAGTGCTATCTTAGTCCCAAGAACCAAAAGATCTGACTCTTTGTAGACCCTAAGAATTAAATCCATTCTGTGCCCTGGGTGGAAGGGGGAGAGTTCAAGTCACTTTATAATACTTGCCTCACCCTAAATACCACCTGTCCCCTTCCACCTCCCTTTTCTTGCAGTCCTGATTATCCAAGGAACATCTACAACTCTGTCTGATGGAGGCAACGGTGTTAAGACTAAATGTGAATATGCAACACACCAGGGAAAGTAGTAAGTTGTATAGTTATCTTCTAATTGGGGTTTAAAATCCCTACCCCACAACAATACAACTTACTACCTCACCCCAGCATGAGCAGAATCCTCTAGCAAGGGCAGCAGGCAAAAGGCCATTTTACCTGATGACAGACCCTTTCAAAGACCTTCTACCAGATTCAGGGCACCAGGACACCTACCCTCTTTCACTGCTTTAAAAAATACTGTGTAGGCTTTGGTACAATCATTTCCCAACTCAAGTGCCAAAGGAGACAGAAGGTATAGGGAAGCAGAAGAAAGTTCTGAGGAAATAGGGGTGGGGGAGACATATAATACCATATGGACCAGTTATTAGAATCACAAAGTGGCTACTGACGTTAGGAAAATTAGGAGGAATAGAAAGCATATAGTAGTAATACCATTTAGCCCACCGAGCTACCTTCGCCAAAAGCAGATTGCTCAAGGCAACATTCTTAGACTTTTAGATTCCACAGACCCACGAAATTTATAGAAAAAGGAAAAAATAAAAAGAGACAAGAGACTAACACAGGGTCACCAACTTTTAATTTTAGCCAAGTAAGAAAAAAAATCCCATTAATATCATTTAATAAAAATATTTTGATACCAAAGAAGTAGGAAGTACATAATCTCTGTAATTTATAATAGTCCTTTAAATTGAACAAACTCAGCTTTTTGAGAAACCCATTAAACCTCCCTTATTCTGTTCATTTCCACTGAGGACTAGCATTTAGGAACCACTGTCATCAGGTGTTCTCATTAAGCACCACACCATGGGGGTCAGTAAAGGGGACAGGACACATGGCCTCACTACACATGCCAGAACGCAGTACAGCATAATCAGAATGAGAACCTAAAAACACAGCACGTCGGAGGGGAAGCGCACCACCGTGGGAAAGACAGTAGACTGTATAGTTATCTCCAAGATGGGGTATGACCCTAAAACTATACAATCTACTACCTCATCCCACAGAGCACCAGCGTTCATCTTCAGCCCACTTGGGCCAGCTATTTGGGTCAGGATAAAAAAACCAACCAATTATCAAGAAGGGGAAAAGGGAGGGAGAGTTACCTGAGAGGTTCTGTTCAGTGGAGTCATTTGTCTTAGATGTAGTACACTGCAAAGAAAAGGGACAGACCAATGTGGGACTTTGCAAGCACATGAGATAGAGGTCAACTTTAATAGTTGCCATCTCCCACATATGACACGTATGACCTGGATGGAAGATGAGCACTTTAGCATGCAAACATACCTCCAATTTCTCTAATACATACTCATGCTCAAGGATTGCTTGGGGACAAGGGGGAAACTGTCAGGGGGCTGACTAAACAATGAGAGGAAAGGATAATAAAAACCACATTGGAGATGGGCTTGGACATAGGACATGACCTGAACACAATCGCTGAGACAAGCAAGAATTTCTTAAAAGTTTCACCTATATATATTTCCCTTCCTTGGGCTCATTTTGTACACTCCGGCTTACAAAATGCCAGGCTTATTTCCTATCCCTTTACATGTGCTTGAAACAATGTTACTATTTATTAGGCAAAAGTTCTATACAAAGATATTTGTTAGATCAAGCTTGTTATCATAATTGAACATTTCAATATCCTTTTAAATCTGATGCCCTGTTGAGTGAGGTATAATAAAGTCTTTCACTCAAGTCTTTTAGTTTCCTTGTATTTTTATCAGCATTTACTTTATTTATTTCAAAGCTATACTATTCAAGGTTCCAGAAGTTTCAGAAAAACCAAAATCATGTTAGAGATTTCACAAATTGAGCCCTAGAAAATGACATGTGGTCATGGGGTTCAGGGTAGGAACATTTTCTCTAATCTGAAGCCTAAGCCCAACTTATTCAAATGTTGGAATGGAATCATATTGGTAAGTTTTCCCTGACACTTAAGAAGGCAATCCACTGAAACGGAATTGAACCATTAAGAGCATGGGCTTAGTCAAGGTCATTGTTCTTGTCTAGCTGTATTCACTGAAAGTAGAGACTGTACAGTGAGTCAGGAGCTGTTGAGTCAGGAGCTGCTCTGGTTCTGACTCCAGTTTTCCCCAGCAAAACACCGGAGAAACAATTTTCCCCCTGGGTTTGAATTCTTTCCCCCTAAAAACCATTCAAGTGTACAGTGAATTTGAAGTGGATCATTTCTCAGTTTCAATGTGAACGTCCTAGAATCTTCAATGACTCTTGGGGTCAACCACATGTATGCTAAAACCGTGTGAAAGTTAAGGCAGACATAGCCAAAGATGAGTCCTCCCAGCTCTTGGGAATCACCTGTGCACTCTGATCCCTGTTCTCCTTATCTTCTTTGCCTTTGTCGGTTATCTTTGTTTCTTCCTCAGCTAGTTGTTTCCTGCGTTTCTCCCGCCTTTCTTCCAGCTCCTCATCCCTCAGGAATTCCAGGTGATTGACAATGGGCACTTTAACAACTGGACCAAAGAAGCAAAGATCGGAGGCTGCTCAGGGGAGGTGGGGGAGAAAGCCAAGAGGCAGAGCTTGGGGCCACAGAGAACCAGGGAAACAACTTTCCATGCACTGTCCCAGCCCTGGAAGACTCACTACTGCCCTGATAACCAAACTGCCACACACCTGAAACACAGTCATGCATGCTCTCAGCATCAAGAACCTTGCATTCCTCTGTCCAACGGGTCAGGGCTGTGGGGATGCTGGACAGGGTCCCTGTACGGAAACAAAGCAGAGTGAGACTCTTGGCATTGTCATGCATCAATTGATCCAAAAATTGCAGTATTTCCCTAACAGGACCCAATGTCTATCACAAGGTTTGGAACATCATAGGTATCCAGATGTAAAACGGTTTTTATTGCCCTTGGCTAAATCACTGAGTGGTTCTGGCTCCTATAAAATGGGATTTCTCCAGGCAGGGCAGATACTGTTCTGCTTTCCCTCAGCAGGGAAAAAGAACCAGACAAACGTTACCCTTTCACCACATAAACTTGCCTGCTTGGCTGGTAGCTGTACTCTGATCATGGAAAAAGTCATCTAGTAGTTCATCATCAGACCGGGCGATGATGTGGACGTCATCGTTGCCCACTAGGAGGCGGGCCCGGCCTCGGCTTTGTAGGGGAAGGCTGCTGCTCAGCTGAAGGATGTCAGCAGCAGCAGAGGGACCAAGCAACCTGTAGGGTGATGGTGGGGTACCATGGTCACTGTACATCCACAGGGGCACTGCAAACTGTTATTGTGAGATCCTTTCTGTATCCTCTACGAAATGCATGACATTATTATGGACCTGATCATAGTGCACATAAGTCTTAGTTACTTTTCTAACTACTCCATCAGTTTACAAACTTGTTTTGGGCTAAGGCTGCGTATTACTCCATAGTTCCTGGAACAGAGTGAGCGTCACTGATAATATCAGGCACTGTGTTAGGGTATAATCTCTCTCTTGTACACCCACTACCGTCTGTACATTGACCATTATGATACCTATATTCCTTCCTTTCACTTCTAAAATTGTTTCTCCCTAGTGGGAGAAACTCTAAGCCAAAGGGCAGGGATCCTGTCCTGACCATATCTTAAGTGCTAAGTGTTTGGCATATGAGATGCTTAGTGACTGCTGAATGTATGTACAGGACACTTAAGCAGAAGAACATGTTATACAATTTGGTATTCTCCCGAAGGCTGCACATATAATCCACAAAGAAACAGGACAAATACATTATCTGTGTGTGTGACAAGAGCATTATCCCCCCAGGTCAAGACAATGCTGAAGCTAATTGAGCCCAACAATCTTCCTTGTAACTCACCTCTGGAGTATAAGAGGAGGATTGGGCTGACGATTCCCAGGGTAGTGAACGTGAATGGTGTGGCCTGTGTTGGCCGTCAGCTGCCTCAGGGTCCTCTGACTGCGCCCAATGCCCTGGGTGAGACGCGTTGTAGAAGAGCCACTGCCCAGCGTCAGGGAACTGTGGTCTGCATGGCGTACCATCAGTGGGTGGGTGGTAGGGATATTTCCTGGGGATGGGGGGATGTCTGCTGCAAGGACAATATGCAAAGGGGTCAGTGCCAAAAAGAAATTTCTTCTATGGTTGTTCAAGCAGAACCATGTCTCCTGGGCCTTACTTCCTCACACGGAAACCTGAGCTTTGTCCTTTCTCCCTCATTCCCATGCCTCATCTACGATCACTGATACTACCATGGCTTATGCCACCATCTCTCACCTAGATACTGCAACAGCCTCCTAAATAGTACCTTCTCCCAATCCACTTTCTATACTAAGCCACAGTGATGCTTGTAGGCCCCTCAGAAACATGCTGTTCTCTCCACCTTGACGACTCCTCTCCCCCTTCTTCACCTGTACTTTTTGTTCTTGGCCTAGATATCACTTTTTCTGATTCTACAAATGGGCCTAAAAACCCTTTACTCTGTGCTTTCCTACCATACTACAATGTAATGCCTGCTTACTCATAATTCCTAATAGACCATAAGCTCCTATGAGGGAAAAGGACTGTTTTCTTTTTTATTGCTGTATCCCTAGCACCTAGGACACAGTAGGCACTCCTCAAATATTTGTTCAATTTGCTGAATGGACAGAGGCTCAACTTAATAAGGAAGATTGATGGAAATCATAAAAATGCAAAGAAAATCGCAGAATAGAAAGTATCTTGAAAGTTATGTAATCCACCCCATTTTTTTTTCTTTTCACATTTTTCATTTACAGGTGACAAACTGAGGCTCAAAGGTGACAAACTGAGGCTCAAAGAGGTAAGAGACTACTTGGCCAAGACAACAGACCAGAACAGTTCAGTGTTTTCTGCTATATCATGCTTGTGATTTGGGAGTAAAGACCTGCCTTCTCAAGACAGCTTGATTTTAAGAATTGGATGCTAAAAGGGAACTTTGACGTTGATGGGGGAGGAGAGAAGAGATTCACTCTCTCCTCCGAAAAGATGCATTCTTGATGAACAGAGTGAATGTGTTCAAATCTACTCCCCAATGCCAAGCTCAAAGGTGTCTATCCAAACTCTCAAGATCCAGTGTTACAGACATAAGGATTAGTGATTGCCCTATCACTATAGTGTACACATGGGTGCCTGATGCAGTCAGCCTTGGTCTCACTTTTTTTTTAATTCAAGCAAATCATCAAGTTGTCCAGGCTCTAAAATGGCTGGCTGCCCGTTTACTGAGGTGGAGAGAACAAAAGGAGCCTCTCACAATCCCTCCTTCTAGGTATACACTTACTGAGAGAGATGGATTCAGATATCCCTTGCCCCAGGAAGTTGGCATAAGAAAAGAGGTGCTTTCTGTATCAGATTGATAGCTGCTCTAGTTCAGGGTATAAGAATCAAGAGATAAAACCCAGCTGAGCCCCTGTGTCTTACTAGCACTGGAGAACATGTTGTCAAACTCAATGATGAGATCATCCTCCCGGTCAAAGCGCTCAAATCGGACCAAGGGAGAAGCGTTCATATCAGGGTAATCCTCATCCAATTCCATTTCAGAGCCATCGTCGTCATCGTCTTCATCTCCCTCTTCACCTTCATCATCCTCCTTAAGGGGAAAATAGGAGATGGAGAATTGCTGGAGGTAAGGATTTTCTGAAGTCTGGTGTCATGGCCACATTTGCACATGAGGGAGGGAGGCGCTGAGGCTAGCAACCCAGACTGTTGGTTTTCTCCAGCTGTGTGTTCCCACGGAAGAGGATGTCTGAACCAACCCAAACACAGTCCCCCCTCACCTGATCATCTTCCTCATCTTCCTCCTCCTCCTCCTCTTCATCCTGACTATCATCCTCATCCTCGTTACTGCCACTGCTGTCCTCTTCCTGAGTGTGCTCCTCCTCATCCTCAGGGTCCAGGATATTCATGGAATCTAAAACAAAGGGAGCACATTGGAGGACTATACTGAGTAGCTAGAAAACAGGCTACTGTGCAGGCCAGCAGATTGAGTGGGAAGGCGATGGGGTATTTGACTCTAGGAGAGGAAGAACCAGATCTGGGGTGATGTACAGACTTAGTGAGCCAGCCCCGATTTCCTGAGAGTGCCAACCAATGCATCAATATGCTGAGCCATGCGGCTGAATGTGGAGGCTGGCTATAGGGTGGTGCTTGAGGAGCCATGGTCTAGGACTTGGCCAAGTCTGTTGGTGCCCCCTTGCCTTTCCAGCCCTACTTTGCTACTGACTGCATCCTGTTGGTAAGAAGGAATCTGGAGCGATGATAGCAGGTGGGTGAGAAGAAAGCGAACCAAGTAAGAAGTGACAAACTTTTGGGCAAGCAGTAGTTAACATGTTATTTGAAAAACTGGCTGAGGATAAAGTGGATGGTGTATGTCAGCGCATGCAGACAGATGCTTCCTTATTCTGCACATGTGGGCAGCTGCCTCCAGGAAAACCCTAGTATAGTGTCTGTCAGACGTGCAGGGCAAGAAGGGAGGCCTTTCTGGCCTCGGCACTCTCACCTTCTCGGTTGGCCTGCAAGGTGGAAGCTTGGCTGAGGTTGGAAGGAGCTTCATCCATCAGCACGTCCTCTTGTGATTCATCCTCTCCACTTCTGCTCACTGAAGGTTACAGAGCAGAGCCTTCACTGAACAACAGAGGACTTCCCTTTCCAGATTGGGTGGGCCTAAAGTAGCTATGTACACCCAGCAGATATCCACTTTTTTTTTGGATGAGGAAGACCTGGGTTCTCTGCTGTTGACTAGCTAGGTGAGCTTGGCCAGTCACTTTACCTGTCTGAGTCTCAGTTTCCTCAACTGTAAAATGGGATGATCACATCTGCCCTGCCAATCCCACTAACTGTGAAACCGCAGAGGATAATGGGTGTGAAAAAGCCTTGTCAAGTTTAAGAATACATGTCTACTTCTGTTTATCCTTTGATTTTCTTCATCAATAAAATAAAAACAAGTAACATATACCCTTGGAGCCAGGTGACAGTAGAGTACCTTTGCTGTTTTTCCTGAGTTGTAAAAAGCAACTTTTTTACAACTCAGCTGTAAAAGTTGTAAAAGATCCTTAGGGAATGATCACTCTTTTTACACTACTGAGACTTGGAGGCAGAAAGCTCCTGGATTCACTGAAGAACTGAAAGGAAAGCACTTTCTCACCCTACAGCCTCTATAGCCTCCTCTAGGCCTCCATGAATAAACACTCTTGATGTGCCTGATGTATTACCTATACTGATGGCCACCCCCTCCACCTCCCCCACAGAGGCAACACTTCAGACCAGCCACAGGTCTGTAGATGGCTTGTGAATTTCTCATCTGTAAGACTGTCAACATCAAGACAAGCAGCAATCTAGGCTGGCTATGAGCCCTTAGGCAGAGCTGAGCAAGCAGATGATGAGAAAAAGGGTCCTCCCGAGAGAGACTGAGGCAAAGGAAGAGGCTATACTCAGTTCTGGGGCTCTCACCTATAATTGTACTGTTCCCAGATCCGCCATCCCTCTCAAGCAACTCATCTATCAGGTCCTCCAGCTCATTCTCAACCTGGAGAGAAATAGAACATATATATGGATGCACACAAGTCTATCATTGTGCTGGTGCTCAACCCTAAAAAAAGCCAGCAAGGGAGCATATATTTCTAGGATAATATGTGACAGGATGTTACATAAACACCACACACTTGGTGCTAAGAGCACAGCAACTACCAGGTGCTGCCAATCCACACTCAGACTGTCCTTCAAATGGGTCCATCCCAGTTATCTGAGACCAGATTAAGTCTTTATACTCTTCAGGAATTCAGGAATACATGCAGATCTCCTTAGAGCTAGCAGCTCAGGACTGTAGGCCCCATTTCTTACCATTGCTACCAGCTCCAGAAATTACAATGCTTTCTTTAGGGTCTGTAGAAGACTGCCATTTGAATGCCCCAGTGAGAGCTGGTGCTATAGGCACAACAGTGATGTTAAGGAGAGTCCATTAATGGCCAGAACCAAGTAGATCAAAGACCCTGGGCCCAGAGGGCTCAGGCCAGCTTTCTATATCAACATTTCACCCGTGCCTATGTTTTCTTGTTGGGATCTACTCCATTTTATATCGATAGTATATGGCATCCTGGCTCTGCACCCACCCCTCATTTAATACAATTCAAACACATTTACTGAGCATCTACTAAGCATTATCATCTGTGCTCCTCTGCAAAATAGACAAATGCATTTAGGCAAGGATCTAAAGTACTCACCCACCCACACCACTTGGGGGTTTGGTTCAGCACCACAACAGGGGTATGCTGGGTGATCTGCCTCCCTACCTGCATCTCTTGTGAACTGAGCACCTCAGGCTGCCCAGCAATCACCACTGAGTCGGTTTCAGCCTCCCCATCCATGATATCCCCATCTGCCACCTCTGTCTGAGTGACATCATGATCCTCCTCCTGCACTTCTGCTTCCCCAGGCTCGCCTGAAACAATCAACCAACCAGCAAAATAATCAAAGGGTGCCTATGTGCAGGGCACCATGAGACAAGCGTAAGACAGTAAGGTCCCTTCCCTGGGCAAATTTACAAGTTCTCAGAGAATAAATGAATGGGTGACAAAGGAAAAGACAAGGCTACGTGTGAGGATAGCCAAATAAGGCTGCAATTTTAAGGAATTCTTTGTGGGGCAGATTCCCACGCCACTATGACAGATCTGTGGAAGGCCAGCAAGTTCCCAGGGAAACAATACCAAGCTAGAACAGTTGTGATGCCATGCCCATAAAATAACTACACCCACCCGGCCAGCTCTCCAGTCCATTGGCTGATTCCCTACCTGGGTCCTGTTGGTTGCTATTAGAGTCCTGAGCAGCTCCTTGGGCATCCTGCTCAGACTTGCTCTTGCTAGAAGCACTCTTGCTGCCAAAAAGGCTACTGGGCTGGTTCACAATCCGGGAAAGTGTTTCCAAAGGCTTCAGAGCAGCATTGACTGTGTTGGCCATGTTGGGACTGAGATAAAGGAAGATACAGAGATGAACTGAGCACAGAAATCCACACTAAAAGGAACCAAGGCTCATCAGAGTAACAACTGATCCCAGGAATGGGACATGGAAGGTACAAGGTGAGCCTGAGACATCTTGTTGTGCCAGAAGGCCTTCAAAAGCAAGAAGGCTTTAAAAAATTAATGGGGTCATTACCACAGGCCAAATCTTAGCATCAAAAAGAATAATGATGGTAATAGATTACAACACACTAAGTATAATCTGCAGCCACAGGGATACAAATGCAGGCAGAAAGAGGTCTTCATTATATAAGAACGCCAGCTAATAAACAGGAATGAGAGAATCAGAAAACTATCACTGCAACCAGCAATGTTAAGTGATCTAGGTAAAGACCACTAGTGAATGCTAAAACTACTGAGTTAAAAATCTTCAGGGCATAGGATATTCACGTGATCTTCACGTGAACTCAAAGCATCACCTCACGGATAATTTGTTAATACAAAGTGGAACTCTAACCATTAACTATGTGATCAAACTTAGCATCACCCAATAATGGGACAAATTGGCATTATGCGTCTCCTGATGTGATGCACTTAGAAAGGCAAACATCACCTATGTAGTATTCTTGCCAAAAAAGTTTACCCTGAACCTAACCATAAGGAAGCAATTAGACAAATCCAGACTATGGGATGTTCCATAAGACATTCGACTTTCTGGACTCTTCAAAACAGTCAAACGTCAAAAAAATAAGAGACACGTGGCAATCAAATGCAATGAATGATGCTCTCTGGATCCTGGATCAACACACTCTCCCCCAGGATATAAAGACATTCTTGGAATAATCGGAGATAGATGAATATGAAGTATATAGTGAGTATTATTATATTAATGGTAAGCTTCTTAGAGGTGATGATGGTATTTTAGCTATGTAATGGAATGTTTGTTCTTAGGAGACACATGCTTAAGTATTCAGAGGTTAAGCATCACGTTTATAACAAATTTCAAATGATTTACCTCACGAAAAGAGGAGGGGGGGAACTAAAGCAAATAGGACAGAATGCTAACCACTGGCTAATCTAGGTGAGACATACAGTGCTCATTATACTGCGAGCTCAAAATTTTTAAACATTTAAAAAAAACTGATGAGGTTGTTATCAAAAGAATAAAGAAGTCAGTCTGAAGAGGTCCCACAGGTCCAAAGGTGTAATGAAAAAGAACGTGCAGGATGAGCATGAAAAGAAGGATAACTGTAGTGATCCAAGTAATTCAATCAGATTTTAAAAATCAAGGAAAATTCATGAGTCCATAATACTACACAGAAAATAGAAAGCCAGAGCTCGTATTTGAGGTGGAGTTTAACCCATTTTTGACTTTACTCTGAAAATTGGTGACTGAAGGGAAAAAATTAAGTTTTTATCCTGCCTTTTTAGTAGGAACTGTATTATAGGGTAACCAACTTTCCCTCTTGAACTGGAGCTATAATCACAGAAATATAGCAGCTAATAATGTAGAAGGAATGACAGAAATTACAAAGTTGTCACTGATAATCCTCTAAGAAATTAAAAGACACAGGCAAGGATTATCAACTGGTGTTAAGACCATTAATTAGGTATATGGTTGATAGGGAACTAGACATTTGTACAGTGCTGAAGCAATAACACTATTTTCTAGTAAGAAGGAGGAAAATATAACAGTACAATGATGAATTATCACTCTACCCTAGTGGTCAATCTTATCATGATTAATGGTAGTTCAAAGAGATGCATCGCCCCATGATACAATATGAAATGTACATCATCTATGATATAGCCTAGCCAAATAATGTTTAAATTGCTCCATTAAGCCTCTACCTCTAAGCTTACAGCACACAGGGAGTAAAAGCAACAAGTTAAACTACACTGCGTGGAACCAAGTGGACCAAATCTAGGAAAACATTCTGCAGGTCTGATCACTTCAATAAATTCGTTCATGAACAACAGCAATAAAATGAAGATTAAAAAAATTAAGGACCTGTATTAGAATAACAGAGACTCAGAGGACATAACCAGATGTAATACAAGGTCCATAATGATCTTCTTACGATAATTAAGAGGGGGGAAGCTTGGGGAAAAAACTACTGATACAGACCAACTCATGAGTTCGCAGCAAATGAGAGAATTAAGGCCCAAAGAAAGGAAAGTGCCTTGCTTAAAAGCAACAATACCAAGAACTCAGGTTCCCGCCTACACCCAAACTCTTCCTATCACACTGGCTGCTAATTACTTATCTGGCGAGGATACATGAAATACTAGGCAAATGGACAAGTATGAAGCACGATTAAGGAGAGGGCAAAAGCCTGGTGCTGGAGGTCAGGAATAATTTTACCTGGACAGGTCCAGGCTGTGAGGCACTCTGGCCAGGTCATTAACCAGTCCCTTCTTCAGGAAGAGTCGAATGATGTTGTTCATGCCATTGTGTTGGGTCTTGGCTGTTGCACTGCTGTAGAAACTGGAGGTGGAGGGGCAGGACTCCATGATAGTACTGATGATACACATCACTGCCTGAAGCCTAGGAGAGAAGTTTGACATCTCTATCATGTGAATACAGCCCATTCTTAGGCCACGTCTTCACTAACTCGCCTCAGATAACCCTCCTGGTTTCGTGTTTCCTTCTGGAAGTAACATCTAAACAGGTAAGAAAGAACTCACTCCCTGGGTGGAGGCATTCTTCATTTTCTTTAAACATAATTTGAAAAAGTAAAGTAGAATAACCCCCTCAACTTCTTGCTTGAAGACCCTAGAAATATAATGAAAACATCCCTTTGTTTTCTCTAAGCCGTTTACCCACCTCCTCCAAGTGTCATTAGTGCTTTGGGTATTTTGTAGCACTAGAACTATCTGAGAGAACCAGAGAATGTACAGTGCCAGTATGACCAGAACTCTTGTTCAAATGCAAGGAATCCATGGGACAAGAATGAAGTTAGGGGATGCTACTGGTTATTAGCACTAAGTCAGGCATGGATTTTACCTCGCATGTTTCTCTGTACTCTCAGCCATAGCCAGTGCCCTTCCCAGGGCTGCTTTTACTTCATTCACAAGGGCCACCTGGGCATCTGTGCCACTCCCTGCGGCAGCCAGGCTTGCGAGGAACAGGCGGGCCAGGGCAGGTGTGTCCTTGTCTTCTGCATTCTGGGTATGTGGGAGGAGGTGGTCCAGGACAAAAGCTAGCACACTGCAGTCCTGAAAAGTCATTAATCATGACATTTACTCACAAGCACAATTATGCCATACTGTTTGCACATCAACAAGGTACACGCACACAGAACTGATCCTTGGAGTCATCCAGTCAATGATTATCAGGCCCACTTTATAGATGAAAAAACCAAGACTTAAAGGTGCAAGCCAAGTGAGTAACAAATCTCGAGTTTATGCTTCCAAATTCCATTCATTTTTCACAAGTTTACACATCTTCATTAATCTGAGACCTAAAGAAATGTGGCTTGCCAAAGCACTTAAGTCAATGGCGATGATTCAAACCTTGATCCCTAATTCAGTGCTACAATTACTCCAGTTTCTAATTAAATTGTAGTATTTACTGAAACCTACAATGTGCCCAGGACCCTGGGCTAAAAATTGGCAGGGGTTGAATGAGAAACACACAGCACAGTCACAGATATGGATATGAAGAAATAGTTAATGCAGGGTTATTTAAAATAGCAAAAAAGGCCCAATAACAGGGAAGGATATTAAGTCAGACTTTCCCTCCCCCTCTAAAAATGATTTCTGCCCTGATAATTCTTTATCTTAGAAAGAAACTTAGTTCTGTTGTCATTCAAGTAGATTTTGGATCAAAACGCAGTGGTGATTTTGGAACCAGATAGAGATGATGGTTGCACGACACTGAATGTACTAAATGCCACTCAACTGTATACTTTAAGATACTTAGTTTTATGTGCATTTTACCTCAATTTAAAAAATGCATTGAAGGGACCTCCCTGGTGGTCAAGTGGTTAAGACTCCATGCTCCCAATGCAGGGGGCCTGGGTTCGAGCCCTGGTCAGGGAACTAGATCCTGCATACTGCAACCAAGAGCCCACATGCTGCAACTAAAAGAGCCCGCGTGCCGCAACAAAGACCCGGCGCAGCCAAATAAATAAATAAATAAATATTTTTAAAAAAATGCATTGAAGAATTCTAGGCTCTGGGAAATTAGATAAGGTGTCCCTGTTAACTATTAGAAATAAAAATTTCCCAGTAGTGAATAAAATACAAAGTTAAAACAGTTTTCTGGAAAAAACTGTAACATTACCAGTAAAAACTGAAAAAAAAGCAAGCCTTGCAATTTGGGCGACTGAGTGGATTCGTGCAACCGTGACTCAGTGGAAGGAATCTGGATATGAAACCAGAGACCTGGGCTCTAATCCTAGTCTTGCTACTCTGCAGTGTGGCCTTGGGCAAGTTACTGACCTCTCTGAGCCTTCTCTTCTCTCTGTTAAGGGGAGCAATACCAACAACCTTGCAGTGCTGAGGTGAGGATTATCAATAGTATCTGTAAAGCACCTATGAGTACCCAGTACCAGTAAGTAGGTCACTTGATACATATTAAAGCAGATACTTAATAAATTTGCAATTAAATGTCTTATTCCACAAGTATGCTATTATAACTACAACTGGCATAAATGAGTATAAGCTTTGAAATAAATGTCTAATGTATACTTAATACACACATTCCATAAAGGACTTATATCCAGAATATATAAAGAACTCAGTAGAAAATAAGAATAAAAGACTTGGACACTTCACAAAAGAGAATATACAAATGGCCAATAAAGACAGGGAAATTTTAACCACAATGCAATACCAGTATGAACCTACTAGAATGGTTAAAATGAAAAACAGGAATACCAAGTATTGGCAAGGAGGTGAAATAATCCAAACTCCCATATGCTGTGCTGGTGATAATATAAATTGACACGACTGCTCTGGAAAACTTGGTATCAGTTGCTAAAGCTGAACACACAAGCAATTCCACTCCTAGGCACATAGCACCCAACAGAAATATATGAACTTACGTATGAACGTGAGTGTGTGTGTATAAATACACACACACACACACGAACTTATATATGTTCACCAAGACATGTGTAAGAGTGACTGTAGCAGCACTACTTTTAATACTTCCAAAAGAAAAACTAGCCAACTGTCAATAAGCACTAGAATGGATAAGACTGTGTTACATTCACACAATGGAATTCTATACAGCAATGAAAATAAACTAAAACTACACACAAAGATGTAGTTGCAAACATGTTAAGCAAAAGAAGCCAGACACAGGACATACTGTAAGATTCCACTTATATAAAGTGCAAGCCCAATTCACAAACGCAAGATAATGGTGACCTTATGGAAGTTCAAAGGGGAAGGGGAGACATGCAAAGGTGTGAGTGGGATTAGCTTTTGTGGAGTTTCTAATGTTTAATTTAGTGGTAGTCATCCAAGAAAAATTAACTGGTGAATCACTTAGGAGTAGTGTAGTTTTGTATGCATTTTAAAAGCTTGGATTAAGATAAAAATAGCTTAAAAAATGGCAGCTGCTGTCATAGATTCTTTGTCTGCAACATTATTGCCCCTGTTCCATTCTCACACCCTTTACTGCTTACTAACCATAAAATAACTATGTGACCTCCAAAACAAGGTCTCCTTTATGAAAAAAACCTCCTTGGGTACCCTTTTACATATATGGGAACATGATACGGTTTCTTAAAGTGTCCTTTCACTTGAAAAATCCAACCTGAAGATAATTCTGTATCAGGACATATAAAATATGACTTCATTCTTTCCCATGCTCTATTGATGAACATTTAGGCTTTTCTTATATTCTATTTATTACCAATACTGTTACACATCAGGTGTCTGCACAGGTGTGAGTACATCTGGAAGATAAACTCCAATACTGTATACTTCATTTATTCTCCTGTCTCTTAGATACCTTTACCTAGGTGATCCACAGATACCTCTCAAATTCTACATTTTCTCTTCGAACCATTTCCTCTTCTAACAAAAGGAATAAAAAAAACATAAAACAAGAAACATCTCGAGTCCTTGATTTCACCTTTATCCTCCAAATCCAATCTCGTCCATTTCTACTGGTAAAACATCTCTTCAACTCATTCATTTCCCCCTCCAACTTCATCAAGGTCCTGTATTACCTAGACTACTATATCAGCGTCCTGACTGGTCTGACTCCAACCTTGCCTTTTGCAGTCTCTAATAAGGCAGACCAAGTGATTTTCTACAAAACAAATTAACAAACTACATCAACTCACTTCCTGCAAATGAGCCTGATGGCTCCACATCATGGAAAAAAAGGCCTAGCTCTTTAATGTGTCTTAAGAGGCCTCTGCCTCTCTCATCACTGGGTTAGCATGCACGGGCTCCTAGCAAAGCATCCAACACATAGCAGGTATCCAAATGATAAAAGTATAAAATATTAAGCAGAAATTAGAAATCTTACCTCTTTGATCAGCTCAGACTGGCCCACAGTATAGCTGTAGTTGGCAATCAGGGTAGCAATACCAACATAGGATCTCACCAACTCTGCCAGAAGCCGAAGAATAGTGGAGGTGGGCATTAACGGTTTGCTGCCCTTGCCTTTCTGCTTGCCTTCCTCAGACGCCCGGTCCCCTTCTTTATCTTTCTTCCCATCCCGAGACTCCTCCGGAGTTGAAGCTGTTGAGAAAGAGCCAAACACTGGTTCAATTCCACACTGGAATATTGGCAAAATCAAGTCTTAGGTGGAAAGGATACTTCAGGCCACTAGTACAAACTGAATGCCCTCCTCCTACTGCAGTGGAAAGACAGATAGCTAATATGACACAGGTCTCAGATGCGCTCTACGGATATAGTACAACAGAGAGGCTTTACCCAACTGTTCACACATCGTCCGCCATTTCCCTCCTCTTATACATTTTATGTTCCAGAAATACTGTACTAATAGTAGTTCTCCAAACATGCCTTGTATACTCTTTTACCTCTTCTTCCCACATGTCTGTGTGGCACACATTTACTTAATCTAGCTAAGTTCAAAAGCTGATCTCCTCTATAAATGCTTTCCTGCTTCATCCAGGCATACCGAGATGCTATCATTATCATGTGCCCACTATATCTTATCCCAGCACGCCTCCATTCCAGCAGTTATCTTGTACTAAGAGCACTGCATGTCACCCTCACTAGACAAAATTCTTTAAGTGCAGGGAATGAATCTGATTCATTTTGGTGTCTACTATAGTCTGCCACATAGTGGGCAATGATGCTTCCCTTGAATGATACTACCATCACCCATACTATATACTACATATGAGCAGTAAGTCAACCAAAATGAGTTAGCCAATATTTTACTAATTATTAGCCTTTTAAGCATATCCTCCAGGGACTAAACTGGCATTAAGTACAACATCTCAACTTAGATTTCAAAGATCCTTCCTATCAAGGAGAAGGAGCTCTTGGAAGGTCTCATTAGAATTGCTTCCATGACATTTCTCTAATTCTTGGCAAGTAGCCAATGGGCTCTGTTGAAACTGCTAGAAAGTAAGAATCCACCATATAAATCTTGTAGCCAGAATAGTGTCACTGGCACCAAAGTTCTATAAGCCAGCATGGAAGCTACCAAAAGAAATATACAGAGAGGTTTAAAGAGTAGAACTAAAGGACGTTACCACAGCAACCACTACTGGGTTAGTTAAGCTACAGTTCCATTAACTTCATTTATTCTATATTCCCCGTGTTGTACAATATATCCTTGTAGCTTATTTTATAACTAATAGTTTGTACTTCTTAATCCCCTACCCCTATACCGCCCCTCCCCCCTTCCTTCTCTCCATTGGTAACCACTAGTTTGTTCTCTGTATCTGTGAGTCTGCCTCTTTTGTTATATTTACTAGTTTTTAAAAAATATACACATATATTTAAAAATTTATTTATTTTTTGGCTGTGTTGTGTCTTCATTGATGCACGCGGGTTTTCTCTAGTTGCGGCGAGTGGGGTCTACTCTTTGTTGCGGTGCGCAGGCTTCTCATTGCGGTGGCTTCTCTTGTTGTGGAGCACGGGCTCTAGGCACGTGGGTTCAGTAGTTGCGGCGCGCAGGCTTTAGTAGTTGTGGTGTGTAGGCTCAGTAGTTGTGGCTCACGGGCTCTAGAGTGCAAGCTCAGTAGTTGTGGTACACGGGCTTAGTTGCTCTGCGACATGTGGGATCTTCCTGGACCAGGAATCGAACCCATGTCCCCCGCATTGGCAGGAGGATTCTTAACCACTGCGCCACCAGCAAAGTCCTACTAGCTTATTTTTTTAGATTCCATGTATTAAGTGATACCATACAGTATTTGTCTTTCTCTGTCTGACTTATTTCACTTAGCATAATGCCCTCCAAGTCCATCCATGTTGCTGCAAATGGCAAAATTTCATTCTTTTTAATGGCCAGTTCCATTAACTTTAGCATATAATGAGGGGTGGGTGCAGGGCCAGGATGCCATATACTATGAAATGGAATAGATCCCAATAAGAAAACGTAGGCACGTGTGAAATGTTGATATAGAAAGCTGGCTTTTGGGCCCAGGGTCTTTGATTTACTTGGCTCTGGTCATTAATGGACGCTCTTTAACATCACTGTTGTGCCTATAGCACCAGCTCTCACTGGGGCAATCAAATGGCAGTCTTCTAAAGACCCTAAAGAAAGCATTGTAATTTCTGGAGCTGGTTGCAATGGGGCCTACAGTCCTGAGTTGCTAGCTCTAAGGAGATCTGCATGTATTCCTGAATTCCTGAAGAATATAAAGACTTAATCTGGTCTCAGATAACTGGGATGGACCTTTTGTTTACAGAACGCTGAGCACACCCCCGAGAAAGTTCACTTACGCAAGTAAACGTGACAATTATGCCTGTATTCCCCTATTGCCTGCCCAGGACACTCCGTTTCTTCAAGCTCTCTTCTCAAGAAATAAGAACAAAAGAGAAAAGCAAACCATTACCTTCTCCTTGGGATGTCCCAGATGTGGAAGTCTCAGTGGAGGCACCATCTGCAGCAAAGACCTGACTCTATGGGGGAAGAAAACTCCTGAGCCATTATTAATTTCAAAGACAGTTGTCCCCAAATGGCAGGACTCCTTTTCAGGGTACTGGCTGTAAATGTTATAGACTCTCTTTGTCTATCTTTTAACCACCTTTTCCTTCTGTATACTATAATCCGTGGGAAGCCATCATTATAAACAGCGACTGGAAGATTGAGGGGAAAGGGAACGGGGGAAGATGAGAATGAAAAATGAATTAAAGAAACATTTCTAATCCAAGGAGAAAAAAGAAAATCCCAGGGACAACCCGATCTTCATTTTTAGGCAACAGATAATTTATAGATACATCAAAATTAATACCTTTGAAATATCCCTGGCATAACCCTATATCCCATAGTAGGTACTGAAAAGGGAGAAGGCAGATAGAAGGTTGGAGCTGACTTACATTAATGGAAAATCCTGGCTGTGTGTCAAAGTCACTGCTCTGACGGGTAAGTGACCGGTACTGCTGGTATACATCATCACCCATGTCTTGCAAGAGCTGGCCAACCTCTTGAGTCATGCCCCCAGGTTTAGCATCAGATTTGTCTGCTAGAAAAATAAAAACAAAACAAAACTCTTTAGACTGTGCAATGTTAATGACCATCTGGTAGCTTGGTCAATTTTGCTCCAAGTTGCTACAGCTGTTTACACAGTAATATTGCTAGGCTTTGATTTAAGAATGAGAAATGTAGAGAGAGCATGGTTGAAAGCCTCATTCTATCACTAGTTTTGTGACCACAGGCAATTTACTCTCTTCACTGTCCTTACTTATCACTACTAAGCTTAAATGAACATACCTGACATTTTGCCTAGTACAGTGAGAGGTCAATAAATGGTTGCTATATATAGCCAAATTATTATTATTATTATTATTATTTTGGGGGGGGAGGGTTTAGGAGGTGGGGTAAAGGTTTTGCGATTGTGGGAAAAGCAAGGAGCTCTATAAGGATCAGAGTGCTGTATGGATGAAAAGCACTAAAGACTCAGATTTTCTTGACTTGTTAAATGCACTATTCATGAACTTTTGGCAATTCTGTGGGACCTATCAAATAAGTATGTCCTGAATAAAATCCAGAAGCATCTGACTGGAATGGAACTTGAGTTCCAAGCAATTCATTCATAACTTTCCCAATACTTAAAAGCAGCACCTTAACTAAGGACAAAAGATAGGGATGGTGGTCTCAGAGGTCAGGAAGCCTAGCCACACCTTCTAATATTGTTCCCAGATCTTAGGGCAACAACTATGTTTTGTTTCTGAGAGTGAAAACATTGGAGACTTCTTGGTATTTTATCTTCAACCTGCTCAACCTGCTTATTATCTCCTTTTTAATCTTTGTTCATTCTTCCCTCTGTATGGGATGTACTCTCATACAAAAGATTCTGGTAATCTCCTTATCCTTATCATTCATACTGTATGACTATTAACTTCTTCAGAGAAGTGGGCTATATGTCTTATTCATCTTGATTCCCAGAGAGTGGGCAAATAGTTGAGTGCTCACTAAGCCATGAGTTAGTTGAAGTGACCTAAACAAAGTGCCCAGCCTCCTCAGGTGGGCTAGTTACATACCTTCCTCTGGAGCATGGTACGCAGCCAGGGCATTTAACATGTCATAGATCACTTCCTTGATAGTATCAGGAATGACAGGCAGAGGTGAGGGCTTCAAAGGGGTTGTCTTCACCAGTTGTACAGCATTAGGGCCTTTAATTCTAAGATTTTCAAATTCATCATCTGAAGCTAAGCCAAAGTGAGACAGAGAAAAATCAGTCAATAATGAACGGGTACCTACATTTGGTTACTGATAAAGACTCAGAAGCCGGGTGGGGGGGCACTTCCAAACAATGTTCAAGTAGTCTACTAGAAAATCTGGCTTTTACCTTCCCTAAATCCCAGAGGATTTCATACAGCAATATCAAATAGTAAAAAAAAGAGTACAGGCTTTGGAGTTGGGGACACTTGGTTTTGAAATCCAGTTCTGTTACAGGATCATGGTCAAATTATTTCAACAAACCTCAATTTTCTCATTCTTGAAAATTTGAGGATTAAAGGAGACCATACATGAGAAATGCCCAGCACAGAGCCAGGGTGGGGCTCCTAAAATAATTAGTCCCTTTCCCAACTTTGAATTTAAAAAACAAACAAACCAACAAACAAAAAAACCCCTAAAGCCCCACGACCCCACAGAAAAGTTGAAAGGTTAGTACAAAAAAATCCATATACTTTTCATCTAGAATCACCATTTGTCCACCCCTAAATATGTCTACCTGCATCTAAGATCAAGGATATTTTTCTACATAGCCAGAATACCATAATACCCAAGAAATTTAACACAGATACAATTATATTATCTAATACATAGTAACTGTTCTAACTTCTCCAAATCTCCTTTATCTAGATTCAGCATCCCATCAAGGTTGGTGGTTTTCTCTCATCTAAAAGGAGATATTATCTAGGAGATCCTTGCATTTTTTCCTTTCACAACATTAATATTTTGGAAGAGTCTAGGTCAGTTGTTTTATGGAATGTCTCACAATTTGTACCTATCTAATTGTTTCCTCATAATTATAGGTCAAACATTTTTGGCAAGAATACACCGTGATTCTTCCTACTGTATCACATAAGTCACGTCCATTTGTCCCTCAATTATCACTCTATCTGTGAACCATTCACTGTTTACATTCACTGTTGTCACATCAAGCTAAGTTATTTGAAGGCAAGGACTAGACTGAATGAGTCCTTGGTATCTCTGGCAGGAACTACCACAGGGCAAGGACCAGAGAAGCTACTGAACTACCCCTGAATTGACCCACTTGATCAACTAGCCAATGTCCCAACGCTTGCCTAAGGAGGTTTTCCAAGTTATAGGCTTCCTCACAGAAAATTTTTGGAGTTATACTAAGCCACAGACCTCAGTGTCTCAAAGGCCAAGAGAAGGGTAAACTTACCAGTTCCTGAGCCTCGAGGGGCTGGAAGGGCAATGCGGATACAGCAGTTGGCCACTTCTGTGAAAATGTCTGGATTGCGGCATGCGGCTGGCCCAAGGACACGAAGGATATAGTTGATCTCCCGAGAGCCGAGGCTGCCAGATACAACACCAGAGGTAGTGCTACCAGCTCCACTTGTAGCTGCTGAGCGAACAACCTAGTAAAGAGAGGGAGAACACTGCTGATTAAAGACCACTTTCTAAAACACAACTGCATTCAAGGAAGAGTTACCAAGGATTAAAATACCAACCAAGTTCTGCCTCAAGACAGTGGAGGACAGCCTTTGATCTTTGGGAGAAAGATACACTCGGTCTTTCAAGTCCTATTCCTTCCCAATTCAAAAAATGTGGCTTACAAAAAAGTTACAGCATTCAGCATACCCCCAAAATTATCAGCTATTAGACTAGATGATATGTGACCTTTATAGAAACTGGGTAACGTATATAGATCATTGATCATCCAGATTATGGCTCCCAAATTTAAGTGCCAGCTCCTAGCCTTCCCAAATGCCATCCCAATTTTAAACCAGAATGGTTCAAACTCTAAAAATATGTAATATTGACATCCACTTAGTGTATAAAAACAAGATTAAATGCTTTCTTTATGTTTCAAAGTCAATAATCAGTCTTGGATAATGACAGCCAGGAGATATCAAACTACTTATGGACTGTTTGCTTTGATACCACAGGGCTTAGACATTGTCATGCTTTTGCTCTTCTCATAAAATGACTTGTTAATCATGGAAAATATAGGAAAGTATAACGAAAATAGTTCTACTGTATTTCCCACGATCTATTGCTTTGTGAATTATGTTCATAAAGGTAAAAATCTTTTGGACTCAATGCTTTTCTTACCAAATTGGTCATGCTCTTCAGTTTAGCATAACAACTTCTACATCTTGCCTGCCAGGCTGCTGCAATCGTAAAGTAACTCCCATTTTTTAAGTACAGAAAAGTGTAATTCCACTATGTGCCATCGTTTATTCAGTCCTCTGCTGGACATTAGATCTCTAGTCTTGATATTACAAGTAATTCTACAGTGAACTTTCTTGTATATGTACCTTGGCATACTTTACTTATCAGATAAATTCTTAGCCACAGAATTTCTAGGTCAAAGGATATCTTAAACTGACAGTACCAAATTGCCCTCCAATGTGGTTGCACCAATTTCCAATCCTACCAAAAGTAAGAGTATGCCTGGTTCTTCACACCCGTACCTGCAATGGATATTATCAAGCATTTACATTTTGCTACTTGATACGTTAAACCTGCCACTGATCTTCCTTTGTTTCCCACACCCCCAAATAAAATTTCCTTTAAGCTTACAAAGTTTTCTGTCATCCAAAAAGAACCTATATTTTTTCATAGCATTTTAAAAAGTTGTATAAGCTTTAAACATTTTAAGTATGTTTGTTTTTAAGTCAGAATCCTGTCTGTATATAGTTGTTTCTTCTCTGTTGGGCTGTCTCCTGACCTTGGATCAGTGTACATGCTGTCTTTAACAGCCTTCTTTTGGTTTTGCTCATGTCAGGTGAAATCAAACAGGCTGGCTGAAGAAGAACTGTCTGAAGAATGTGAGATATATACTCATATACGCATAGAAGCATGAAGTGGCACCACCTTTCCGGCAAGCAAGCTAAAAAACAATATATACCTTTTGATCCAATTTCTAAGCATTTATAAGAAAAACGACCTTAAATGTGACAAAGCTATGCACAAAAATGCAAATAGCAACACTATATATCAACATGGGAAATGATGTTCCAAGAGAGGAAATTGAAAGTGAAGGTCAGTAGCATTCACCTGATGATTGTTGAGAAAGAATTAGCAGAAGAAAGAGTTTGTAAAAGTACTGTGGAGAAAAAGCCTTATTGGTGAGATGTCAGCCCCCAACCCCTCTGTTGATGTCTTAAAGTTGATGACATAAAGGTTTTTATTTTTCTAATTGCTTTGTTATTTCTTCTACTGCTTTATATGTTTCCTAAAATAAACAAATAAACCTCAGTTTTCTCATGTGCACAATGCATATTTGTAAAGAGCTTATCACAGTCATAAACATTCCAAAAATTTTACTACGGCTGACCCTTGAACAACATGGGGGTTGGGGCACCAACCCTCCGTGCTGTCGAAAATCGACGAGTAACTTATAGTGGCCCTCCACATCTGAGGTTCTTTATCTGTGGATTCAACCCACTGTGGATTGTGGTAGTACTGTAGTGTTTACTATTGGAAAAAAAATCTACATATAAGTGGACCTGTGCAATTCAAACCTGTGTTATTCAAGAGTCAACTGTACTTTTACAACCCCAAAACACAACGTTTGGAAAACAGGCTCTTGGGTGAAGTACTCCTATAAGAGAATGACCTTTAAAACATGAACTTGGTGGAGGGTATCCTAGTTCCTTATTAACAAGTTTTGGAGGACACAGGGAGTGGGAAGGGTAAGCTGGGACGAAGTAAAAGAGTGGCATGGACATATATACACTACCAAATGTAAAACAGGTAGCTAGTGGGAAGCAGCCGTATAGCACAGGGAGATCAGTTCGGTGCTTTGTGACCACCTAGAGGGGTGGGATAGGGAGGGTGGGAGGGAGGGAGAGGCAAGAGGGAAGAGATATGGGGATATATGTATATGTATAGCTGATTCACTTTGTTATAAAGCAGAAACTAACACACCATTGTAAAGCAATTATACTCCAATAAAGACTTTAAAAAAAAAGTTTTGGTTCAAGAAACCTATATTGCTAGAGAGGACTTTCTAGATAAGAGCTACCACTATAGTAAATTTAAGGGTAAAAAATGTATTTTCTAGTACCTTTTAAATGTCACTCAATGGGATAATCTACCATACACCTAAGCAAGCACCTAAGCACACAGTTGGGAAATTTTGTTGGGCAGAGCATATCTGTTAACACCTAGTTATATACTTGATGAAGAATCAGAAGTCTATCTGCTCTGAGAGCAAGGAGAACAAGGTACTATGTAACACTAAACCAGCATCGGACACCAAAAGGACTCACCTTTTCCATGGTATGGCGGAGGGTGCAGGGGTCCTCAATAATGTGTCTTAAGAGAAGGGTGACCAGGGGAGTAAACCCATTGAAGCCTGAACTCTGGGTCAAATTCAAGATCATGCGGGTACTCTTCAGCTCTGCAAACATCATGGCATATTTGTGGTCTCGGGTGAGCCTCAGGCAGAGGCGAAGGGTGGCATGCAAAGTGTCTGGGTCCACAGGGACCCCTAGCATGCTCACACAGGCCCGGATTAAAACGGTCACCATATCCTCTGTCAGGCCCTGGATCAGGATCTCCCCAATTTTTGTTTCTTCCAGGCTTGTCTCCTTTTCAGTATTTGTACTGTCTAGGGCCAAGGGGGTATCTATAAATGGGAAAGTAAGTGTTCAGACAGTTAACTTGACATTTCCTCCCATCCTCTCCCTCTTAAGTAACCAGTCAAACACTTGGGTCCTATTAAGAGAAACAGACCAAATACCAATTCAAAGACCAGATGAAAAGGCACATAAAGAGGAGGACTGTGTATCTTTAAGTCACCAAGCAATCTGATGGATAAGAAATCACTCATGATGAAATCTGGCCAGAATTTAAGCCATAAAGGCACACTAGCTTTGTGTAAGACACTCCTTGAAAGATTCAAAACTAAAAGTCCATACCATTGGCTTTATTTTCTTTACGTTTGATATCCATTTCTTTGCTTTCTTCCAATGTCTTCTCTAGTTCCTGTCCATTGCTGTTTTTAGAATTTTTATTCAGCCGTGGTACCCTCAGGAGTGTCAGCATCACCGGGCGCCGGTTCCCTGTTTCCTCATTAACCTAGGAATTCAAGCAGACAAAAACATCTCTACCGAAAAAAGAATTGTAAGGGGGGTGGGGGAGCTGGAACTCTGTAGCAAAATGCTGTAACAGGAAGGAACCTTGGCAATTTATCCCACCCCTATCATTTACAGAGAGAAAGCCTGAAGGTCCTCAGAAGGAAAGTGGCATACACGAGACCCTACAGCAAATTATAAACTTTCCAATAGAGCAGACTCCATCCCCCAACCACTCCCTAATCCTTGACTGAACACTTAAAATCATTTCTGGGTGGGACAGTATCAAATTGCCACAGATTCATGGCCTAACACATGGCTTTAAGAAGACTCAGTTCTCTGAAAACTATACCCCATTTAGTAGTGGTAATACTGTTCTTATAACACGTCAGGACTGCTGGTTCAGGAAGAAGCAAGTGGAAAGGCATACTCAGCACCTTCCCCTCTTTTCAATCAAGTTTATGGCATTGAGTGAGCATGTACCTGCACCATTGTAGTGAACTGGACAGTGTATCTTCTTCGGCCTGCAGTGAAACGCACACTTGTCTCTCCAGATTTCCAGGCGGAATCAATAGTGCTATTGTTGCTTGCACTGTAACTACACCAACGTCCAGAGCGGTCATCAAACCAGCGCCAGTTGTTGTTGTTGGACTGTAGGTACTAAATACAAGAATACAAAGTTTCATTGTACTTCCTTACAAGGTTGATTGTTAGAAGAAATAGTAATTTCATCAGTGTTCATTGCTAAAGCTAACCCAGGAAAAAGAAATATATTGGACATTTAAAATGTTTTGCAAACCAAGAGAGAAGTTTTCATATAACTTAACCCTCGCATTCCTGAGCCTCTCCATATGCACAAAACACTCTATACCCTTATCCTGTGATGCTCTGCTTTCCTTTTGTTTCCAACTATTTTCCACAAAAGGTAAACATTTTAGATGTACTGGAACAAAACTTGTTTCTGGGAAGGTACTAAGATGATGTGGCGTATGTAATTTTCGTATAAGGAGCACTTGCTTTTGGAGGAATCCTTGCACACTCAGTCCTTCACATAAAAGAAGAGCCACTCCTCCTCTGGAGACAGAACACTTCTTTAACATTTACTTCCAGGGTAAGTTCTTAGACCCTTTAGCCAGCAGCTCCATAAAAAAAAAAAAAAAAAAATTTCTAACTCCCAATTCAAAAGAAAACTCTAGCTATCAAGATCCCTCAAGAGATTTATGCCTTGATCAGAGAGCTTTACATTTTTTTACCACTATCCCATATTCTCTTCTGGTCTATTCTTGCCTCAAGAAGCTGAGCCGTTCTGCTCACCACATACACCACATTACATACCTTAGTCATTTGGGCTCTCCTTTTTGAGGAGATGGCTGTCTTTTCATAGAAATCAATCAGAAGCAACACTGGGGTGATCCACCTATAACAGGAGAAATGATTTACTCTGGGCAAGCCAGAAACCTGCACAACGTGGGAAAACTTATCTTGATTTCATCAGGTACCTCACAATTTTCAAACCACAAAAGGTATCCAAGATTTGTCCCATACGTGCCCCAGAAAGCTGCCTGATTCAAGCCCTAAGCTTGAGGGCCCCAATCCCCAGGGCAATAGAAATGAAAACAAGAGAGATTACAGGGTCACTCACTTTGGGGTCTGGACCTCCTTTTGTTCCTTGGCGGCCTGTAGGCAGGGCTGAACCACTTCCAAGAGTTTGATTAGGACATTAAGGATGCCACTAGATTCAACCACCCAAGCACAAGGCAGCTTCAACTCCTGATTGATTAATCAAAGGAAAAAAAATAAAACAAATACCAGCTTCTACTCAGTATCAAGGATTAGCATGGTATAGAACATAAGAGTGAATGCTAATAGAATTGGTTGAATTCAAATTGCATTTCCACCACTTACCAGCTGTGTGGTCCGAGATTAGTTACTTAAATTCTCTAGGCCTTGGTTTCCTCATGGGTCAAAGGGAATAATTTCTATCTCCAAGGTAATTGTGATACACTGTGCCAACATAGTGGCTGGTACATTAGTATGTGCTTAATATGGAAACTGTTACTAGTATCATTAATATCATTAAGACCTGTTACCTACGCTAGTTGAAAAGCTTCTGATTTACAGACAACCTTTATAATCTTCCAAGGAAGATGGAATAATTAAACACAGCAACATAGTTAATGGTTCCCCTTACAAGGGCTACATAAAGTGTTACTGATGTAACAGGAAATCACTGGAAGTAATTTAAATGGCCGACAATAGGTAGTTATTTAAACTAGGGGACCTCAAAAAGATGGAATAGTATATACATGACGTGGGAAAATATTTGTAATATAATACTGAGAGAAAAGAATACAAAACTTTCTAAATACTCTGATCCCAATTGTTTAAATGTACAAAAAAAAGACTAGAAGAAAAATATTAGCCTGTCATTTGTGATTTTTTTAAAAAGGGGGGCTCATGAGTGATTTCTTTACGTTGTAATGTTTTGGGTGACCCCCAGCATTCAGTACTTTGCAACATTTCCCACAAGTATCTATTCACAAGTGCTATATAATAAGAATCACCACTTTTATCGCAAAGGAAAGCCCTGAGACTGTAGACACACAGACTGACACATATATTGGACTTAACTCCTGAGTTGCTACAAGGGTTTACTCCATTAAATCCAGGTTTTACCATTAAACATGATAAGCTAAGAATGAAGAATCACTTGCTCAAGGTTAGGTGCCTCCTAATTCCTATGATGGCTGGAACAAGAACATGTCCTGGCCAAAGCACGCTTTACCTCAAATAATCTGCTGACTGACCAGGTAGGAAAGAAGAGTCAGATTCTATCTGACACCTATTACCAAATTTCCACATCCTACCCCACTCTTTGGCTGCTAGTTAGTTTTCCTCAGAGAAGCCAAAAATATTCCACAACTTAACTGTAGTAGTCATTCTAAGTACCTTCTTATAATTACACCCCATCCCGCAATCCTCTAAGACCCAATTCAATTAACATTTGTTCTGAGAAGCCCTTCTCTCATTATCCAGAAGTGATGTATACTGCCCCCTCTGAACTCAGATAAAATTGTTTATGCCATTCATGTGGCATAGAATGCTGTATTTTGTACTTAATTGTGTGCATTACAGCCTATTAGAAGCTGTAGGCTATGAAATGCAGACATTTCCTTCATTTCTCTTTACCTTCTTCAATGTCTCAAATGGTAGGTGTTTGATGATTCTTTGATGAATGAATCACAAGGACCAAAAGGTCTAAATCTTACCTCAAAAAGCAGTGTTAAAAGCAAGATTCTAGTAGCCAAATTGGAGGCCTGGGGCAGGGTGGCCATCTGACTGATCCACTCTGACACAGTTTTTGTGTCACTTGTTGTCAGGGGAAGAGCGGCTTTGATCAATACATCAGCAGCTTCCCACACCTAGGAAAGCAGAAAAGTGGCCAAGTCAAAAACTGTAGATTGAGTATGATGAGGTATGTCAAAACATTCTCAACCTTATAAAATACTCCCTCCACCTCTAAATACATTCACTGAAGGAGAGGGGGTAAATATTAACATATTTACTATAGGGTGTCTGTATCAAAAGAAGATGTATGCTATTAAAGGAGCACCTCTAAAAAATTATTTTCTTAGGCTAGATTACAAGAAGTCTAAATTCTAAGTTAAAGAAAATGAATATTTTTAAAAATTTTCTGGTGCATATACAGAGTCAACCCCACAAAGGTTCTACCAACTTAAAATCTTTCACTACACCCGCCCCAGAATTATCATTAAAAACAGAAAACAAAAATCCCAGTTAGAAACATTGGTCTTGCTTTAGTATGCACGTTAAAAATTTCTTGTAATGAATTTTATGTAATTGCTCTTGTCTATTAAGGTTTTAGTTTGCTTAAAATCACTTCTATAAGCTCTTAATATAGATTAAAGATAACTAAACATTGGTCATATCTTGTGGGGGGAAGAAAAAGGGTTTATTCAGTTTGCCTTTTACTCTTGTGATGTTTCCATACACTAAAGTTATGTTTACATACAACACTTACTTTCTTCCTCTGTCTCTAAACTTAAAAAAATATATAAAACAAGATTCCAATGATTTAAATACATAAATCATAAAAAAACAGTAAAGGAAATACAACCAAAATGCTAACTGACTATGTGGGAATTTAGGGTAATTTATTTCTTATTCTACTTCAACAACTAGCATACATTAATTTCATAATGAGGAAAAACACTGCTTAAAAAAAGACAAACAATAGGTCACAACTACTCATTCGGATGGGGACTCATCTGTCAGAATGGTTGTTGCATAGGAGGAGAGGGAAAAACATTTATTTAGGCCAGGGGGCCTAACTTGGCTCAAGAGTGAGAGACATTTTTGACATTTTAGATGAATCTAAGAAGAGACACCTAGAAAAAGAGAGCTTTGTTTTTTTCTTTCAAAGATATTTTTTTGTGTGTGAAGCAGTTAATTCATGTTTTGCAGGAAAACACTCAAGAAAGAGCTAGATTACTAGAGCTACAGAATTCAAAGAACGAATACATCCATATCAAATAAAATGCAAAAATACTCATTAAAAAAATAAAAAAAGAAATCAGGTTTTGATAGATGGCAGGAAAACCATTTTACATACTCCCCTCTTCTGGCCCCTGGAGAACTTACCTGATTGACTACTTGCTTCAGAATCATGTCTCGATAGTCTGCTCCATTACGTTTGATTGCTGTCATGATCAGATCACACACCCGGTACACTGTGTCTGGGAGCTCATCAAGAAGGTGAAAGCAGCCTGGCAACATGGTATCTGTGAAAGTGTGGAGTTCATCTTGCTCCAATGGATCAGCATCCTGGAACTTCTCTAGACATTTAGCCTCTTCCTCTTCCTGCTTTTCCCGAGCTTTCCGTTCCTCCTCCTCCTTCCGGCAAGCAACTTCCTGGAGGCAGGGAAGGAAGAAAGTGAGAAGACTCTAAAAATGTATCTGCCCTACCATATGAATATTCTCTACCTTCTCCTCAAGCAGGTGATACATTCGTTAGAGTGTGGCAATGAGTATGAGGGCAGCCACACAGGCTAAGGCAAGACAGGGGAAGGACACCTCCAATCCTCAAAGCACTGGCAACTTAGGTGCATCATCCTACATCACCCCTCACAAATATCATTTGTAGACATTGCCCTGCATTCTCTGCAGGTATGGTAAACTGAAGTAATCATTACCTAGATTCCTAGGTAATAAAGACAGCCAAGTTTGGCCTAATGGGTACTACCAAGGACATTTTGGGCCTCTTATTTGACAATAAATATTAATGCTTCATCTGTTTCACTTAAAGCTTCAGGTCAATGTAATGTAGATTAGTGATGGCAAGGTTGGGATGAATGAGTATTCACATGTCTTTGTTTAGACTTTAATTCGACCAATTACTCTGCAGTAGTAGCAGAATGTTCATAGAAATACTAAGATTAATGTGTCAGGCCCTCTTGGAAGCCCCGTTTCCTAGTTACCTCAGGTGACTCTGCCCTTTGATCCATTGGGATATCCTGTCCCAGAGACATGGCAATTGCTCTCATCATCTGGTCCTCTTCGGACATACTCAGATCCTAAAGAGCAACAACAGAAAATCCAGCAACTATACACACTCCAAGGAACTACACACACAACTCATAAGGAACCAGACATCCTGTGCTCAAGCTTTAGAGAGGAAGAGAAGGGGCTCTGAATGCTGCTCTCTAGAGTCAAACTCAATTAGGCTTACCTGGTCACTTACGAGAACGAGAGGGAAAAATCACAATAAAATTAAATATAGGAAAGGAGCTTCAATGTGACCACCTATTTGGCATCTCACAAGAGAGCCTTCCTATTACTTTCTTATTATGCATAATTTAAGAGTTCCTCTGCAAAGTCCAGTAATTTCCATGACTAGGAGACAGAAAGCTTCTGCTCCTTATATTCTAGAGCTATGAGAGTTAGCATATAAAGAAAATATTGGCACGGAGAAGTAAAGCACATCAGCAGCCAAACCAATGCCCTGAAAGATTAGAGCCCTTGAGCCAACTCACCCGAACAACTCCTCCCATGATCGGGGGAGGGTGGGTTAGAAGGTACTCTGTGGCCTGCTCCATGGTGCTGGTGTTCAACAGGGCCTCCATAGCATGTTCCCTTGTGAAGCCCATGTCCATGAGCTACAAAAAGAAGGCAGGATCTCAGAACCATGGTAAAAGAGAAATCCAAATGCATTTTAAAAAGAAAGGAATCCTTTTAAGACGTAAACAAGTTTTCCTAACTTCATATGAACTGAGAACATTTATAAGGTTAAGGCAGTTAGATAACGTGAATGATCCTTTCTGCCTGGTGCCTCCATACCATTTACACAGAGCTACACATTGAGGCAAGGAGCCAAGGTGATTCTCAATTCCATCCTTTAAGAAAATTCACCTAGATGGTTATTATCATTAGGAAGATTATTCTAATTCAAAGATTGAGACACTCACAGAAGCAAAACTTGGTCCCACTTTTCGTGAAGACAAACTGGCAACAGAACAAGAGCCTGAAAAACTGACCCAGGAAATCTACAACTAGGAAATAATCATGAGATGCACAGAAAAATTTGTAGAAAAAGAAACTATACATCACAGCTTTACAACATCAAATAATAAGAAAATCAACATATCCAGCAATAAAAGAATGATTAAGAAGTAAAAAAGACCCATTTTCTTAATGACAGTGGTATAAGCCTGCATACTGTATGATGTTACTATGTAAAAATTAGGCATAGAACTAAGTGATGAAAAAAAGGACATAATGACTATTTTGTGTGGTGATATTAAGAATGCCTTTAAAAAGTATTTCAGTATATTTCTAACTTTTCTTTAAGTGAGCACTTTTAACTATTATAATAAAAAAAAGTGGCATGTACATATAGAAGACATGTTTGAACAGGACTCTAGATATAAAGAGAACACACATACATACACACAAATTGCAAGAGGAGTACGCTAAATGCTGTTTGAGACTGAAATGTGAGGATCTAAGTGCATCCCCCCCCGCCGCCACTTCTAGCCTCCAATTTTTTAAAATTTAAAAATGAAAACAAAAGTTTTATAGGTGACTAAGGTTTCCGAAAGCTCTTGATGGAAAATAAATTTGGGCCACGATATTCCTTCTCTTCATAGACTAATGAGAAAGTAGCTGAGGACAGTTTGCCTCCAAAGAACATGGCAACCACAGCCTACTGAGAATACGTAAAAGACTTCCAATACTAAACAATATGCTTGGGAGGACACAAATCTTTTACCTATTAGGAGTACTGAAACTATTCTCCAGCTTTCTCAGGAGAAGAAAATAAAGAATAAGAGAGGGAACATATTTAAACCTATCCCCTAACAGGACCAGGCATTAAGAAACTTAGAAACCCCACGAGCAGTATACTCTCCGGTGCAAAGTCTTGGCCCTGGAGTGTGAGGTCAGAACCCCACCTGTTGTAGTTGTTGCTGGTTGACTTGAGGTTCCCGGCGGGAGCCACCTTCCTCTTGTCCTGTATCCTCTTCTCCTCGAGACCCCTCCTTCTCTTTGCTCAGTCTTTCTCGAATAACAGGTTCTCCTCGGAGGATGTGGCACAGGATGGCCAGCATGGACTCAGCCATTCGCCCACCATACACCTTCAAGGGTTTCCGGTTCCACAGGTTCTTGATGCAAGTAAAGGCTGCCTATAAGTCATTTGAAAAGCTGTGTGAAGATCATTTTGTTTCAATTCAAAACCCCAGGAAGAATAAGTCAAAGACTTATGAGACGGTCCTTCCACAATCAGTGCCAACAAAATCCTAGGCAGTACTGAGGTTGGGGGGAGCCCAAGGAAGTACAGAGAAGGGGCATTTAACCCAACCTGGAAGTACCAATCTGAAGTTTACAGTTCAAATGTTTACACCACAGAAAATTATCAAGTGATCTCTATCCCATTCTGCAAGGCAGCCCTATCTGGGAGTAGGATCCAGTGGTTCTCTACCAATCGAGTTGTTTCACTAAGAAGGACAAAACAGAGTGGGAGCTACCCAGTTGGCATGAGAAATTGCTCTTGGTTTTAGAATGCTGACTACTCACTTTCTGAGTTACCACAAGGAAGCGGAGGGCACTGAATTGTGGAAAGTTCTGAACACCTCCAGGCAATTTGGCAGGCAGTGAATGTGGAGATTCAAGCACCGTGGTGGGATTCACCATCTTCTCCACCAGCATTAGCCAGGCATCTAGGAATTCTCCTGTGCCATCAGGTAAGTCTGAATGTTCTAATCCCTCAGCAACAGGAACTTTGCCTCCCATGGACAGAGCCCAATTGAATGTTCTAAATTCAAATAAGAGAAAGTATAGAGATAGAATATTAGTATTTTAGATTGGTGATGGGGAGAGAAAGGGACACATTCAAAAGCTTCCCAGTCCCTCCTCTTGGAGCTACTGCTTCCAGTCTATCCAACATTTATTAGCTTTACCCCCCACCCCTTTTTTTTTACTTGAAGTATAGCTGGTTTACAATGTTGTGTTAGTTTCTGGTATACAGCAATTCAGTTACATATATATATATATATAGTTCTTTTTCATTATAGGTAATTACAAGATGTTGAATACAGAGCTTTACCTTTTATTTGGGTTTTTATTCCAGCTTTATTGACATATTATTGACATGTATTTGTTATACGCATATATGGCAAAATTACTACCACTTCTAGCTTTACTTTTAAAGCCAAAACAAACAAAAACCCTAAAGTGAAACTTAGCTTAGAATCTTCTGACCAAAAGAAGCAGAAAAATGATCATATTCAGAGAAAACAGCAGAAAAGGACAAGTCTATTAGAAAAATATGTACCAGACATTACAAGCCAAATGAAGAAAAACAGAGACCCTTACAAACATTCCTAGGACAGGCTGAATCCCACCCTCCAGGAAGATGGAGATAAATACAGTTAGTTCCTGAAACGTGAAAGGGTATACCCAATGGCTGTCCCTATGTATCCCACTGTCACAGGATAGGTGGCTTAGAAAGCTGTGGGCTGCTAAGGCACACAGAAAAGGCCAAACTCCAAACAATGCTTCTCTGTAAAGCAACATGATCCTTACTCAAAAAGAGCATTGTGGCCTCCAGAGCAGAGAAATTTTTGCAGCATGAGGTGGTAGGGATACTTCCTCTCATCAAACAGCATTGGGGATGTAAAACCAACTGAACAGATGAAGAATGTCAGCCTGGAAGAGGGAAAAAGCAAAAAGTTAACCTTCTCTGAGGCAGACACAGAAGCAATGGGAAATTCAAGTAAAAGCCAAGAGTAAAATTTAACATTGCACTGAAGTGACTGATAGACTGACTAGAATGCAGGTGGGTGACTAGTTTGGATATTAAAATTTCTAAGGCAAAAAAGGGTGACAGTTCCCACCTACTAGTAAATACAAGGTTATTGGAATGCAGTTTGATTACAAATGCTTTTAAAATCTCTATATTTTAGACTAGGCAGAACCAAAACAAATAGCTTAAACAGTATTTGGGGTACACATTTAAGAGTAAAACAAGGGACCTCCAAGTCCTCTAATTCAGTGGCTCACTCTGCATTCAAGTGGAGAAGGAACCAATTAGATTCTTTCTGCATCTCAAGCGGAACCTCACCTGAAGCGTGGAGTAGGCGTATATGGTGGAGGCTGCCAAGATAAGCCCTTTGTGAGGAGCTTAGTGAGAGCTGAGGCCGTTGATCGAGCAGCAGGTGTTGGTGCTGTGGTGGTGCTGGCAGCATGATGGCTCCTTCTCTGGCGGACAGGAGACCCCACACAAAGTTTAACAAGGAGTCCAAATAGCTCAGCCAGTGCTCTGCCTAATCTAGAGGAAGCTGGAACCCAAAAGTCAGAATAAGGCTGTACAGCATTTTCAGAATGGTTTCATTATAACAGACACATTACTGTTAATACATTTTAATGACTGACTACTCCCTCCCACTCAAACATTCTATGAAACACCTGGATTTGTCTCTACATATGATATCTGAAAAGGAAGCTCCGCAGGGAATAAATGCCTCTTTTGAAGGCAGGAGACTGAGAAGTATGTTGGCATTCAATATATAATAAATATGAAAGACAAACAAGATAAGCACTCACACTGTTAGGAGATATAAACTGAAACTACCTTTGTAGAAAGCAATACACAATATGAACTATTTAAGTAAATGATATATCTATGTATTGAATTATGGAGTCACGTAAAATGCCTACAGAGAACTTTAAAAATGGCAAAAATGCTAACAACTTAGACCAGAAAAGAACATCACATATATACTAGTATCGTCTCATCATAACATTAAATGTATGGTCCCCAAAGGAAAAAAGGTTGTTAGGAAAAGCATGAAAATTTAAAAAGTGGCCTTCTTAACACATTATATTTGGGTAATTTCCTTGCTTTTCTTAAAACATTTCTCTGTACTTTTTCTATAGTGAATATTTATTACTCCTAAAATCACAAATGAAAATGCTGTCACAACATGTCTGAAATAAACATTATTTCATCATGATCCAGGTCTGAATCAAAGCACATCTCTTAATTATACACATGTATATATGAACCCACTGTAAAAAAAATAGGCTCTACTTGAGCTGGTACCACATATCGTACCCCAAAAGCTCAGTAAGCTCTGAGATATACAGCATAAGAAGAAAGGAACAGGTCTTTTCTTTTTCCCAATCCATCCAAATTAGGATCTCCCAATCCTAATGAGGGATCAGGCTACAGATACTCGCACTGCCTGGCTGGAGGTTGGGTGGGCCTAGACTCTGAAAGCCTAATGCATGTACACATTAAGTTTGTACTTTTCCACCACCGTTTTCAGGTGAATAGACAGCAAAGTGGCTCAAAGGTAGTCAGCAAGGATAAAAGAGAAAAACAAAAGGCCAGTAACCATAGAGAAACAGACATCAAAAGCATGGGCTGGGCCCACACAGAAACCTCAGAATGTTCCAAGGTCACAGAGGTCTAACAAAGAAAGGGGAGATAAACATTAGCATCTTCTTGGATGGTCAATTTTTCTTCAATTTGGGGAAAGCGGCAGTAGACTTTCAAATTAAAACAAAGGAGCAGAATTAAACAAATTAAAACAGAACATAAAATTCAAGGAGGTTTAAAATAACAAATGGAAACACCAAAGGCCATATTTTGCTTGCTTTTGGGCAGAGCCCCCAATTCCCAGGAGTTGTCTACATTTTCCTTCACATTAAGGTGTCAGAAAGTGGCAAATGTACAAAATTGGTAGAGGTACAGAACACAGAAAATAGGTTCCCCACTGATTTTACATTAAGGGGCAAAAGATGGCAAAGACAGATCAGTGCACATCTTTATTCACTGTTTTGGTTGCACCGCACAGCACGCGGAATCCTAGTTCCCCGACCAGGGATTGAACCCGCACCCCCCACAGTGGAAGTGCAGAGTCTCAACCACTGGACCGCCAGGGAAGTCCCCAGTGCACATCTTTAATGTGGTCTTGCATCATATTACTGTAGTCTCCACAGAGCTGGCAAAGTAACTACTAAAACACAAATCAACTATGTCACTTGCCAGCTACACTTGAGGGACAGAGAAAGGAAAAGGAGACTGAGTGCAGTAGCCAGACAGGTAACAGGAAAGCAGGAGGGCTTAATATTAATACCACAAAAGCCAAGAAAAGAGTATTTTGAGAAGGAGGTGATAGGTCAACCATCATGCTGCGGAAAAGTGAGAAGTGGACTGAAAAGTATCCAATGGACTTAGCAACAAGGAGGTTACAGATACCTCGGTGAGACATTTCAGGGAAATGGTAGGAGCAGAGGTCATTTGCAGTAGTAGAAGAGTGAGCAGGAAGAAAAGGAGGGGTAGACTTGGCTTTCAGAAAGCGATTCTCTCATCTCTGTATCCCTAACAGTACAGAGCCTGTCACATGGCAGACACCTGAAAATGAGCCACCAAGTTTAAAACTTCCTTAAAGGAAACAATACAGCCATACCAGGCTCTAAAAGGGAGCAGAAGAAAGAGAATCACCTGACAATAACGGCTTGATTTGCTTGATTCTGGCAGCCATGGCAGGTGTGATTTTAGATTTGCCCTTAGAGTCTGAAGCAGTAGGTTCATCTGTCTCCATAGGAGCCAGCGTGTCACCATCAAGCCCAATGCCTTCCAACAAGCCCTGGGTAGAAGCATCCATACTTCCAGCAGTTCCATCCTGTTCCCCATCTGTAGACATAAGAGGGGAGCAATAAGACCATGTTGACCCAGCACTCACCTGGTTCCTTGTTCTGAAGAGTCCGAAGAAAGAGGTACCTACAGTGCTTGTTACTAAAATGTCCACAACTTTCTAAATCTGAAAAGAAAAAAACGGAAAACTGTACTTCTTTCCCTGGAGTCCTTCTAAGTAGCTAACACTGACTTCTTCCAATGAGAGCATGTTAAAAGTCTTAACTTTCAAGGGCTACCTTGGAAGACTGTAGGCACACTGCATGACCCAGAAACTTCACATAAACTGCAGTGTGTGTGGTGACCCCATGCACTCAAGGCGCATACCCCACTAGAATTTTAGAGCTCGTTAATAAACTCATTTGGACATCACAGATTACCACTAGAGAAATATATTTCCTAGAATTTAAGATTTTTGTATATGAATGTGAGATGAGTCTTTTGGGGGGGGGTGTGCTCTTGATCTAAGAATCAGCATTAGGCAAACTATAAAACACATCAAATTTTCTTTCTAATATTCTGGAAAAACTATGTGGAAATGGAGATACCTTTGTTAAATGTGAAAGAAACTGCTGGGGAAAAATATATCTAAATTGTTATGCAAGGCAATTCTTTGACTGCGAGTCTAATTTTGTTCTTGGTTTTTAGTAAATTATTTTATTCTTTCCTTGACTTAAAGTTGGTATA
Organism: Balaenoptera ricei; assembly: GCF_028023285.1. NCBI lineage: Eukaryota > Metazoa > Chordata > Mammalia > Artiodactyla > Balaenopteridae > Balaenoptera > Balaenoptera ricei. The sequence goes on from NC_082660.1 coordinate 47,650,653, forward strand.
TTTAAGACTGACAAAATTTGAGATTCTAACACTTGGTTTCGTCCATTTTCGTGTATATTTTATTAATTCTGTCCCCTTCCTCCACAATACAATAACTAGCTGTCATATAAAATCCTTATTTGTTGTTTCATAACTTATGTCTGCTTTATTAGTTCCTTATCATTTTCTCTATCTTTAGCAATCTCAATACAATTTTTAAGCATATCTTTTTTTTAAACATCTTTATTGGAGTATAATTGCTTTACAATGGTGTTAGTTTCTGCTTTATAACAAAGTGAATCAGTTATACATATACATATGTTCCCATATCTCTTCCCTCTTGCGTCTCCCTCCCTCCCACCCTCCCTATCCCACCCCTCTAGGTGGTCACAAACCACTAAGCTGATCTCCCTGTGCTATGCGGCTGCTTCCCACTAGCTATCTATTTTACGTTTGGTAGTGTATATATGTCCATGCCACTCTCTCACTTTGTCACAGCTTACCCTTCACCCTCCCCATATCCTCAAGTCCATTCTCTAGTAGGTCTGTGTCTTTATTCCCGTCTTACCCCTAGGTTCTTCATGACCTTTTTTTTTTCTTCTTAGATTCCATATATATGTGTTAGCATACAGTATATCTGATAGGTTTTTTTAAAAAAAATATCTTTATTGGAGTATAATTGCTTTACAATGTTGTGTTAGTTTCTGCTGTATAACAAAGTGAATTAGCTATACATAAACATATATCCCCATATCTCTTCCCTCTTGCGTCTCCCTCCCACCTTCCCTCTCCCACCCCTCTAGGTGGACACAAAGCACCGAGCTGATCTCCCTGTGCTATGTGGCTGCTTCCCACTAGCTATCTATTTGGTAGTGCATATATGTCCATGCCGCTCTCTCAGTTCATCCCAGCTTACCCTTCCCCCTCCCTGTGTCCTCAAGTCCATTCTCTACGTCAGTGTCTTTATTCCTGTCCTGCCCCTAGGTTCTTCAGGACCATTTTTTTTTAAAGATTCTATATATATGTGTTAGCATACGGTATTTGTTTTGCTCTTTCTGACTTACTTCACTCTGTATGACAGTCTCTAGGTCCATCCACCTCACTACAAATAACTCAGTTTCATTTCTTTTTATGGCTGAGTAATATTCCATTGTATATATGTGCCACATCTTCTTTATCCATTCATCTGTCCATGGACACTTAGGTTGCTTCCATGTCCTGGCTATTGTAAATAGAGCTGCAATGAACATTGTGGTACATGACTTTTTTTTTTTTATTCTTTTTTTTTCATGACTCTTTCTGAATTATGGTTTTCTCAGGGTATACGCCCAGCAGTGGGATTGCTGGGTCGTATGGTAATTCTAAGTTTAGTTTTTTTTTTTTTTTTTAACTTTGGGTTTATTTATTTTATTTATTTATTTATTTATTTATTTATGGCTGTGTTGGGTCTTCGTTTCTGTGTGAGGGCTTTCTCTAGTTGTGGCAAGTGGGGGACACTCTTCATCGCTGTGCACGGGCCTCTCATTATCACGGCCTCTCTTGTTGCGGAGCACAGGCTCCAGACGCGCAGGCTCAGTAGTTGTGGCTCACGGGCCTAGTTGCTCCGCGGCATGTGGGACCTTCCCAGACCAGGGCTCGAACCCGTGTCCCCTGCATTGGCAGGCAGACTCTCAACCACTGCGCCACCAGGGAAGCCCTATGCTTAGTTTTTTAAGGAACCTCCATACTGTTCTCCATAGTGGCTGTATCAATTTACATTCCCACCAACAGTGCAAGAGGGTTCCCTTTTCTCCACACCCTCTCCAGCATTTATTGTTTGTAGATTTTTTAAAGATGGCCATTCTGACTGGTGTGAGGTGATACATCATTGTAATTTTGATTTGCATTTCTCTAATGATTAATGAGCATTCTTTCATGTGTTTGTTGGCAATCTGTGTATCTTCTTTGGAGAAATGCCCATTTTTGGATTGGGTTGTTTTCTGGATATTGAGCTGCATGAGCTGCTTGTATATTTTGGAGATTAATCCTTTGTCAGCTGCTTCATTTGCAAATATTTTCTCCCATTCTGAGGGTTGTCTTTTCGTCTTGTTTATGGTTCTCCTTTGCTATGCAAAAGCTTTTAAGTTTCATTAGGTCCCATGTGTTTATTTTTGTTTTTATTTTTATTTCTCTAGGAGGTGGGTCAAAAAGGATCTTGCTGTAATTTATGTCATAGAGTGTTCTGCCTATGTTTTCCTCTAAGAGTTTTATAGTGTCTGGCCTTTCATTTAGGTCTTTAATCTATTTTGAGTTTATTTTTGTGTATGGTGTTCTAATTTCATTCTTCTCCATGTAGCTGTCCAGTTTTCCTAGCACCACTTATTGAAGAGACTGTCTTTTCTCCATTGTATATTCTTGCCTCCTTTATCAAAGATAAGGTGACCATATGTGCATGGGTTTATCTCTGTGATAGGTTTTTTTTTTTTAAATTTTTTATTTATTATTTATTTATTATTTTTATCTTTGGCTGTGTTGGGTCTTTGTTTCTGTGTGAGGGCTTTCTCCAGTTGCGGCGAGTGGGGGCCACTCTTCATCGCGGTGCGCGGGCCTCTCACTATTGCGGCCTCTCTTGTTGCGGAGCACAGGCTCCAGACGCTCAGGCTCAGTAGTTGTGGCTCATGGGCCCAGTTGCTCCGCGGCATGTGGGATCTTCCCAGACCAGGGCTCGAACCCGTGTCCCCTGCATTGGCAGGCAGATTCTCAACCACTGCGCCACCAGGGAAGCCCCTCTGTGATAGGTTTTTATACACAGAATTATCTTCACTGTTTTCTTAATAGTTTATCAAATTCATTTTCGCCCTGATACAGAGTATAGGAGAAGAAAACTTTCTAGAAAAGCTACTTCTGTTAATTTTTGGTTTGTTGCATTACGGTCAGAAGATTGTATTGGGTGGGCCAAAAGGTTCATTCGTTTTTTTCCATAAGATGGCTCTAGTAGCACTTAGTTGTCTTTTAACTTCCTTCAAAACAATTTTGTTAGATTTTATGTGACAGCTGTCTTATCAGCATGCATTTAAAAAAAGACTTATTAAAATTGGTGAATTTCTGTGTAGCCATTTTAATATTGAAGATGGGAGGGAAAAAAAGCAACATTTTCAGCATATTATGCTTTATTATTTCAAGAAAGGTAAAAACGCAACTGAAATGCACAAAACGATTTGTGCAGTGTATGGAGAAGGTGTTGTGACTGACTGAAAGTGTCAAAAGTGGTTTGCGAAGCCAGAGCCACTTAGGATAGTCATTTACCATTTTAACGTAAGAAATTAAGCTTCTGAAAAATAAGCATACAAAAAAAATTAAAGACCCACCATAATCTTTGTTACAGTAATTTCTAAGAATCAATCTTACATTCTCAAAAAACTACATACAAAGATGTTCAGTTTTCAAAATAGTACATTAGAAACAACAGGGAATGGTTAATTCATGGTACCTTTACATGGCACTTAATATTAAGTGAAAAGAGATCTGTAAAATATTATGTCTAAGATAATCACAACTATGTTAATAAAACATACCTTCAGGGAAAAAGATTAGCAGATACTTCCAAAATATTTTTTGTGGTATAAATATGGGTGATTCTTCTTTCTACTACATTTTCTAATTTTTATCATTGTGGGTATGTATTTTTTTAATAGAAAAAATAACTGAAAATAGTTTAATTTTAAAATAAATAATTAAAAATTAATGAACGGAAAAAACTGAAGACTACAGATGATAGACCTACTAAAATTTCACAATAGACCTATAAAGACAGAGACAGACAGAACTTAAGAGAATTAATGGCTAGGATTTTAGTTTCTTGGAGTTACCTGATCTTTTTCCGCCCTGGGTCGTACCTGCCTTCTCATCCTTTGGAACCAGTTTCTGCATGTCCGCCTGACCAAATTCACACCCAGATGGCAGGCTGCAAGAAGAGAAACAGTGAGCAAAAAAACCTCTGATAACTCATCTTTTTAATGTTGTGCTTGGTCTCTGACCTGCTTGGCTGACACTATCCCCCTCCTATAGCAGGTAAGTTAACCTAATAAAACATCTGCAATGATGGAATTCCTGAGGTCGTACTCAACAGGTTTCCAACTCAACTCTTTATATCTGGCTAACAACAGGACCAAACTGTAAACACCCACCATGCTGACACAGCATAATTGAGATATCAGGTTAAAGATGACACATTTGTAAGGAAGTCCTTTGGCTGATAAGTGGGAAGGACAATGCTATTGGTTAAATGTTGTGTCTCCTCAAAATTCAAATGTTGAAATCCTAATGTCTGATGAGACGGTATTAGTAGTAAGGCCTTTGGTAGGTGCTTAAGTCTTAAGAGTAGAACCCTCATGAATGGAACTAGTGCCTTATAAAAGAGGCTCCAGAGAGATTCCTAGTCCCTTTTGCCATGTGAGGATACAATGAGAAGTCTGCAATGTGGAAGACAGCCCTCACCCAACCATGCAGACTTCCAGCCTCCAGAATTCTGAGCAATAAATTTCTGTTGTTTATAAGGACCTAATCTGTGGACTTTGTTATAGCAGCCCGAATGAACTAAGACAGACAAGGAGGCCTCTGAACTCTTTACCTTTCTATCCTTGACCAAAGCAATACCCCAGGCTCACTAAAGCTTAGTTTCTCTGTTAGGAAAGACAACAGAGATAGTAAAAGAGATGACCATTTCCTTACCTGTTTGGGGTACACAGGGAGAGAAGGACAGTGCTTTCCCACACCAGGGAACAGTATAACTGGCTCAGCTTGCTCAGAACACTCAGACCCAACTGAGAGCCCCACTGGTTTACGGAGATGGAACGAATTTCACTCTGTAGCCAAAGTAAAACAGGTGATCTTTGGGATGCCCTCTGAACATTTATATTCAAAATCAACTTTCAGCTATTTACAAAGGATAAGGGATTTCTATTTTTCCTTCCTTACTATTCTCAGAGTTGTGTACTTCATCAAAATTTCCACACTTAAGAGATCATAGTTCCAGAAGGTATTCTCTTACAATATTTACAATCTGTCTCTAACATCCCTTCTCATTTCTTCTTTGTAAAATGAAAAACAGGAGTCATAGGCAACTCTGTTCTTCTAAATGGAAGAAACAGTTTTATAGACACATTGACAGCTTCCTAATTTTTTTAGATGGTGAGGGGGCTTGTTATTTCCTGTTTATTTCTTTATTTCAATCAATCAAATCACTCCCTAAAGCTCTGCTATGTAATTTAATTATTTTCTAAATAGTTTGTAATTGTGCTTTTCATTTATTTTGATCCAAAGAACACACTCCTAGCTCAACAGCATAAAACAGGGCTGCTAAAAATACGACACCAATAATCTTTAGACTTGATTACTTGACAACTAAAGGTAGCAAAACTGTAAGCACTCAAAAAACAAATAAACAAACCCCCCCACCCCCAAACTTCAACTTTCTGGAGCCATAAGAGGACCCTCACATGGACTGCAGACATAGGGTTTGATATTTAGGAAATCTTTAGTAATCTGTTAATCACCATTAACTTAAATGTTCTGTGGTCAAATTTCCTTCTTGCCATCTTATTATCAAGCCTACACGCATTTGTAGAAAGATTAGGAAGTAATACGGTCAGATGAGCACCCACCCAGTTGAGGCTTGTCTGCTAAAAAGGGTGACTATACATCCCTAAGGCTTATATGGATGCTACAGATCTATTAATACCTGTATTTATCTCAACCTCTTTCACTCTCAAGAAGGTCCAGTTGACAAAACAAGTTATATGGTCACCCAACTTCCAATGAAAAAAATACTAAGGGGAAGTGAAACTAGACAGCAACTTGAAGCATAAACTTAAGTCATCCACCCAAAAGAACTCACCCTAAAACTGTTCTTTCAGCAGCTCGCCTAGGTAGAACTGCTTCTAAGTACACTAAGATGCCACGTATATGCCCTAGGTATTTTACCGACTTTAAACCAACATGTTCACACTTAACATAATTCTTACCTGTCCAACTCTACAAGTATGAACAAACATCATGATGTAGGCGTGGGCAGCAGTGAGCGCATGCAGTAGAGGTGTGGCTTGAGCTGAGAGGGTAGCATCAGCGACATTGCCAGCACAAGCCAGTTCTCGCAACAACACTGAGCCCCCAGGGGATTCTATTGGGCGGTGTAAGGGCTCCAAGGAGGAAAGAATGGAGTCCAACTGAAGGAGACCCTCCTGAAGGACTTTGGGTTCATGTGACAGTGTCTGAAATAAGAAGAATAATTAAAGCATTAATGTACAATGAACTTCATATGCATGTCTTAATAGTCATGATGAAAGAAGTGGAAGACAAGTCTCACAAATTTCAGACCTGGCCATGGTCTTGCACCTGGTAAATGGTGGAGCCAAAACATGAACGAAGGTATGACATACCTAAACGCCTTTTAGAGCAACACATTACTTCTCTTGAATGAGAGGCTTTCAAAGGTGGTAGGCCAATCAAATTTAAAAGATTGTGATAGCCAAACTGGACTACTGTTACAGCAAGGACTCCATGCTGTAAGATTAATTCCAAATTTTGCACAACAGGGAGCAATGTTAGGCAAGGTTCCAAAGCATGGAAATGAACCACTATTACAAACGTTTTTTTCTTACCACAATAAGAGAGACAATTCTAGGATAGGCATCAGCTAGGCATTTTCTTATTTTGGAGACAACTCAAGGATTATATGGCCCCTGCAATTTCTTTCTGAGTATGAAGAAAAATCTTGACAGTGAACACTATCACTTGCCATTCAAAGATAGGAGAACTTATGTGCCTTTCCTACGGCTTTAAATAAATCTATCCACCCTCACACAGTATCTTACAGGTAGGATAAAGATGGAGCAGCCCTTTCCCACCCCCTCTCTCTCATAAATAGCACTTAATTAAATATTTGCAAAAAGAAAAGCAAAATAAAATATCAAATGCAGATGTCACAATTATGGATCTTTCCAAGTCCGCAAGAAATTGGATTTCTGATTTTTAGCAGAAATTACTTATCATTGCACAACTCAGCTAATAAATAAGCTTCACAGATTTAATCCAATTCCTATAAAAATCCCAATGGCTTTTTTTTTTTCAGAAACAGAAATATCTCTCTTAAAATTCGTACAGAATCTCTAGGGACCCCAAATAGATATAGCTATCTTAAAAGAGAACAAAGTTAGAGGTCTCACATCCCCAGATTTGCAAACTTACCACAAAGCTACAGTTATCAAAAGTGTAGTACTGGCATAAAGACAGACATCAACACCAACAGAACAGAGAGCCCCCAAATAAACCCTTGCATATATGGTCAAATGATTTTTGACAAGGTTGCCAAAACAAGGGTACAATAGAGAAAGGACAATCTTTTCAACAAATAGTGTTGGGAAAACTGGATACCCACATGCAAAAGAATGAAGCTGAACCTTACCTTACACCATACAAAAAATTAACTCAAAATAGATCAAAGACCTAAATATAAGAGCTAAAACTATAAAACACTTAGAAAAAGCCATAGGATAAAAGCTGCACGACACCGGATTTGGCAGTGATTTCTTAGGTACGACACCAAAAGCACAGGCAATGAAAAGTTAGAAGCAAAAACTAAACAACAAAAAACCCCCACAAAAAACAAACTGGACTTCATCAAAATTAAAACCCTTTTTCACATCAAATGACACTACCAAGAGTGAAAAGCAACTCATGGAATGGGAGAAAATAATCTGCAAATCATTTATCTGATAAGGGATTAATATCCAAAATATATTAAGGATTCTTACAACTCAACAACAAAAACAGACAACCCTATTAAAAAATGGGCTCTCCCTTTTCCTCAGAAGCTCTAGGCTGATGAGAGAAGGAAAGCATCAGGCAATTGAGGGGGAAAAAAAGTGCCAGGCTATCTAGAGAAAATGTGAAGAGATGCTCCAGGCCAATGAGAAGAATTAGGCAAGAAACACACAGATGTGCCAGCCTTCTGAGAAGCACCAGCCAGCAATACCTTACTTCTTTGAACTTGGAGGAACGGCTTCATCTCTACCCTTCTACCTCAAAGGGAATCTATGCCAAAATGCTCCAGTGAATGGAGGACACACTTGGATTTGTGAACTGAAGTGAAACGCAGAATCTCTGAGCCTTGGTTGTTTTGAAGATTGAAAAATCTTGTTCAGCATGGATGACCACCAAAAAAGCAATCTAAAGCCATCTATATGTCACAACTGAGACAAACTGGGGAGTCTGTTGTCAAATAAAATGTACTGTTTCGGAAAAAAAAAATGGGCAAAGGCCCTGAACAGACATTTTTCTAAAGAAGACATACAGATGGCCAACAGGCACATGAAAAGATGCTCAACATCGCTAATCAACAGAGAAATGCAAACGAAAACCATGAGATCTCATTTCACATCCATTAGGTTGGCTAGTATGAAAAAACTAGAAATTAACAAGTATTGGTGAGGACGCAGAGAAATCAACCCTTGTGCTTTTGCTGGTTGGAATGTGAAACGGTAGAGATGTTGTGAATAATACAGTATGGCAGTTCCTCAAAAAATTAAAAACAGAACTACCAAATGATCTAGCAAATCCTACTTCTGGGTAGATAACCAAAATAACTGAAAGCAGAGCCTTGAGTATGATCTCACTTTAAAGTCAAACTCAGAACCAGAGAGTAGAACGGTGGTTGCCAGGGGCTGGGGGAAGTTGCGGAGATGTTGGTCAAAGGGTATAAACTTTCAGTTATAAGATGAATAAGTTCTGGGGATCTAATGTATAGCGTGGTGACTATAGTTAATAATACTGTATTATATACTAGAAATTTGCTAAGAGAGTAGATCTTAAGTGTTTTCACCATACACAAAAGCAGGGTCTGGAGAACACACCCATGTTTGTAGCAGCACTATTCGTAAGAAGTGGAAGCAACCAAAATGTCTATCAATGAATGAATGGATAAACAAAATGCACTTTAAACATACACTGGACTATTATTCAGCCTTAAAAAAGGAAGAAAATTCTAACATATGCTACAACATGGATGAATCTTGAGAAAATTATGCTAAGCAAATTAAGCCAGTCATAGAAAGACAAGTACTTCATGAATTCAACTTACATGACATACCTCGAACAGTCAAAATTCAGAGACAGAAAGTAGAATGGTGGTTACCAGGGGCTGGTAAGGAGAGGGGAATTGAAAGTTGTTGTTTAATGGGTGCAAATTTCAGTTTTACAAGAGGAAGAGAGTTCTGGAGATGGGTTTCACAACAATGTGATGTACCAAACACTATTAAACTATACACTTAAAAACGGTTAAAGCGGTAAATATCATGTTATATCTCTTTTACCACTATTTAAAATAAAGCAACTTCATTTTTGGGCAAAATTTGAGCAATGAACTACAGGTCAATCATGCTTAAAATACACAACTATCAAGCCTGAGAAAGGGGAAAAAAAATACACGGCTAAACAAACCAGACTGTGTTAAAACCCACTTCCAAAGCTTTCTTGGAGATTTATTTTCCCTTCCAAAAAACTCATATGTTAGAACTATATACCAAATTCAGGAACAAAGAACAAACACTTTGACTTTTCAATGAGAAATAACGTGGCACACTATTTATTAGTCACAAAATCCACTTACAGTACATAACCTCAAATTTCTTCATTATGTTTTAGTTGAAGGGGAGACCACAGTAAAAACACGTATATAGAAGTATTGCAAAATTGATTTCTAAAAGAAATGAAAATATTCGGCCAGATGCTTCTTACCAATATGGATTTGCAGACACCTGCAACAGCCTGACAGGCTGCAGATGTGGGAAAGTCAATGGGCAGATTGGGAAGACCCAAAATGGTAACCAAAGGCAAGAGTCCTTTCTGATTCACAAATTCCTGGCAGTGGTCATCGGTTGTATTGTTGCTCAGAATAGATTCCACAAATTTCATCTAGGTAATAAAAATTAAAAAAAAAAGTTAGAGCCTGACACTTGGAACTAAAATGCCAGCTTGGAATTAGGACAGGGGTAACCTTATAGTCATGAAACCAGTATTTTCTAGAATATCAAAACCTCAGGTAAGCAGTAATAGGTATATGAAATGACCCCTAAACATCCAGAAAATAAGGAATTACAACTTCTTCCCAATATATCTTTTCAGCCACACCTAAAGTCACATAATCTGAGAAGCACAGAGAGGTTAAATGACTTGCTCAGGGCCACACCATGAATTAGTGGCAGAATCAGGTCTAATCTCTTAATTTGCTCATTTAGTGCTTCTTGCAGATAATGTGTTGCCTCTCCCCTGGAAGCAAACATCATGGATACTTTTCTTCAAATATGCTCATAATGCAAATGAAACCTAGAACTCTGGAAGAGTGATTCAGACTAAACAGAGCATTTTGTAAGGGTAAGAAAGTAAAATACGGGAAACAAACACACAGGCAAAAGAGAAACCATCTTTGGAAGTCTGGAAGTGCTTACTGGGCTAGAACAAATGCTAAATAGGCTTCCCCTTATAGGTAAATAACTCTGGGAAAATTCAAACTCTTCCTTTTTTCCTGTGAGACACACAGAAGTTAAAAGAAAACACCACATTTTTATTATTATTATTATTATTGGTAAAAGAGAAGTTAATGGGAAAAAAATGGCAAGTAACGGGAAAAAAATATGTTGGGACACACTCAAGGAACATAATACTGGACTGGCCTAACAAAGCCCATTCTCCTCCTGTTTGGATTCCAAAGGGGAATCAACAGAAAATTGGGAATATTCAAAAAGGGACTGTTAGCTAATTTTTGGCAAATCACACAGAACAAGGTTTACACATCTTTCCCCGCTGCTCTCTGCACTTTAAGGGCCCCAGTGAAAATAAACACAAGTCATCAGACTATTTGGTAACCCCACACATTTTCCAGAAGAGCACACACCTTTACTCAGATTGCCCTACCATTAATCTTACCACATTAAGGATGTAATCCATGAGGGGAATAGGAATACGTTCCTCTGTACCAACAACCCTGTTAAGGGAGAAAAGAGTGAGTTTCACAGAAATTCACAATACCAGTGCAAAAGAACAAAGCGAAGAAAAGGAAACCGTGAAATTCTAGTCCTTTCTCTCAGTGAGACTTATAGCCTTTAGTATATAGCACAGAAAAAAAAAAAAAGAAGGAAAAAGAAAAGAGCTGAAATCAATTCTGAAGGTAGCTTTCCTAGCCTGAGTAGGTTGAGAGCACAAAAGGAAAAACCAAGCTTTCACAAACTCAGCACTTGTACATATCGCAAAAGAAATTATTCTATCTTAGGCAAACTATTGTAGGAGGAATTCATCAATATGAAAATGCTAAAAATAAGCAAGTTCAATTAAGAGACTATTTAAATATTTGCTTGAAGAAAGGAGCTAGGCAAAGAAACAAATACATAAACATCTTACCGTGTTCTTGCATCAGATTTAATGTTATAGAGAGCAGGAAATGGAATTTAATTTTGGTCAAGAATCCATGCTTAGATTGGTAAACCATTCAGAATAGTCAAAGTTGGTCAAAGATGAAGGCAACACCCAAGGCCTCCTTCTCTAACAACCTTTTCCTGAACTACCCAAAAATTGTGATCAGGTCCTTTTGCTTCAGGTGCTTCAATGATGCATTGAAGATAAGAAGGCTGCAATAATGCCATAGCTGCAGAAAATGCAGCCTTTAGACCAATGGCTACACCTTGGCTTTTGTAAGAAATAAACAGAGGGAAAAACTCCACAAAGTATATTGAAATGAAACAAAATCTACCTAAAACATAAACCCTAGAAAAGGACAAAACTTGAGTTGAATAAGGAACAGTTTAGATATAGGCCCTTGGGAGAAATTTGGGAGAAAAGGGCAGAGACAGAAGAAGGGAGAGGTAGGGGGAGAAGGCAGAAAAATTGGCAAGAAATAATTTCGTCTCTGAGCAAGATAAAATGTGAACAAAGATTTGCCAGGCATGGGGATGTGGCAGCAAAATGGAGACTAGGCAATAGGCAAAGAGAGTGGAGAGGCATGACGAACTGCTTTAGAGCTAAAATATCTCGAGCTAGGGGGCTTGGGTAGGATGTTGTGAACATGCTCAATGAAGAATCTGGGGAAGAACTTTGTACAAAGGGAGGACCTATATATAAGCCAGGAGTGAAATGATTCCATGGGAAGATTGCAAACCCTTCCCTGACTGTAAACTTCCTCTGCAGAATCACTGCCACATTTCCTGCTACTTACACCAATTATCCACCCCAGCCTGACTGCACCTCCCTGGGAAGAACTCAGAGATCCACCTCTACAGCTAAGAAGTACAGGTGTGGCTCTAAGCCCAGGGAGATACCTGCTCCTTTGCAGAAGCCAAATATAATGGTAAAGACCCAAAGCACCATCATGAAATGTACTTTCTTCATTTGCTAGATGGAAGTTGGAGAGAACAAGAGAGAAAACAAACCAGCAGTGGTTCTTAAACTCCAGTAATGAACTTGTTCAGTAACCACTTTTCTCCCCACCCTCATCTTTTTGGCTTCCAGGCTCAGGGCATCATATAGGAATAGTAAAAATGATCAACCTTCTTCAGGAGAAATCCCCCTACCACTGGTTTTAAGAAAAGTCATTCTAATCCTAACCTGATATGAAACTTTGACCCATAGCATCTTTGAAACAATGGAAGACTGCATTTCCATGAAGAATGAAACAAATTTATCTTAACTGTCAAATTAAAAACTGCTGCCTCTCCGCCTTCTCCAAAACAGACACACATTCCCAAACTTAATTTTAACTCTAGTCACTTTTACATGTGTATTTATGATGTTGGAGCCCTTAATCAGATGTAGAGGAGAAGGATTCCAATTGAGTGTCATAGTACACGGGTACAGGACAACAGATCTCATGTTTTGGGGTTTTTCGGTGGGGGGGGCGGGGTGGGGGCTGGAAAATCAGGTCTTTCTTCCCACTCCTGAGGAGACACAGCTGCCTTTGGCAAAAGAGCCCTCCCAGTGGGCCACGATTCAGGGAACAACTGTTTCTCTGCATGTGATGCCTTTAAGGCCCAGACAGTTGTTATTCAAGTTACAAAGACCACATGGATATATATAACCCATTTCTTTCAAGTTGTTCAGGGTAGGTGGTTAAGTTAGGCAAAATAAATGGAATCAATCACAAAAATAAACCATGGTGCCCCAACTGAAAACCTTGGTTACTTACTGGCAAGTATATTCACCCCCAGCAATATCAGTTTTGCCGAGCTCAAACAATTCAGAAGGCAGAAGAAAGAGGCCAAAAGACAAGTATTTAGAACTACTTGTGGTGAATGCCTTTGAATGTAGAACAGAACTCCATGTATTTGGGGTAGACTGTAATGCCTAAGTTTCCTTATTGCAGATTTGTAGCACAAAACCATGTGTCTCAAGATCAAATACAATCAATCATTTTATTCAATGCTAGCTGCTGATTTTGGGGACAAAACCAAGGGAAAAGAACACTGTCTTAGTCTGGAAAAAAGAAAAAAAAATAAGAAAACTCAAAACTTCGTCAACAGGTGAGTGGATAAATGCTGTAGTATATTCATACAATGGAATACTATTCAGCAACAAAAACAACATACTGATAGACACAACATGGATGAATCTCAAAAATACGCTATGCAACAAAAGCCAGAAACAAGAAAGTATATACATTAGATATGATATACATATAAGACTCCATTTATTCTATTTATACGATGTTCCAGAACAGGCAAACTTATTCTATGAATGACAGAAATAAGATAGGTAGCTGCCCCATTTTAGGGTAGGGAAATAGGAAATTTAAAATCTGTACCATTTACTGCATAGGAATTATATACCTCAATTAAAATTAATGGAAAAAATTTACTCATGTGTGTATTTAAGGCATTGGAAAACAGATGTGGGCATGGGAAACCAGAATTTGTTCGGGAGTCCCATTGAAGAATTTTGCGTTGGGTGGGGGAAGGATACAAACAAGACTTTTGGGGAGAGAGGTGGCACACACTGCAAATTTTTCGAAGCCACTTTCCCATATTGGCAGAAAGTACATAGCAACTCCCACCATAACAACTACCTGGGATAAGGAGATAAAAGAATTTTACCTTTAATAGACAGTGGCTTTCAAAACGTAGGTTGAGTTTAGATAGTCTTTTGTGTTCCCTTCCAGCTCTAATAATCCACGTAATGACCCAATTGAAGCTTGTGAAGGTGGCAGGAGTAGAAAAGTACATGTGTCAATATTTGTGAGATTCTTAGATATGTTATGCGAATGAGGTGCTGATGAACACCCAGACCATGCAAGATACAGAAGAACATCAATACCATGGAATAGCAACTATTAGAGTCCTTTGCAGCTTAGAAGCTACATATGACTAATACTATGATAGAGTATTAATGTTGTGGGTCTAGATTTTAACTATTTCTTCATTCTTGTTCATGTTTCATTAGGCCCAGCTCTCTTGGCATTTAAGACTCAGGGACTCCTTAATCTAATACTCTTGATTCATTTTATCAACTCACTAAATAAACAGTTATTGACTGATTACCTACTATATACAAAGTGATCGGGATACACTGTTGAATGAGACATTGTTCCTGCCTTGGAGAACTATGTAGATTAGTGGGGGAAACCATTAGAATATATAAATAATTTTAACAAAACTGTTGGAAGAACACAAAAGATCAACTTCCTATTTGGAGGTTAAAAAAAGTTCTTTTAAGAGTAAGACACTTGAGCTGGACTTGTAGGAATTTGGTAGATGGAAAAGAAGGAGATAAGAGGGCTTCCCTGGTGGCGCAGTGGTTGAGAGTCTGCCTGCCAATGCAGGGGACACGGGTTCGAGCCCTGGTCTGGGAAGATCCCACATGCCGTGGAGCGGCTGGGCCCGTGAGCCACAATTACTGAGCCTGTGCGTCTGGAGCCTGTGCTCCGCAACAAGAGAGGCCGCGATAGTGAGAGGCCAGACACCGCGATGAAGAGTGGCCCCCGCTTGCCACAACTAGAGAAAGCCCTTGCACAGAAACGAAGACCCAACACAGCCATAAATAAATTAATTTAAAAATAAAAGTAGCTGTAATATTTAAAAAAAAAAAAAAAAAGGAGATAAGATAATTTGAGGATGGGGGATAAATATGAATAGAATATACAGTGACTCATGATATTCCAAGAAAAGCATGCAGAGTGAAGACATATGAGGGCTTGAGAAAATGTCAATTTACCAAGGCAGCTTAAAATCTGGGCATGTTAGACAAAAGGTATTAAGAAATCCAGGTCGTGAATGGATAAAGAAGTTGTGGTACATATATACAGTGGAATATTATTCAGCCATAAAAAGGAACGAAATTGAGTCATTTGTTGAGACGTGGATGGATCTAGAGACTGTCATACAGAGTGAAGTAAGTCAGAAAGAGAAAAACAAATATCGTATATTAACGCATGTATGTGAAACCTAGAAAAATGGTACAGATGAACCAGTTTGCAGGGCAGAAGTTGAGACACAGATGTAGAGACCAAACGTATGGACACCAACGGGGGAAAACTGCGGTGGGGTGGGGATGGTGGTGTGCTGAATTGGGCGATTGGGATTGACATGTATACAGTGATGTGTATAAAACTGATGACTGATTAAAAAAAAAAAAAGAAATCCAGGTCGAAAAGTTATATCCAGACGAATGTACACAGCTTGACTCAAAACCACCACCACTACTAACATTCAAGAAATCCATCCCTAGTTTGTAGCCAGGAACGGGAATCCTATGCCAGCAGGATGGCTGACAATCAAGGATGTGGCAACGAAGCACTAAGATTCCGACTCCTTTGCAAATAAAGTCCTGCTTCCTTTTAGGGTATCCTCCTTTTCCAGAAAGAGAACATTTTTTTTGTGTGTGTGTGCACTTTTTATTGACACACAACATACAAGCAAAAGGTGCATAAACTTAAGTGAACAGCTTGACAGTTTTATACAAATTGAACTCACTATGTTACTACCAGCACTCTACAACACCTCCTCTCAGAAAGAGAACATTTTAATCAAAACAGAAGATGGTGCTAGATGAAGGCAGGGTTGCCTTCTCAGACAATGAAAATATATCTGCCCAAGAAAGCAACATACTTAAAACACAATGCCTCTCCCCTCCAAAAAATTCATACCAACAGGCTCATTACTTTCTAGAGTTCCAAGAGGGCATACCTGTTTTGGATTCTAGACCTTCGCTCCTGCTGTCTACTCCACCATAATCTTCTCTTAAGTCCCAAGCCACCCTTTGAGATGAGCTCAAACCCATTCATATCCACACCTAAAATGCTCATGCTTTTCTCAGAACTACTTCTATATATACACCAAAAGAGCACTTTAATATTAAAGACTGCATGACTGTCCAGAGGGATCATGCCCATTTCGAGCATGAAGGTGATTAAGAGTTACAGCTACAGCAGTTGCTTTTCATCCCTTGCATGCGAACACTGTAAGCTCGAAGAACCAGGTCTACCAGCAGTCTTTAAGCTCACCCCCATCCCCATCTCACCATCCAGGTAATCAATTTTCATGTAGAACAAACCTCAAATAAATACAAGGAAAATCTACTGTGTCTAGTTACAATCATATAGTACATTCCAAAGCCTTCTGATGTATCTGGAATGAACAGATGAAATAAACAAAAACAGAGACCGACCAATAACAAATCCCTGTAACTCTTAAGAACTTCTTAGGAGATAGGCTTCGAAAGTGCAACGTGTTTAATGTATGCTCACTTATAGAAAACAATCAAGCAGTCGATGACATGGAATACCAAATCAACAAAGGGAAATCCTCTGAAGAAGGCCTTTTAATTTGATATACTGAATTCTGATTCAATTTCATGAACAGCGTTTAAAAAAGAAAGCTTGCTAAAGCAACCAAAACAATTAAACACCAAAGCACAAACGACACACAAGGGTCAAAGAAAGATAAATTACAGACATTTAGGGCCGGAAGAACCTTATAGCTGGATCTAATCCAACTCCCTCATTTTTACAGATGAAAACAACATGCTCAAGATCACAAGGCTAGAGAACCTGTCTTGTGAACACTTACTGCTGATTAGGCTCAGTTTCATTCTGCTGGGTAGAATTAAAGCTCTGCATGGCCTGTACTTCCTCTTCCTCCTCATCCTCACTAGAGGCCTCTTCTGCAGCATGATTAGATCTTGGGGGAGGAGCAGTGGCAGTGCCATCTGCCTTCTGGATTGATGGCTTCTGACAGATGTATTTAGGGTCTCTTCCAAGGTTACAGATTTCTTCAAGTAACTGAAAGGCAAAGGAAACAAGATTACTTATTAGTAATTAAGGAATGGGGAGATGACTAACATTTTTGGAGCACTTTCTATGTGCTATATACAGAAGTGCCAAAACACTTTATATACATGTTATATACACTATTCCTGGAATATAGTCATTAATTTCATTTTACAAACAAGGAAACTGAAGTCCTATGAAGTTAAATAACTTCTTCAGTGTCACATGGCTGTTAAGTGACTGACTGACTGATGTGACTCCATGTTCTAATTCACCAACCACCAGTAACTCATTTACCAGTTTCAACAATCCTAAGGGGCAACTGGCAGGGCCAGTAAATATGGGGAAAAAAAAACCCCAAACAAAAACCAAGCAACAAAGATTAGAAAGGGTAATATGCTTTTACAAACAGAAGCTAAGCCTTGGCAACTTCTTAGTATCCTGTATAAGAAAGCAATACTTAAGTGACTTTTTTTGGGGGTGGGGTAAAGGACCAACCCAAGGACTTGGAGAAAATGAGGCAGACATAATCCTCTTATAGGCACAGTCTAAGAATCCAAATGACCTCCAGTAGGTCATGCCTTTTCCTAAAAACTCCCACTTCACTGCTCTCTCATGCCCATGGTCACAGCCGTATCACTTCCCACCTTGATGATCGCAGTCGTTGCATCTGTTTTGAGGGTTGGCTGATGTCTCATGAGCTCATCAACAGCACTCCCGAGGTTGGAGGCAGTATCCCCTTAAAGCCAAAAATGGAACTGTTAGAAAGACTGAAGAAAATAGAGCTTGGGCTATTTTTTTTTTTTTTGGTGCCAATATAAGGAGGAAAGAAGAAACTGAGCTGGTTGTTGTGATTTTCTAATGCCATGCTTTCTCAAACGAATTCACACCAACCTCTGCAACCAAATCACTGGGGAGGAGGAAAGAAATTTATCAGTCTAGTAAACACACTTTAAGGTAATCATGTATGCTAAATTCTACCCTAGTAATCTCTACTGTCAAGGTCTGAACTAGTATTGTAGCGTGAAGAGAGAACGAGAAACGAAAGAACCATAAACCATTAACCCTGACTGCCCCGGTAAAGAATGGCAGTGGCTAAAATGCTACAGTGGTGACAAAGCACAAAGCACATTTCTGAAAACTGGATTCTTTCTGGAACCCTTCCTTCTTGCTACGCCTCAATGATCTGGTCTCAAATACACTGAGAAGGAAATCTATTAATTTGTGACTATCTTAGGGACTTGGATATTAGAACAGAAGATTACCAGGATCTCCTGTTGCTGAAGACTAGATGGTGGACCTGAAAATCTACTGCTGGTTTTCTAATACCTATTTCTCACCAGCACTGTAACAGTACATTTAACAGTGAACTGTTGAGAAGCATGGAAATATTATAAGCAGAGGCTAAGGATGAAGTATTCTTTTCTCCCTGCAATAGACTATATGGTGATAATTCCCATTAAGCTTAGCACACCTAGCCAGAGACATGAAGTGAGGTCAAGGAAGAGTTTCCTTGCCAATTGGTGGCCTGATAATCACCTAACTCTCGGCACAACAGCCAACCAATTATTTATTTTAAGGCAAATCCTTACTTACCTAGAGGATCAGAACTCCTCCTCCTCCGCATGGCTGGGAGGTAATCTGGAGACAGAAGAACTTTGAAGAGACGTTCAAAAGGCTGACACTGTACAAATGACTGAAGACCTCGGGCATTCAAGCAGAGTGCACTGAATACATTTGGGAGAGAGCCAAGGACTTCACGGGTAGCAGGAACCTAGAGAGAAAATAAAGTGAGCTTGAAGACATCTGAAAGAGTCCAGGTACAGAGTTAGGAAACTTTGGCCAGGTGTACTACACAGAGAGATCAAAGGGATCTTGATGACCAGGTCCCAATGGTTTCTTTCTTTTTTAAAATACTTTTAATTTTACATTGGAGTATAGTTGATTAACAATGTTGTGATAGTTTGCAGGTGTACAGCAAAGTGCTTCAGTTATACATATACATGTATCTATTCTTTTTCAAATTCTTTTCCCATTTAGGTTGTTACAGAATATTGAGCAGAGTTCCCTGTGTTATACAGTAGGTCCTTATTGGTTATCCATTTTAAATACAGCAGTGTGTACATGTCAATCCCATACTCCCTAACTATCCCTTCCCCCCACCCTCCAATAGTTTCAATACTACATATAGAAAACAAAAGATAGGATTTTCATGCCATAAGACTGCTTTTCAAGTGTGTGTGTGTATATGTCTGTACATTTTATGGAAAGGGGTATGCATGGAGCATTCTTTACAGATCAGCAGAAAGGTCTCACGTCTTTGATCAGCAGTGCATGCAGCATGACATCTGTCAATCCATTGTCCTGGAGTGAGGAGAGCAATGATGGTTCTTGAAATACAAACACAGTCACCACTTCAGTAGCTAAAAAAAAGATGAAAAATATAAGAAACTGAGAGATTCTTCACAGGTATTAAAAGCAAAACTTCAAAGGCTCAAACAAAACAAAATAACAAAAAAAACCAAACCCAGAGCTCAATGTACAACAATTTAATCACGTGCATGTGCTTAGTAAAAGTTCTAATATTGCCCATCAGAGATTGATCACTATTAGGAATTTAGTGACTACTCTTCAAGATTTTTATGGGGCAATGTATAGGCATGACAGTTATAGTTAGTAATATTGTAATGAGTAGTGGAAATATGCTAAGAGAGTAGATTTCAGGTGCACTCATCACACAAAAAAGGGAAACTATGTGAGGAGATAATGCTTGACTGTAGAAATCATTTCACTATGTATAACAGATTATGTTGTACACCTTAAATATATAAAATTTAAGAAAAAATATATAAATAAAACCTGAAAATTTCAAGATTTTTATGAGCATATTTTGACAAGAATGAGGTTAACTTGTTTTTTCAATTGTAATATGCACCATATAATCTCCTTTATCTTTTCCATGTCACTACAACTCATTCAATTTGAATGGCTGCATACTGTTCTACTAAATACATGTACCACCATGTATATAAACCAGTCCATAATGGTGAGAATTGATAAACCTAAAAATATACCCTTTTTTGTCTGCTTAAGCAGGAAAAAAATGTAAGATGGTGGCGTGTGTTTGCTGGGTTAAAGTGAATGTAAACTTACTGATGAAAATGGACAAAATGTCTTCTAAAAAGCCCTTTCAGCAATTTAAAAATACCATCAGCAATGTTAAGAGTCCTTGGGTAGGGACTTCCCTGGTGGTGCAGTGGTTTAGAATCCTCCTGCCAATGCAGGGGACACGGGTTCGATCCCTGGTCCGGGAAGATCCCACATGCCGCGGAAAAAAAAGAGTCCTTGCGTATTAATCTGACCAATTTTTTTTTTAACATCTTTATTGGAGTATAATTGCTTTACAATGGTGTGTTACTTTCTGCTTTATAACAAAGTGAATCAGTTATACATATACATATGTTCCCATATCTCTTCCCTCTTGCCATCTCCCTCCCTCTCACCCTCCCTATCCCACCCCTCTAGGTGGTCACAAAGCACAGAGCTGATTTCTCTGTGCTATGTGGTTGCTTCCCACTAGCTATCTATTTTACGTTTGGTAGTGTATATATGTCCACGCCACTCTCTCACTTTGTCACAGCTTACCCTTCCCCCTCCCCATATCCTCAAGTCCATTCTCTAGTAGGTCTGTGTCTTTATTCCCGTCTTGCCACTAGGTTCTTCATGACCTTTTTTTTCCCCTTAGATTCCATATATATATGTGTTAGCATACTGTATTTGTTTTTCTCTTTCTGACTTACTTCACTCTGTATGACAGACTCTAACTCCATCCACCTCACTACAAATACCTCCATTTCATTTCTTTTTATGGCTGAGTAATATTCCATTGTATATATGTGCCACATCTTCTTTATCCATTCATCTGTCCATGGACACTTAGGTTGCTTCCATGTCCTGGCTATTGTAAATAGAGCTGCAGTGAACATTTTGGTACATAACTCTTTTTGAATTATGGTTTTCTCAGGGTATATGCCCAGTAGTGGGATTGCTGGGTCGTATGGTAGTTCTATTTTTAGTGTTTTAAGGAACCTCCATACTGTTCTCCATAGTGGCTGTATCAATTTACATTCCCACCAACAGTGCAAGAGTGTTCCCTTTTCTCCACACCCTCTCCAGCATTTATTGACCAATTTTTGACAGTATATAGAATCGTGCCTTAAGACTACCATTAATGCAAATATGGGAAAAAGAATATGGAAAAAACTCTATGCAAGAGAAAACAGTACAGCATTAATGCATTCATTAAAAAGTAAACAAAAGAGAAACTAGAAAAAACAGAAGAAAGCAGAATTTAGTGAAACTGTAAGCAAAATGCACAAATAATTAAAACCAATTACCAGCCCTCTGAAAAGACTGAAAAAGCTTACAAACTTAAGGGAAATCTAATAAAGAGAGCAATATATATTAGCAATGAAAAAAAGAGATTTAACTGGATTCAGAACAAATAAAATTTTACAAACTGCATGTTAACAATGAAGTGCAATGCTTTTGTAAGAAAATGTCATAAAAATTGACTATCAAGAAATGATAGCAAAGCAGACTAGACCATTACAAGAATTTTTAAAAATACTACCAAGTAACAGAAAGGAACCAAGCCAACAATTTTAGACATGAGTGTTATTAAACCTTCTAGGAGCAATTAAAACAAGGCTTCCTGGGCTCCCCTGGTGGAGCAGTGGTTGAGAATCTGCCTGCCAATGCAGGGGACACGGGTTCGAGCCCTGGTCGGGGAGGATCCCACATGCCGCGGAGCAACTAGGCCCGTGAGCCACAATTGCTGAGCCTGTGCGTCTGGAGCCTGTGCTCCGCAACAAGAGAGGCCGCAATAGTGAGAGGCCCGCGCACCGCGATGAAGAGTGGCCCCCGCTTGCCACAACTAGAGAAAGCCCTCGCAGAGAAATGAAGACCCAACACAGCCATAAAAATAAAATAAATAAATAAATTTAAAAAAAAAAATCCCTTTCAGCAATTTAAAAATACCGTCAGCAATGTTAAGAGTCCTTGGGTAGGGACTTCCCTGGTGGTGCAGTGGTTTAGAATCCGCCTGTCAATGCAGGGGACACGGGCTGGATCCCTGGCCCGGGAAGACCCCACATGCCGTGGAGCAACTAAGCCCGTGTGCCAAAACTACTGAGCCCACGTACCACAACTACTGAAGCCCGCGTACCACAACGAAGAGTAGCCCCTGCTCGCTGCAACTAGAGAAAGCCTGCACACAGCAATGAAGACCCAAAACAACCAAACCCCTCCGCCAAAAAACCCACAAAAAACAAAAAAATAAGTAAATTTATAAAATAAATAAATACATCCTGGTAAAGTTTGTGAACTTCAAGGGTAAAGAGAAAATGAAGTTACCTACAAAGGAACAAGAACCAGTTTAACAACATGGTTATTTACAATATGTAACATAAGACAGTGGAGAAATGTCCACAAACTTCTTAAAGAAAAGGAAGTATAACACCCTAAAAATTACCCAAAGATGTACTCCAACAAAATTAAAAAATGCATCAAAGAGAGGGAAAGCCAAGGGTTACTAAAAAGAAAACAAAGAGAATGCTGAAAAAGAAGTGAAGTAAAGGCAAGCTAAAGGTCTTATTTTGTCCATTTTGGCAGAGGATAGAACAAGAAATTTTAAAAGTTTAGATGTCGATAAAACAATATAAGGATAACAATTACAAAAAAAGGAGTAAGAAAATTAATTTAAGATTCAGAATATGAAAAAAGCACCAAGAATTTAGAGCCTCAGGCTTTTGTCCTGCAAATAATTTACCTAACCAAGTGACCTTGGTTTTCAAGACTGTTTAGGGTACTTGGAATAGGACATAAAAGCAGAGGGACATACCTTTGTTGAGTAGAAAATCCAGTAAAAAGGGGATTTCATTTATATTATGGATGGCAATCATACGTGATAGAGCCTGCTGGAGAGTTGCTGCTTTCCACCCCTTGACTGCGTCACTCTTGATAAAGGATGGGACTTAAGAGTCAGCTCAACTTGAGAGCTGACTGTAGTCATTTTGGCACTGGAGAACACACTTCAATAAAGGTATGCCCATTTTCCATATGTTTATAGATTCCTGGGTGGTAGCTAATGGCCTCACTGTTTATTTCTGGTCAATGGGCTCAAAGTAATTATCCCATTCAGGATCATGCCCTATGGGGCCTTCCACATTGGGGATATATTGCTGCTCAGACTTTGCATATTACAATTAAAGTTTCGTGTCTCAACTCATGCTAAGGCCACCACAGAAGAAGTTCATTTTAATGCCACAGCTGACTAACTTGCTCACACTTTTTAAATAAGCTCAGATATTATTCCCTGTCCTTGGTTCAGTGGGTCCATGAGATGTCCAGTCACCGCAGTCCCCAGACCCTTAAATACGGGCTAAATACCATGGCATCCCCATGACACTGGCCTTAGCCCAAACTATGGCCTCTCAATGTGATCTTTGTGTCCTGTCCTGTCATTGGCATTATGGCCAATGGAAATCCATACCAAGGAATGAACACCCCTTCTCTGACTGGCAAATTCATTTTGTTAAGCCAATGCCTCAATATGCTGGTGCAAATTGCTATGCCCTCAACAAAGATTGATTGTTAAGACAGGCCTGCTCTTGGTTTATCCTTCCTGCCATGCTACTGCTAACAATAGTATTATTATAGGCCTCACAAAACGTTAGTTCCCTTTGGGCTTCCTGGTAACACTGCCTCTGATGAGGGTACATATTTTACTGCTCATTCAGTCTGGACATGGGCTGTAAAAACAAGGCATCACTTGAGCTTCCAATCTGTCTTAATGTCGGCAGATAGCAGGCCTAACAGAGAAACATAATGGCCTACTCAAGGACGCTCTCTTAAATTTACAAAATGGACGATGGTCTCCTAAATGGGTCTCTCTTTTGCCCACTTTCTTATTCTGAACTCTTAACCTTTTAACTCATAGGGCATCCTAACGAAACACAATGAGGACCTCTCCATTCCCTTTTCTGGCCACAAAAGGGGACACTCCCCATATATGAATCTATGATCCCGAAGAAAATCCCCCGTCACTTAAAGACCCCTTCCCTTTTTGATCATGGTGCAATCTGTAGACTGGCACTTACAAGAGAGTGGATAATAGACTGGGATTCACCGGAAATTGAGGGCCCTCACACTCCCAAACAGACTATTCTGTATGCCATGAGAAAGGTCTCTGCCAAAGACCTTGCCCAATATACTGGGTTGGCGAAAAAGTTCATTGTTTTTTTTCCGTTAAGATGGCTCTAGTAGCTTAGCTGTCTTTAACTTCATTCGAAACAATTTTGTTAGACTGTATTGTGACAGCTGTCCTATCAGCATGCATTAAAAAAAAACCTTATCAAAATTGGTGAATTTTTGTGTAGCCTTTTTAATATTGAAGATGGGAGAAAAAAAGCAATGTTTTCGGCATATTATGCTTTATTATTTCAAGAAAGGTAAAAACGCAACTGAAATGCAAAAAAAGATTTGTGCAGTTTATGGAGAAGGTGCCATGACTGATTGAACGTGTCAAAAGTGGTTTGCAAAGTTTCATGCTGGAGATTTCTCGCTGGAGAATGCTCCATGGTCGGGTAGACCAGTTGAAGTTGATAGAGATCAAATCGAGACATTAATTGAGAACAATCAATGTTATACCACACAGGAGATAGCCAACACACTCAAAATATCCAAATCAAGCACTGACATTCATTTGCACCAGCTTGGTTATGTGAATCGCTTTGATGTTTGGGTTCCACATAAGTTAAGCGAAAAAAACAATTCTTGGGCTTCCCTGGTGGCACAGTGGTTAAGAATCCTCCTGCCAATGCAGGGGACACAGGTTCGTGCCCTGGTCCGGGAAGATCCCACATGCTGCGGAGCAACTAAGCTCGTGCGCCACAACTACTGAGCCTGCGCACCTAGAGCCCGTGCTCTGCAACAAGGGAAGCCACTGCAATGAGAAACCCGCGCATCGCAACGAAGAGTAGCCCCCGCTCACCGCAACTAGAGAAAGCCCGTGCGCAGCAGCAAAGACCCAACACAGCCAAAAATAAAATAAATAAAATAAATAAAATTAAAAAAAAAAACACAATTCTTGACTGTATTTCTGCATGCGATTCTGTAGTTAAACAAAAATGTTCCGTTTTTAAACAAATTGTGACAGGCGATGAAAGTGGACATTGTACAATAATGTGGAACGGAAGAGGTAGTGGGGTAAGCGAAATGAACCACCACCAACCACACCAAAGACCGGTCTTCACCCAAAGAAGGTGATGTTGTGTATATGGTGGGATTGGAAGGGAGTCTTCTATTATGAGCTCCTTCCGGAAAACCAAACGATTGATTCCAACAAGTACTGCTCTCAATTACACCAACTGAAAGCAGCACTCGACGAAAAGCGTCTGGAATTAGTCAACAGAAAACGCATAATCTTCCATCAGGATAATGCAAGACTGCATGTTTCTTTGATGATCAGGCAAAAATTGTTACAGCTTGGCTGGTTCTGATTCATCCGCTGTATTCACCAGATATTGCACCTTCGGATTTATTTCGGTCTTTACAAAATTCTGTTAATGGAAAATTTCGGTTCTCTGGAAGACTGTAAAAGGTACCTGGAACAGTTCTTTGCTCAAAAAGATAAAATGTTTTGGGAAGATGGAATTATGAAGTTGCCTGAAAAATGGCAGAAGGTAGTGGAACAAAAGGGTGAATACGTTGTTCAAAAAAGTTCTTGGTGAAAATGAAAAATGCATCTTTTATTTTTACTTAAAAACTGAAGTAACTTTTTGGCTAACCCAATAGTTTTAAAGGTTCGCTAACTGGAGATCCCTCTTTGCAGGAAATGGAGGTCTTGGTGCCTGGCTGGGCCCACGTCTACAACTTTATGGTTCTTCCAAAGAGGAAAGGAAGATCTTAAATTAGTTCCCAGTACCAACACTCTTAAATAGGATGCTAGCTCTGAATCCATGCTATTACGGAGATACTGACTGAGAAACCACTACATAATCTGGGATAACAATGCCCGTGGCCCCTATAATATATAGGCACCTCTAGCATGCCAAGGCCCGGAGACCACAGGTTTGAAAATATTATGCAACATTCTAGCATAATATTATGCCAGACTCTGGTTGGCCTGGCAATGCCTCATTTGGCTGGCTTGGGTCTTGGATTCTACCACTCCAGCTCAATGCCAAAGTCCTTGGGCCCTTTCTTGTCTATGCTGTGACTTCACTTGTTTGGGGTATTCAATCAGTCCACAGTTTTCCTGTAAGAAATTACGTTATAACTCCTGGGGACAAAGGAATACTGATATTCAGTCACTTCTCTAAGTACTTCTCCAATGTATAAAACTTTCCATCAAAGTTTTGGGGCTAGGCCAGGACTCCCATCAACCCAGCATCCTAGATAACTTAGACATTCAGCATAATTGATAGTCCTAGCCTCGATGCTGACACCCTCAAATGTTAACTGCTCCCATATCTGCTGCTATACCACTCATCACAACTCCATGGCCCCATGAGCTGATTTCCCCTCATCGGACAGTCTCATACTTCACTCTCCATTATTCCCCTATCACTACCCCACATTTCCTTCTTCCTCAACTTGATGGACAATATTTTTTGTAATAGTAACAGAGAATGTCACCTGAGCACTAAACCTCCAGCAATGTTACCAGGTGCCCCAGGAGAGGCAACCACTTATACAAATAACTCTTGCTGCTCTGGAGGTCTTCAATATTCATACTGACTACCTGTCACCCTCTCCAGTTAAGCAGTCCACAATAACCATGTTGGTACTAGTGTCAGCTAGGCTAGGAACAAAG
The DNA here is from genome assembly GCF_028023285.1 of Balaenoptera ricei. Classification (NCBI taxonomy): domain Eukaryota; kingdom Metazoa; phylum Chordata; class Mammalia; order Artiodactyla; family Balaenopteridae; genus Balaenoptera; species Balaenoptera ricei. Next base: position 47,677,790 of record NC_082660.1, read on the forward strand.
CATATGCAGACTTGAACAGATTAAAATGTGCCAAGGCTAAGACAGGAGGTGAGAGAGAAGAAAAGGCAGTTGAGGAAGTTAAAGGGGACACAACTGGGTATAAAAGTGGGGTAGAAGAGCCAGAGGTAGGATATGAGAGGAGTCAGAATCTTTATTTGGTGGGTTTTAGCATGGAATTGTTGCAACAGGACACCACAACCTCACCAGGTGCTTCCTCACTGACTTCCCCTTCATGCCCTCCCCCTAGGCTCCCCTATCAACTGGCTACAAAAGGGAGCACTGGGACATCTTTTTACCTATTATATTGGGCCTCATCACCAGCTTTGGTGTAATAGGCACAAGGTGTTTAGGTGTTTTCAATTCTGTAACAGATTCATCTCATAGAGGCTACCCAGATAATGGCATAACTCCTGGCCGACCACATAAACCAAACAACTCAGGTCTTAGAAGCCCTTAATGAGGGACAAAGCAATCTACTTGCTATGACAATTGATAATACATTACATTAAACTACCTACTGGTATTTCGAAGTGGAGCTTGTGCCTTAAAGGGGACCTCGTATTGCATGTGGGTTAATAATATAGGAAACATATCCAGAATAGTTCAACAAATAAAATAACAAACCAAAACAGCCAATTATATTACTAAAATACTCCAAGAGATTCTCAGACCCCCATTAATTTCTTTTCCTGGCCATCTCCTTCTGCCTGGGGTGAAAGGCTCTACACTATTATTTATGGAGCTAAAATAATTGCCGGACTAATTACTTTGGGTTGGCTTTGCAAATCTGGTCCCTTTCAAGTACAAGTTTATTTACAGGGAACCTGGGAGGTTGTTATGCTAATTCAAATGCCAGGGATGAATCAAGACTTTAAAGAAGGAATTGTGACCTACACTGACGTTTGCTTTTATGCTCTAAGTCTCATTTACTGCTTCCTTCATCATCCTGAGAGGGCTCACCTGCTCCCCACCCCAACCCACAAGCACATGTATCCTCTTGCTGCCTTTTAAACTTCCCCTTTATAAATAAAGGCCTGTACACTTGCTTTTCTCTGTTCTGGGGCTTTCTCCCAAAGAGAGCCATCCCTCCCTGTCCCTTGACCTGGGACTTCTCCAACTGTGTAACAAATCCTTTTTTGATCATACCAAAGGACTACTGTCAGGAGTTTTTCCACCTGAAACTAACCTTGGGAGGGAGCCTCTCCATGTCAAAATGGAGTTGCTGTAACACAAGGGAACACTTCCTCAACCTGATCAAGAGGAACAAAACATTCAACACAAAATCTTCTGCTAGCCTCAAACTTTTTTTTTTTTTTTGGCTAACCTCAAACTTAATGGTGAAATACTGACTGAATGCTTTCCCCTCTGAGTTTAGGAACAAAAAATAAAATAAAATAAAAAGCATTTAGCAGAGTCACAGGATACAAAGGTAATATACAAAAAAAACCCTAAATTGCTTCGGCAAGGCAGTTAATCATCTGAGTCTGTAGTAGCCAAAACCTCTCCCTCCAGACACCCAAAGTATTAAAATATGTGTGCTACTGGTACAAGGAGGGTTTCTCTATTTCTACACCTCCCACTAAATTCCTTTACAGTTTTAAGGAGAATTCTAGAAGCATATATATCTTGTGTATTGTCCTGAATATGTATGGCACTCAATAAATGCCAGTTAATAAATATGAGGTTTTAACAACAGCAATACTCAAAGTAGTGGTGATGTCAAAATGCAAGGACATTTTCTATAAGTAACTACAGAGTACCCACAAGTTCCAAAACAATTTTCTCCAGTAAGAAACAATTTTCTATACTACAGCTTACAGGTCTGACATTCAATTCTGAGAATGGAAACCATTCTGATTGGGCTTTTTAGACCAAGGTTAGGGACTAACCACTGAATAAAGACATGTTTCCTATCACACCTGCAATGTAAGCATAGCACAAAAATCCAAGTGTACAATAATACTATTGATTACAAATGATTCACAATAATACACTGCAAAAAAGAGTTCTGTAGTGTAGTAGTTATCACATTTGCCTGACACAATACACTGCAAATGGATATTTATTTGAAACTGGACTCTGACCTTTCTCTATTTCATCACCAACTAGAAAGACACATAATCACACAGTGGACAAATGTGGATAGTAAAATTCTACAAGGATATAAAACACACAGAGAACACTGCTAGGTTATTCCAGCTTGGTATGAACAAATTCAACTCCACTTACCTAGGAGAAAAAGTGATGGGCCATAATATTCTGCATTGCTGATGATGTGTTTCAGGGAGGTAGGCAGAGAACCATCCATCACTAAGAGAAAAGCAAACATCAAGAAGAATATGATCAGTCCAGTAGTAGTTTGATGGGTGGGGATGATGGATCAATATATTACATATACCGCACGGTGGCAAAGTCTATGTTGATTCCAATTTAATGGCCTCCACTTGTCTCCTCCTAAAATTCTATTATTTATTCCTTGTCCATGCAATAACCTTTTAACAGTAGGTCAAAGAATAAAAGAATACAGACACTGAGAGACAGAGTGGGGTAGCAGACTGGAAGTGAACACAGATTCAAAAGCTGAAAAAGGAAAAAAAATAGGTGAATCATTATTAAAATAGTTGAACGAACAATCCTTAGGTCTAGGAAAAGTGACACTAAAGGACTAAAAGCTATTCAAAATGGCATGGCCTTTTCCTAAAAAGTATGAAAAGGACCAATTTTTGAGAGTCAAACACCCCTCCAGAAAGTATCTAGAATCAAATACCATGTCGTATGCCATCCGAGAAAGCAGGGTCTTGAATGGCCTTCTTGAGGAAATTCAACATGGATTTCAGAAGTGCGGCTCGTTGTGGAATACACTGGACTCCTGGCAAGGGAGAAAGAGGATTATACTGGTTCACCATTATGTACAATGAGCAGGTACATAAAACAAATTTTTAGGAGATCCACATGCACTATAGCAACACTAGTAGACATGCGAAGTGAAATCTCTGGATGTTGGGAAGAACATTTACCTAAGCTTTAAAACTGGAAAAAATAAATCACCAAGGACTACACAAAACCTATACTAAAATTAAAAGTCTAAAGTAAAAAAGAAAAATTACAAAGTAAAAAGATTAACTCTGATCCTCAGTTACTATTTTGAATATTATCTGCCCTCAAACATGGATGTTTTGATAAAATAATCAATGTGTGAATAGTTGGAAAACTATAAAATGCTATGAAATAAATGTTAATACGAGAAAATGAATACCAGAATGGCAAAGTAACAGTCACAGTCATAAGAAGCAAACCTCCAAATGTACTGCTTAAGCTCCCCCAAAGCACCTTGCTTCACTAGTTTAGTAATTCAATCACTGTTATCGGCTGTGTCTCTCTATGTCTACATACCAGGACGAGGGCCAGGGCCAGAGGAGATGCTAGTGCTGCTGGAACTTGATGCCCTTAATTCAACATCCAGACGGTGCTCCACAGAGATGGATGAGCCGGGACTACTTTCCATAGTCACATCTGCAACTAAAGTAAAAGTTATGATAAAGAAATTAGTTAGAATAAAAGGCACCACCAAAGAGAAGGTTATTTGAGAACAATTTTTTTCTGTAAGGTGAGATGAATGATATCAAAATGGAAGATTAGAATATTGAAACCCAAAATGAAAATACAGTTGGCCTTTGAACAACACAAACGTTGGGGCCCCAACCCTCCATATAGTCAAAAATCTGCATATAACTTTACAGTCAACCCTACATATCCGAGGTTCCACATCTGTGGATTCAACCAACTGTGGATTTTTCTTCTAATCTTTTTTATACATATACAAACATACATACATGTGCCTACTTATACACAGGAAACACAAACTCATGGTTTTGTAACCTGCTTTTCAGTGAATATACAATTTTCTCTACGAGTATATCATAATCACCAGGATTAGTTTTTAAAAATGTAGATTTCCTGGTCTTACTTACTAAATCAAGCATTGCACTAAATCTTTATTTTAGCAAGCACTTTAATTTATTCTTATGCTTACTAAAGTTTGACAAACACTGATTTATAGTGAACAGTGAGTCTTTAAATTGTCTTCTACACCACCACATTTAGGATATGTCACATTTTAATCAACACTCAGGACCACATGACCACACCCATTACCTCAAATGCCAAGTCACCCACTGTAGACTAGAGATAGAAATTGGGTAAAGGGGCTTCTAGGAGCAGCAATGCACACAGTTAATTGTGTTCGGGAAAAAAAGGAATGAAAACTTAGGGATATTTAGTGTAAAGAATGAAAGCATTATAAAAATTCTAATACCTTTATTATTAGCATGATAACAGATATATGTAATGACATCCTGGGTCAAGATAAGATTAAATTCTAAGAAAGCTGTTTTGTGGAAGTTTTTTTATTTTTGGTACTATTAAGAGCTATGAACTGGGGGAAGTTTTAAAAATGGACTCACCTGATGCACCCCAAGATTAAGAATACCTGGTCTTCTATCTTTCAGATTTTATGATTTAAAACTTATTCCCTACCAACAACTTTTTCACCTCTCCCTTTCCTTCTCAAAATGGCCAGATAGTTTCACAGGGTCCCATTTTAGTGTCTACATTCTCCTTATCTTTCCCTAACACATATTTAAACACTTACGATATACATATCAGGCACTACTGGAGATTACAGCAGTGAACAAAACAGTATCCTGATCTCACGGAGCTTACACTTTATTGGGAAAAAAGAAGATAATGAACCAATACTTATAGTAACTGTTAATTACCATCCATATCAGTTTCCATTTCTTCTCCTTCTTGTGTAGTACTGGGTCTCTGGATCTTTGGCTTGATCACAAAAGGACATTCTTTTCGGCACAAATCTACTTCATGCTACGATCAAGGGGAAAACAGTAAGATAATCCTACATAAATAACAGAGATTAAAAACAATTATAACAAAAGAATATCACAGGCAGATTACAGAACTGGTTTCTAAAAACAAGAGGGATAAAATGGCTCTTTAGGGTTATAAGGATAGTTCCTAGGCTCAGCTCTCACTACATACAAGTATATGCAAAATGCTCCAAAGTGCTCCTCGTATACCTCAAGTCTATAAATGAAGATAGAAAGTCCACTATGGGATTGAAAAGCTGCCATGTCCAGATTGGTGATGAGGTCAACCACTCTGACAGCTCTGGTGACAAATGTTATCTGGTCCTGTTCATCACCAAGAAACTTTATGACCTATTAGGGAGAGAAAAAGGTAAAACCAATCAAATGAAAAGACACAAAGCTGTAAATAATGTGCTCTTCTGGAAACATGCAGTCTAGGGTTTCAGGGAGGCAGTATGGTATAGGAGGAAAAAAATATATGTTTGATTTTTGGTGCTTGCCAAATGATAGCTCTATCACTTCTGAGACTCAACCTCCTGAGGTAATAGGGACATAGATTACCTTTCAGGATTAAATAAAATATTCAGGGAGAAAAGAGCTGGTGCCCAGTGCCCAGCACATGGCAAAGCCTATCATGCCTAAGGTCATGATAAGATGTGGCAATATCTTAATTAGTACCCAGGGCCTCCTATCACATCATGCTGGACTATGAGCAATTCTTAATAATGGAAATAGCTGCTCTTAAAAGTTGTTAATGAGATAACTAGAAGGCCAAACTTGAGAAATTAAGTATAACATTTTCTGGGTAAGCTTTCTTATGCTAACTGTTCTCACTGTAAACCATTCACAACTCTGTAACCTCTTAGTTGATTTCCCCACAAATGTATTTTTTAAAACAAGTAGAGCACCTTCAATAAGGCTTCCATCATTCCACAGGAGACCAAGGCTTCGCCACCAGCATCGTAGCTGGCCAGATGATATAAAAAAGAGAAGAGAGCAGTGGCAAACTGGTGAGGGTACGGATCCATGGAAGGATCTACAAGGGAAGTGGAGAGAGGGAGAGAAAGAGCAAGCTCAGAATTTGGTGTTAAGTTGGCAGGATGTTAAACAAAGGCAGACAAAGCAAAGGGTAGGGTTCCTCTTGGTGGCTAGGACAATAACCACCAAAACTTACCAATCATGGCCTGGATACAGTTCCGCACAAGTACAGGCAAAAATCCATGGTAGGAGGCAGTTCCAGTACAGTCAATAATACTGCTGAGTTTGGGAGTTCTCTCCAAGTGGACAATTGATGTTAATGTTCGTAAAGAAGCAGCTTTAATCTCCTTTGAAAACAGAAAGTAAACATGGGGTGTGTTAAATAAGAAGTAGATGACTGAACCAAGTTGCTAATACCCACTCTAAAATTTAAGTCATTCTACTGGTAATTGCCTGGAGTAGATGGAGGTCTGTTGAGAATAACATTGAAAATCCTGCGTTTGTTAAATTTGCAGCGAAATATCCAAAGAGGAAAGGGCTAAGCGTCCCTCTTGGGGTTCATTTTAACCTCTGGGAAAAACCAAAAATCAGATAAATACATACGAGCCTGATATACACAGGAAAATATTAATAAATACTCACCATAAGCTGCTTATCTGTTATCTGAAGGACATCTACCAACTCTTCTATCAACCCATTATACAAGATACTGTTTGCAGACTCCTGCAAGGCATTGGAATACACTGCAAAAGGAGAAATAAACACTTTAGGCAAGAAGGCAGTGGTCAAGCCACTGCCCAATGACAAACCTTTTGGCACCTACTGGTTCTGGGGAAGGACTCCCTTCCCACCAGTACTGGAGGGCAGAATCACTGAATTCTAGGGGATTGGATCAAATATAGTGATAAGCTCTAAATACCCACCAAACTGACAGATTCTCCTATTAATGATATTGTCTTGGGCAAAGATTTTCAGGAATCAAAAGAGAATGAAGAATTAATATTCTATAACATCACTACTTGATAACGCTATTACACCCTGGACTTCCATTTTAGTCTCTTCATGTGTTTCTGTTTTACACTGGAAACACTTATACAAACTGTAAAGAACAGAATTTATGGACTATTGCAGACTAAATCAGAAACTTGTATGACACTGTAGTAAAACTTGAGAGAATGCATGTAATCCACTTCCAATAAATCCCACACAAAGGTAATACTGAACACAGTCTCCTGAAGTGCAAACTAATGGGATTTGAGCACATTCAGTTTTCAACAAACATTTCCTGGGTACCCACTAACATACCAGAAGTTATGCTAGGTATGTTATGCTAGGTATGAATATAAATAGAATAGTAGGAATTTCATTTCAAGGAACTCATAGTTTTAAAGAGTAGAAAAACAAGTAATTACATAATGAAGGATGGTAATATTAACAGGAGCTACCATTTTATACCTTCTATGTGCCTGGCCTGTGCTAGGTACTTTACACGTTTTCATTTAATCCTCAGATCAGCTTATAAAATACTTATTAAATGAGGAAACTGAGGCCAAAAGGATAAACAGGTGCCTAATAAACTGAAGTCAGGGTGAAAGCCCAGGACTGATTTCAAAACCAGTGTGCTTTCCACTATACCACCCTACGGTTAAAAGTAAAATGCACAGTACTGACTATTTAATGAATTTCAAAATTATACTCCCAAAGAAGAGGAAGATGAAATGGCAAGAGGAAAAATAGTGCCCAGAGGAAGACGACTATCTGAACACTCATAAAAAACAAAACAAAACAAAAAACCCCCGCCCAAATAAAGACTAAACCTATGTGATATATGTCAATCATATCCTCTTTCTGACCCAACATTAAGGAGCCCAAGGATGATGAATACAGTGAACACTAGGAATGCTGGCAATTTTACAATTTAACTTGCCACCTAGGTAACTACAATAAGCCCCACAGCAACAAAGACAGATGAAGTTCAAAGGAAATCAAGTCTAAACTGCCTAACCAGGGCCTGTTAATTATAGGGTGTTATTCTCTTACCTAATATAGATATTGCATGCAGCCTGGCCTGAACAGCTTGCAATCGCTTCCTGTGATTAGAAAAGCCATGGGCCAGCCGTATGTGTGTAAATAACAGCATCTGTAGAGACATAAGACCTAAATTAGGAAACCAATGGAAAAGGTGACTATACTTTCTGAGGGAGGGCTAAATCTTACTCATTGGGCTACTTGACATTTGGCAAGAGTTCTGATTGTTATTAATCAAATCAAATATTTGATCACCATTACAATGAGCGGAAAAAAATAACACAACTAAACGTTTTCTTCTTTGGTATCCAAAGTGTTGAGCTACCACCACTTATTAGATATTCATGGTGAATAAGGCTGCTTCTGTTTTCCTCAAAGTCTCACCAGGACCTAGGAAGTCAGTAAGTGTTGGCCTCATAAAAGATGAGGAAACTAAGGCCCACGGAGGCTAATTTGCCCACTGTCTGACTCCATTCTTTCTGCTCTGCTATATCCCAGCCCCAGCACATATCACTGATCTATATGGATAACAACCACACCCTTTAGATATTTTTAAGACATATCATACCTGCTTATCCTTAGGAATGCTGTACATTTTGGTAAGAGATTCCATGATTTCAGAAGGGCTTTCTGAAATCTACATTAGAAAAAAAACTGTTAGGAACAAAAAGTGAACCAAATGTTAAGAACTAACCCAGAGTCAAAGATTCCTCTTACCTTGTCAAGTTGCTCTATGTGAATATAATGTAGTGTGTTACTAGATGTCTGAAATTAAAAAGATAGGAGAGTTGTTAGGAGTCACTGTATACCTTAGCTTCCCCCTGCCATAGGACTGCAAGAGCTATCTGAAAAACAAGCTGTCACCTCCTAGGTTGAAGCCTCAACTGAATGCTCTCAAAAATCAAAATATTCTTTAGAATCCCCCCAAATGTTCATTTTATATATTTTCAGCAAAACTTCTTTGAAACCAATAGATTAAATATATAATGCACATAGCCAGATACATTTCATGTTCTTCCTTATCCCTTTTTAACCTGTATTGACTTAATACCTACAGCCTCTGTATTCACAGCAGAGTGAATCCATGAAAATGGTTTCTTTCTAAATATGCATTAGAGCTGTTCTCAAGGCACCAATAATCTAGAAAGATTATTTATTATTATTATATATTGTAAGTAGAAAGGAAAAAAAAAAGATCTTGTTCACTAGGCCACTTCTAAGCCAAAGTGAATTTTGGTATCTCCTCAAAGAATATGCAATGTCCAGATAATTGAAGCAGGACCTTGTAAGCAATACATAGACTTCTTGCAGGCTGGCTTAAGTAGAGAAAGTTCAGCCGATCACTACCTAGACTATTATACTAAACGGTGGAATTCTCAACTGAGACTGAGAAAAATACACCAGTCCTAACAGTGCCACATAAACAGAGTCCTGTCTTTTGGCAGTTCCAACATAAGTAAGATTCAAACCTATCAGAGCTGGGCAAACAATGAACACTTATTCCTGAGAAGCTGATGGATATATTTAGCTTGGAAGTGCAGCAAACGTAGCTCAACATCATTCCCTCTTTTTACTGAGGAGTCCTAGAAAAGTTGACCCCAGCTACGGATTACTGACTTTATTAGAACAAGTGTGAATGAGACTCACCCTTCTCTCGATTTTGACCTCGGCCCCAGGGTCTGCATAGAATTCAAAGTGTAGTGTAGTTGCACTGGGTGGGTATTTCTGTGTATAAAACACATGAAAAGAATGAGATACCATCTTCTCTTAAATCTTCCCTCGGACTTAGCCACTTGTCCAACTCAGTGTGACAGCAGAATGACCAGTGTCGTCAGCAGCTACAGTGCCTTCACTCCTTGTTTTAGCAGAGCTCAGATGTCTTGTAACAACACAGAATCAGGAGGGTGGAGCCCAGAGCTCCAAAAGCTTTCATATTCCTTACTGATAACTCAAGTTATCAGTTGCTCTTTCTTTCAAGAGATCAATTTTGACTGCAGCTATTCTCAAGAGGAAAAAGAGAGGCAAGTCTGCCCCCAATAATTAATAAGAATCCAAGGATGAAGGACAAATACAAGGGTCTAGGTACCAGTTCGAGAATGGAAAAGAACACTCTTATGGAAATCTCAGTGAATATAATCGCCTTTTGAAATATTTTATTCAAACTATGCCTCATGGGCCTACCTTCATAATTCTTTAAATACTCCTTTCCATACCATCCTACATCATTTCTCATGATATCCAACTGCTTTTCTGCACAGGTAGATACCAAGTCAATATAAACCAGACCCTGACAACAATTCCTATTTAACTCTAGAAAAGCAACATGAAAAACAAAGTAAGACTGCAAGAGCATGCCCATTAAAGTGTACCTTTGATCCACAAGGACTCAGAGGCAAAGAATATACAAATCAATTTTCACTGCAAAGTAAAGGAGCTGTTACAGTGGAGGATTACTGGACTGAATGTCAATACTATGACATAGTATGAGTGTGTTTCATGTTTGGTAATTGCAATCATTGTTGCTTTTGTTGTGGTCATCCATGTACAATGCTTGGTGTCAGTCGATTTATCTCTTGTAAAAATAAAATACAGTGTGTGTGTGTGTGAAAAAAAAAAAAAAATAAATAAATAAATAAAGTCAAAAAAAAAAAAAAAAAAAAAAGTGTACCTTTGAAAGAAACCGGTAGCAGTGGTTGTCTCTGGGGATGGAGAATTATTGTATACCCCTTTATACTCTTAGAATTTTTTAACATGTATATGTATTACTTCCTTTCAAAGTACACAAAGTTTTCAAAGTCCTATGACATGCCAAATACCAATAAATAAAAGAATGCATGATTTCTTAATATAGGCTGAGATCAAGATGGGTAACAGACATCACGCAAGCCTAGTAGAGTATATCATACTGTTTTGCTCAAGTGGCCAAGAACAAGCTTGATATACATAAGGAGTCTCAGAATTAATCAACTAAACTTAAAGATGAAAAATAATTTTCTCAGAATTAGAATTCCAAACTGAATACCCTTTAAGATTTATATAGCTTTGATTATTAAAACAGACAACATTCACCTCTCATATTACCCAATATCCACTCATATAATGCACACTAAAGAAAGTATATACCAGCTAAGGTGGGAAAGTAATTTGTTCTATTTGTACTTTTCTGTGACCAGAAAAAGAACCATTCTCCTAGGGGTAAAAAGGCTTGTTAAGATAAATACACTAAATTTCACTGCAGCCATTTGTCCTATACATGACAAATTGACAAAAGCAGCAGTACATCTGTTGGAAAATACAGCTGCTTCTTGGCATGGAATTGTATCATAATAATCCAGTTGTGCTTTGTGGTTCTATAGCAACGTATCAAAGCAGAGGGGAGGATGGCCTGAGTTCATAGTCTAAACATGGGTTAAAGGTATGAGCAGGACAGGCACGAGGGGTAAACATGGAAAGCACACAGAACACTACAAGTTCTCAATAACCAAAATGGCAGAACTGTTTTCCAAGCAGCCATTCTTAAATCATGCCAGACTGCCCAGAGTTCTGATAGTTCCAGTGAAAAAGTGCAAGGAAGTGTACTTTCTGGGATTTTTCATCACTTTCAAACTGACTCACCAAACGCAGTTTCTTACTCAAGAGATGGGTATGATCATATACTTTGTTTCTGAGATTCTTCATTTACCACCAGTACATTGAGAGCCCAAGCATTTCTAGAAAAGGTATGCTATATCTCAATTGATCTCAGGTTCCTCAAAAGTCCTGATGTGAAGTGGCAACTTTAAATACCATATATTCATTGTAAAGTAAGGCTCAAAAAGAGATCACGCACAGCTCTGTCAAAAGACACCCATATCCCAAAGAGTTACTTACCATCATATGCAAGTCTCTGCAACATTCTGCAAGTCCAAAGCCATTCTCCTTTCCACCCCAGCTCTTGGAAAAAGAGAAAAGACAGTGTTAAAACAGTGCCTAAGGTAGCTTTGTGTATAAAATATTTATGAGTATGTGGCTGCCTGGAACAGTGTTGAGAAGACATCCAATGTTAAAGTCAAACAAAAAGAGGGAGCAAAGAGAAGCAAGAACTTCAGTAAGACTCAAGGCAAGATGGTCTGCCTAAAGGTGATTTCTCCAATGAGATCAATTTCATTATTCTGTGAGGATGCTACTGAGAAGAACATAAACAGCTCCTGCAAGCAAATGTATTTTATATGCCTGCAGTCAGGCTTGCTGAAAGGTCAGTCTTGATCCATTGGGTCTTCAGTACTGTACTGTGCTTTCCAGGCTCAGCCTGCTCACCTCTCACATAGGGTGGAATCACATGCTCTCCAGTTCCTTACTTTTTGACATGAGCCAAAGTGCAAAGTAGACGATTCTGCATTGCTTACTACTACTGTACTCTGCCACCACAAAGTCTAAAAAACTCATCAACAAGTACTAGCCCCTACGGTAATAGGGGAGAATGGCTCAACTGTACACTATTATTGACTTCCAAATCCAAAACCCCAGCCATACAATCTTGCTTAAAAACTAACCTGTATTTTCAACAGCGTTTGAGATATCCATCATTTTTGCCTAATTCTGAACTCTCCCAGGGGTGGGGGTGGGCACTTGTTGAAAACATTCAAGAGTAAGTGCGTTAGTCCCCTGGAACAGGCATACAATTGGGGTAAATAACAGACAAACTGAAAAGCTTGGGAAGAAAGGCTGGGGCGTGCAATGCTTTGGGGAATAAGGGCTTTGAAAAGCCCTTTCCACACACTCCTGGGAATCTAGAAGGCCACATGTATGCCCAAGGTTGGGCACATTCTCAGAAAAGACCTGAAAAAGCACTAAGTTCCCACATCTCTGGCTGACATCAGGCTCTATGCAAGCCAGAAGTGAAGGCTAAGTGAGAGTTGTAAACTTCCTGGCTGAGTACCGAAGACAGTGAGTATTCACACTGAAGATACCAACATACACACAGACCCCACCGGCAAAGACAGAGATATTTCGGTTCCAGAAGTTTAAAGCAAATCACTAGCTGACCACTAAGCTAATAGAATAGAGACTTCAATGACCACACAAAACAAAGAATTACAAAGTCAGTTCAGAAAAGTCTAAACAAACAACGACAAATCATAACAACAAACCCTGGGGAGGGGCGAGAATCTGGTTTCCAGAGTTGCCACATATAATATCCAAAATGTCCATTATAGCAACATAAGGAGTGATGCCAGCAAGATGGCCGAATAAGATGTCTCTCACTGCACCCCCCACCCCTGCAATAATTTGGCATCCATTCATGGAGAAAAGTGCCTTTATGGGAGCTGTGGAAACCAGCCTCATATGCAAAGGGACCTGGGAGGAGGCATACAGACCTCAGTCCCAGCTGTGGACCCTGCAGTGGCCTGTGAACCAGCTGTAGCCACTCTCAGCAGCTGTTTGAGAGCCCGAGGAGAACACTGTCTTAAACAATCATCCATGGATGATAAAGGTTAAAGGACAAAAGTTTAAAAAAAATAAGAGCTAAAATAATCTGTTAATGAATACACAATATAAAAAGAGGTAGGGCTTCCCTGGTGGCGCAGTGGTTGAGAGTCTGCCTGCTAATGCAGGGGACACGGGTTCGAGCCCTGGTCTGGGAGGATCCCACATGCCGCGGAGCGGCTGGGCCCGTGGGCCACAACTGCTGAGCCTGCGCGTCTGGAGCCTGTGCCCCGCGGCGGGAGGGGCCGCGATAGTGAAAGGCCCGCACACCGCGATGAAGAGCGGTCCCCGCACCGCGATGAAGAGTGGCCCCCGCTTGCCGCAACTAGAGAAAGCCCTCGCACGAACCGAAGACCCAACACAGCCAAAATAAATAAATAAATAAATAAATAAATAAAGTAGCTATTAAAAAAAAAAAAAAAAAAAAAAAAAAAAAAAAAAAAAAGAGGTAAACTGTGACATCAAAAACATAAAATGGAAGGGGAATAAAAGGGTAAAGTTTTTCAGATGCAAAGTTAAGTTGTTATCAGTGTTAAAATAAAACTATTGTATCTTTTTCTAAAAGCAAAACAACAAAAACAACAAAAAAAGAACTAGTAAGATGGCATTACTAAGTCCCTGCCTATCAATAATTACTCCAAATGTAGATGGACTGATTTTCCAATCAAAAGGCACAGAGTAGCTGGATGGAAAAAAAAACAAGACCCAACTATATGCTACCTACAAGACTCACCTCAGCTTTAAGGACACACATAGGCTCAAAGTAAAGGGATGGAAAAAGATATTTTACACAAGTGGAAACCAAAGAGCAGGGATAGCTACTTATATCAGACAAAACAGGCTTTAACTCATAACCTGTAATGGGAGACAATTAAGGTCATTATAGAATGATAAAGGGGTCAATTCAAAGAGGATATAACAATTGTAAGTTATATGGACATAATGTTGGAGCATCTAAATGTATTAAGCAAATACTAATAGACATGAAGGGAGAAACAGAGAACAATACAATAATAGTAGGAGATGTCAACATCTCACTTTCAACAATGGATTGTACTGAGAGAAAAATCAAGAAGGAAACATTGGATTTGAACTATACTTTAGACCAATGGACCTAGTAGGCATATGTATAACATTTTATTTAACAGCAGAATACACACTCTTCTCAAACCCACATGGAACATTCTCCTACACAGATTATATGATAGGTCACAAGACAAGTCTTAGCAAATTTAAGATAGAAATCATACCAAGTATCTTTCTGGACCCCAAATAGTATGAAACTGGAAATCAGTAACAGGAAGAAAACTGGAAAAATTCACAAAGATGTGGAAATTAAACAATACACTACTGAACAACCAATGGGTCAAAAGAAATCAAAAGGGAAATTAAAAACATCTTGAGACAAATGAAAATGAAAACAAAACACATGAAAACGAATGAGATGCACCAAAAGCAGTTCTAAGAGGGAAGTTTATAGGAATAAATGCCTACATTAAGAAACAAGATCTCAAATAAACCTAATTTTATACCTCAACTTGAAACTTGAAAAAGAAGAATAAACTAAGCCTAAAGTTAGCAGAAGAAAGGAAATAACAAAGATCAGAACAGAAATAAATGAGAGACTAGAAAAAACACAGAAAAGATTAATGAAAATAAGAGCTCTTTTTAAAAAAACTACTCAACAAAATAGACAAAACTTTAGCTACACTGAGAAAAAAAGGCTGAAGACTCAAATAAATAAAATGAGAAACAGAAGAAGAGACATTACAACTGATACCACAGATACAAAGGATCATTAAGAGACTACTATGAACGAACTGTCAACAAATTGGATAACCTAGAAGAATTGGATAAATTCCTAGAAATATATAATCTAACAAAACAAAATCATGGAGAAATAGAAAATATGAATAGACCAATAATGAGTAAGCAGATTGAATCAGTAATCAAAAAATACCCCAAAAAGAAAATTCCAGGACCAAATGGTTTCCTTGGTGAATTTCACCAAACATTTAAAGAATAACCAATCCTTCTCAAACTTTTACCAAAAAATTGAAGAGGTGGGAACACTTCCAAACTCATTGCTTGAAAAATTACCATTGTTTGGCCAAAATTACCGATACCAAAGCCAGATAAGGACACTACAAGAACAGAAAACTACAGGCCAGTATCCCTGATGAACAAACTTGCAAAGGGCCTCAGCAAACTACCAGCAAACCAAGTTCAACAGCATATTAAAAGGGACATACACCACGATTTAAGTGGGATTTATCCCTGGGATGCAAAGATGTTTCAACACATGCAAATCAGTAAGTGTGATACCACATTAAGAGAATGAAAGACAAAAATCACATGATCATCTCAAAAGTTGCAGAAAAAGCAATGACAAAATTCAACATCCTTTCATAATAAAAACTCAAAAATGGGGTATAGAAGGAACATACCTCAACATGATGAAGGTCACATATGACAAGTCCACAGCTAACAGCATACTCAAGGATGAAAGGGTGAATTCTTTCCCTCTAAGATCAGGAAGAAGACAAGGGTGCCCACTCTAACCACTCCTATTCAACACAGTATTGGAAATACTAGCCAGAGCCAATTAGGCAAGAAAAAGAAATAAAAGGCATACAATTCAGAAAGGAAGAAGTAAAACTGTTTCCATTTGCAAATGATATGATCTTATATACAGAAAACCCTCAAGGCTCCACCAAAATACTGTTAGAATTAAATTCAGTAAAGTTGCAGGATACAAAATCAACATACAGAAATCAGTCACATCTCCATACACTATCTGAAAAAGAAATAAAGAAAACAATCCCATTTACAATAGCATAAAAAACAGTAAAATACTTAGAAATAAATTTTACCAAGGAGGTAAAAATCTGTACACTGAAAACTATAAAACACTGATGAAAGGCATTAAAGAAGACACAAACATCCTATGTTCATGGATTGGAAGAATATTGTCAAAATGTCCACAGTACCAAAAGCAATCTACAGATTTTAATTACTATCAAAATTTCAATGACATTTTCCCCAGAAATAGGAAAAACAATCCTTAAATTTATATGGAACCAAGAAGACCTCAAAAAACTAAAGCAATCCTGAGAAAGAACAAAGCTACAGGTATCATACTTCCTGATTTCAAACATCATTACAAAGCTATAGTAATCAAAACAGTATGGTATTAGCATATTAAAAACACACACAGACCAACAGAACATAATCAAGAGCCCAGAAATAAATCCTCACATACATAGTCAACTAATATTTGAAAGGGAGCCAATAATCAATGGGGAAAATATACCCTCTTCAATAAATGGTGCTGGGAAAACTGGATAACCAGTTTTCTGGATAACACACAGAAAAATGAAATTGGACCCCCTATCTTATACCATTCAAAAAATTAACCTAAATTAAAGACTTCAACATAAGACCTGAAACCATAAAGCTCCTAAAAGAAAACACAGGGTAAAAGCACCCCAACATTGGTCTTGGTGACAATTTTTTGGACATGACACCAAAAGCAACAAAGGCAAACTGCATCAAACTAAAACACTTCTGCACAGCAAAAGAAACAATCAACAAAATGAAAAGACGACCTGCTGAATAGGAGAAACTATCTGCAAACCATTATATCTGATAAGAAATTACTATCCAAAATATAAAGAACTCATATTGATACAACTGAATAACAATAACAAAAACCAACCATCTGATTTTAAAATGGGCAGAGGAACTGAATAGACATTTTTCCAAAGACAATATACAAATGGCCAACAGTTACATGAAATGGTTCTCAGTATCACTAGTCATCAGGGAAATGCGAATCATAGCCACAATGATGTATCACCTCACACCTGATAGAATGGCCATTTCCAAGAAGACAAGAGATAACAAGTATTGGTGAGTATTTGGAGAAAAGGGGACCCTTGTGCGCTGTTGGTGGGAATATAAATTGGTATAGCCACTACAGAAAACAAACAGTATGGAGGTGCCTCAAAAAATTAAAAATAGAACTATTATATGATCTAGCAATCCCAGTTCTGGCTATCTATCCAAAAGAAAGGAAATCAGGACAAAGAGATATCTGCACTCCCATACTTACTGTAAAGTTATTCACACTAGCCAAGGTATGGAAACAACTTAAGTGTCTGTCTATGGATGAATGGATAAAGAAGATGTGCTGTACATACACACACACACAATGAAATATTGTTCAGCCACAAGAAAGAAGGAAATCTCCCCTTCTGCGACAACATGGATGGACCTTGAGGGCATTCTAGTAAGTGAATAAATCAGACAGAGAAAGACAATTACTGTATGGTATCATTTATACATGGAATCTAAAAAAGCTCAACACATAGAAATAGAGGTAAGAATGGTGGTTGCCAGGGACTGGGGATTGGGGGAAATGTGGAGATGTTGGTCAAATGGCACAAATTTCTACTGTGGTAATCACTTTGTAATATATTAAGTGTATCAAATCATCATGTTGTATACCTTTAAGTTACACAATGCTTTATTTCAATTATATCCCCATAAAACCAGAAAAAATTAATTAATAGAAACCATTCCTGAGCAAGTCCAGACATTGGATTTAGTAGGCAAAGACTTTAAATCATCTATTTTAAATATGCTTAAAGCGCTAAATGAAATCATATACAAAGAACTAAAGGAAACCATGAGAATGATGTTTCATCAAACAAAGAATGTCAATAAAGAGTCAGAGGTTATAAAAAAGGAAGCAAATAGAAATTCTGGAGCTGAAAAAGCACAATAACAGAAATGAAAAATTCACTAGAGTGGTTCAACAGCAGATGTAAGCAGGGAGAAAAATGAATTAATGAACTTAATTAAATATATATAATGTTAGGTGGCAATATGTGCTACAGAAAAAAAATGAAGAAAAGTGTAATAGGGAGTAAGGTAGGTGTTCTAATTTTAAAACAGGATGGTAGGGAAGACTTCACTGAGATGGTGGCTCTTAAGACTTAGAGAAGATGAGGGAGCAAGCCATAGAGACAAATGGGGATGTAGCTGTGCAGAGGCCCTGCAGCAAGAGTGTGCCTGCCACTGTCCAGGAAAGCAAGGGTGCCAGTTATCTGGAATGGACTGAGCCTGGGGGAAAGAAATGTGAGGTGAGGTCAAAGTTTGATTTTGTACACATTACAATTGATATCCAGCAGAGATTTTGAGAAGGCAGTGAATATACAAGTTTGAGGTTCAAGGAAAACATACAATTTTTGGAGTCAATGGTCCTTAAAACCATGCAATTGGATCAGATCACCTAGGCAGAATGTATTGATAGCTGGATAAGACACAGAGCCTGGGGTGGAGTCCTGGGCCACTCTAACACTCGGAGGCAGCAGAAGAGGAGGCACCAGTCAAGCAGACATAGAAGGGCAACAATGGAGGACCAGGAGGGTGGTTTGGAAGCTAAGACTTTAAAAATGGTATTTTCAAAGAATATTTAATGCTGTGGGAAAATACTCACCATAGGTTACATGGGGGGGGGGGGGAAGCAGCATATGAAACACAATGTTAGTTATTTTTTCTACATGGTGGTGGTTGAGGATTATTATTATTTTCTTCTTTATACTTTTTTGTATTTTCTTAATTTTCAACACTGAACATGCATCACTTTTATAAAAATTCTGACAAATTTGAAAATAAATATTGGAAGGTGAAAAAAAAAAAGAATCAATGAACCTGATGACAGGTCAATTGAGATTACCCAGTCTGAAGAGCAGATAGAGAAAAAAAAAAGTAAATAGAGGTTAAGAGATCTGTGGGACCTTCACCAAGTATACCAACATATACATAATGGGAGTCCAAGGAGAAGAGACAGAAAAAGGGGCAAAGAGATTATTTAAAGAAATAATGGCCAAAACATCAAATTTGACAAAAGACATGAATCTATAAATCCAAGAAGCTCAATGAATTTCAACAGGATAAAACGACATAGATCCACAGAAAGACACATTATAATCAAATTGTCAAAGGCCAAGACAGAGAGAATAATCTTGAAAGCAGAAGGAGAAATGTGACTTGTTATATACAAGGGATCCTCACAGCTGATTTTTCATCAGAAACGATGGAGGCCAGAATGCAGTGGGAAGACATATTCAAAAGTGCTAAAAGAAAATAACTGCCAATCAGAGTCTATATCTGGCACAGTTATCTTTCATAAATGTAGGAGAAATTAACACTTTCTCAGATAAAAGCTGACAGAGCTTGTTGCTAGTAGACCTGCCTGTAAGAAATGCTAAACGGGAGTCCTTCAGGCTGAAATGAAAGGACACGCCACAGTAACCTGACTCCATATGAAGAAATTAAGAACACCAGTAAGTTAATTTCATAGGTAAATATAAAAGGCATTAATAATGTATTTTTGGTTTGTAACTCCTTTTTTTCTGAGTGTTTTAAAAAACAACTACATAAAAAAGTAAATTCTACATCTATGTTGATGGGCACACAATATATAAAGATGTAATTTGTGGCAACAACATACAGTGGGAGGAAAGTGCTATATAGGAGGAAAGTTTTTGTCTACTCTTAAAACTAAGTTGGTATTAATTTGAACTAACTTTTCATTAATGAAGATGTTAGTTGTAATACACAGGGAAAACATTAATAACTAGACAAAAGATAAATCAAGAAAACATAAGACTTGAACATTAAATCAACCAGACCTAACAGATATATACATGTATATAGAACAATCCACCCCACAACAGAATGTACATTCTTCTCAAGTACATATAAAATAGTCTCCCATATAGACCATATGTTAGGCAACAAAACAAACTTTAAGAAACTTCTAAAAAAGAATAAAATCATACAAAGTATCATATCCAACAACAGAAAGAAATTAGAAATCCGTAACAGAAGGAAATCTGGAAAATTCACGAACATGTGGAAATTAAACAATATACTGTTAACAACCAATGGGTAAAAGAAGAAATCAAAAGGGAAATTAGAAATTTCCTTGAGACGAATGAAAATGAAAACACTTCATATCAAAACTTATGGGATACATTTATGGGATAAAGCAGTGCTTAGAGGGAAATTTACAGCTGTTAATTGCCTACATTTAAAAAAGAAAGATCTCAAATCAGTAACCTAACAGTCCACCTTAAGGAACTAGAAAAACAGCAGCAAACTAAACCCAAAGCAAACATAAAGAAGGAAATAGTAAAACTGGAGCAGAGATAAATGAAACAAAATAGAAAAACAGAATCAGCTAAACCAAATTTGTTTCTTTGAAAATATCAACAAAAATAGACAAACCTTTAGCTACACTGACCAAAAAAAAAGTATGTTCTTGCTCTCTCAAGCTTGTTCTTTTAAAATATACATACAGGAGGAACCAGAGAAAAGGGAAAGATTTAAGACAGCTATTCTGTTCATCTTCAATAACAACCAGAACAAGTTACTTGATTTCTCTGATCTTTACTTCAAAATCGAGCCTATGCACAGGGGCATACCTTATTTTACTGTGCTTTGCAGATACTGCTTTTTTAATTGAAGGTTTGTGGCAATGCTGCATTGAGCAAGTCTACTGGTTTTTTCATTTTTCCAACAGCATTTGCTCACTTCATGTCACTGTGTCACATTTTGGTAATTCTTGCAATATTTAAAACCTTTTCATCATTATTATATTTGTTATGATGATCTGTGATCAGTGATCATTGTTATTACTATTGTCATTATTTTGGGGTGCCACGAACCATGCCCATACAAGATGGCAAATTTAATGGAAAAAAAAATATGTGTTCTGACTGCTCCACTGACTGGCTGTTCTACCATCTCTCTCCCTCTCCTCAGGCCTCTCTGTTCCCTGAGACACAATAATATTGAAACTAGGCCAATTAATAAACTTACAAGGGCCTCTAAGTATTCAAGTAAAAGGAACAGTTGCACATCTCTCACTTTATATCAAAAGCTAAAAATGATTAAGCTTAGTGATTCTTACACGTTGGATCCATTTCTGGAAATTTTCCACTGTTATTACCACACTATTTTAATTCCTTTTAGCTTTATAAAAAAAGTTAATACCCAATAGGAAGAGTATTTCCTCATTCCATTTTCAATATTTTCTTGGCTATTCCCAGGACTTCCAGTGAAGAAACATGGAATTTGCTGAGAACTGTGAGGATAAGGGATATATAAATACTTGATGCCACATAGGGGTGACAGGTAAGTCAAACCAAGGATCTGAATTTGCAAGGCGGAATAAGCTTGCAAGGTGGAATAAGCTTGAAAGGCTATATATCTTCACAATTACTTTCCTTTTGTTTCTTCTGTTGTCACAACTAATTGTTTTTTAGAATACTTCAACTATTACTGTCACCACTAAATCTTTCTATTTTTTGTGATCTAATAAAAATCAAGTGCCTACAATAAGAAAGTTGTGGTAAGCTGGGATCCTTAAAAGACCATGTCAAGCCATGATTCATGAAAGTCTGTGATGTTGTGACATTTCTGAGATATTACCATTATTAAATACAAAGAAACATTTCTTACAAAATTATGTAAAGTTAATATGGGAAAACACTGATGCTAGTATGTTAAGTAAATAAAGTAGGATATCAAGTTACATATACTATATTCATTCAGCTATGTAAAGAAATATGCATAAAGACTAAGAAAATGTACCAAAATGTGAAGAGTAGATACATAATTATGATAAATTTTCTTCCGTACATTTCCAAAATTTTTAAATACCAAGCACATATTTTTATTATGATGTTTGTTTTGCAGCCAACAAGATAAACCTACGGAATGTTTAAGATGCAAGGGTACTTATTAGTTAGTACTAAGAAGAACTAGTTCTTTGTCCTTTTAATTATGCCCCTATATCACTTTCTCAACTACTATGTGAGCTTTTTAAAGAAAAGAACATGTTTTATACTATCTCCTGCGCAGGATTAGCCATATACTTCTTGAATATTATCAAGTGGAAGAGTTGGGTGTGGATTCAAGGAGCTGGGTCTCAGGCTGACACCCAGGTTTGGAACATAAACCATGCCCAATCAACTCTACAAACAGCAGTTATCACATTTCACACTTTATCAGGGGCTAAAAGCCCATGGGCTTTTCCTAAAAATAACGTAACTTCTGAATCTCATCGTCTTCACCTACTCCATAGAGTTACCATATGATCCTGGCAATTAAGTAGATACCCAATAAATAACATTTATATCAACCATGGCATATTTGACACCACCTCACTAGATGGGATTTGCTCAAGAATGGGTATGTATTCAGGTATCAGAGAAAAGGTCTTGATGCCTTTGGGATGGAACTATAAGAATCTGGTAAGATTTTGTAACTTTGCCCAATAGGATAGATTAAACCAGTGGTTCTCAAAGTATGATCCCTGGACCAGCAGCCTCAACATTCCCTGGAAACTTATTAGGAATGCACATTACTGGGCTCTGCCCTAGGCCTAGTGAATCAGAAATGGGGGTTGCGGGAATTGAGGTAAAGGGGTATGAGCAGACAGGGGAGGGAGACTTATCTATGCTTTAATAAATCGACTCTTTCTCATGCATGCTCGAGTTTGAGAACCAGTGTCCTAGACCCTCACAAAAATCAACCAACTGGCTTTTAACTGATTCAAGTCTTCTTGGAGAACTTCTGCTGTATTTGCAGTTCACTAATATCTGTGCATAGTCACAATTGGCTCACATCACTGGGTTAACTGAGTCACTAAAAAACTATCATGAGAAAATGGTTAAAAATAATCTTGTATTTGCAAATCCAAGAAAATATGCTCAAATTTTAAGGGAGGCTCCATCTGGATGAATATCAGGTGATTAACATTCTCTTTATACTTTCCTATACATCCTAGAATTTTTGCAATACATGTTACATTTATAATCACACAAAAATGATTTTAAAGTAACCATGCACCTAAAAATAGCCTGAAACTTGAGTTGTATGACTTGTGAGGTAACCATTTATTATTCAGCTTTTAAAAAGTTAGCCCTACCAACTTTCTTCCAAGAAAGCTTTCTAGCAATGGCTACCTCTCTCAAACCTGAGTGTGTATTATCAGTTTGCCTCTACAAACACTGGACAATAGTTTGAGTAAGCTGAATTTAACATGAGCCTTTTTGCCTTCAATTAACAATCATTACCACCACACACCAATTACTGAGCGCAGCACTAAGAACCCTACATTTTATTTTATTCTGAAAATACTCTTAAGGTAGATATAACTAAATTCTCAGATGAGAAAACTGCTATCAGAGCTAATAAGGTAGGCCAGGACTCAAAATCCAGATCTTTTATTGCAGCCAATGTTTCCCTCCAAACAGAATCTGATTCTAAACTTTCTTTCCAGAAGAGAAGTGGCCATTTTTGAACAAAGAGAGATTCTCTTTTTGAGCAGATTCATGAAATCCCTCAAAATTACTTCATAAAATTGAGAATACTTCCTAGGATTTTTGGGGTACCTTAGTTAAATGGGCCCCAATAGTTCTACTCAATTAGGCCAGTAAAGTTAACTTATGGATTCCTATTCATTTTGACACTGCAAGAAACACCTGTGAAAAGGAATAACAGGGTCCAACTTCTGTGTCCTTCCAACTCTTCACCCATGACTCACCTCTGCCAAATGCTGCAGCCGGGTTAGCAGTGGGGTTCTCTTGTCAGATCCAAGGCGTGTGATATAATTTGATCTTTTGCTAAATACGTACAGAAGGTTGAGGACTGCCAGCACCACTTGCATATCAGAAGAAGCCAATAAAGTTGTCAAATGCTACAGGGGACAAAAATGTGGGGGCAAGTTCATGGTATCAGGCATACAAGACCTTGAAAACTTGAAATGCCATGGATTTACAAAGCTATCAAGAAGTTTAACAATACAAAAAAAATTTATAAATATTTGAGCACCTACAACATGTAACCTTATGCCCAAGCAGCTTATAATCTGGCAGCAAGCCAGAAAGTCCAATTTAAGTTAAAAAAATGTGAACAGTTCAAAATTACATAGGTGTCTCCACAGGAAGAAACAGATTACAAAAGAGACATATGTAACATTTTAATACATAGCAGAACTCAAGAACATTAAGTTTCCAACTAGACTAAAAGTATAGACTAAGATAATTTTATGCTCCTTCTGTATCCTTTACAACAAATACAAAATTGGAATTAATTAAAACACAGGGTTCTTCATATAGAAACTAAAAATAACAACAGCTGGTGGCACTTATGACTGTTACAATACAGTGTATGTAACAATAACCCAAGAGTAACTATTTTTGCTTTTTAATACAATCAAAATTTACCAATATATTGAAACATTTGGTTAGTGTTAAAATCAGTATGTAATTTAGCTGGAAATGAACCAAAGTATTTCTGGTTGCTGATTATCCACAGAAGGCTATGGATTTCCTTTTGCAGCTTATCTATTTCATCTTCAACAGACTGCTTAGCCATTCCCTACTTAAAACTTCAGGTATTAGGTCTTTAGTTCAGTTATTCCACTTCTCTTCTTAAGCCATTTACTTTCTACCTGTTTGTTCTGATTCTGATTCTGTTTCTTTAATGAAGACTTAGGAAAAGTAACACATAACAACAGGGCACTAAATCAACAGTGATAAAAACTCTGAAGTTAGGCTAAAGGAAGAGAGTTTCTTCTTATACTGATTTTTGACCAATTCAAAAGTTCACTAATTCCTGTGCCCACTTTACTCTTTAAGAATACATAGCATGCTATTAATATACATTTTGGGGAGGGGGAGCAGAAATTAAAAAGCAGCACACTAAAACTTAGAAAAGCAGTAAGTGCAGTAATGTGTCAAGGAAATCAAATTATGTCTAGTATTTTAAAAGTAATTTGGGGCTGCTCTGATAACCTGGGACCAAGATCAACTCCTGTAAATTCCCAAGAATACACCAATACATGTATTACATTCGCATTAATTTCTTGAATCTTAAAAGGCAAGGTGAAGGTGACAGTAAAGAACCTTCCCATCAACCCTGTGAAGGGTATCTTTAGCCAAGAAACATCCTACCAATGTCTTTGACATTGAAAACCCCAGAACTCCGTAATGAAAAGGAAAGAATCGCCAGATAGAACAATCTCCTTATTCTGGACATGAACAATTCTAGTTAAGAACAGATCACAAAGGCTTGAACCTCTCCTACCTCTATGGAACTATACAGATGCCGGGAAAAGCTGTACTCAATGAGCAAGGCTGTGAAGTTCAACACAGCCAAGAGAAGCATCTTCAGTTGTTCTCTTTCTGGCCTATCACACACGAGCATCCATGACATATTCTCCACTGTCTGTCCAGCGTCTGCCAGAATTCCATCGAAGCGGTCCAACAGATCCACCCAGTGATATAACTCGCACTGGAGAGGGGAAGAGAAAGAGGAAGATATAAGAATAAGGTAAAAGTACTGTGTGGGTACTCTGTAGCTGAGCTTTGCTGCAATGGATTGCTAAGCATGACACCTAGACAAGTTCACTTCCCACCTTTGCTTCTCTTCAATCCCCCACCAGTACAGAAACCTATGAGAAAGATCATACTCTGAGCCACATGGACCCGAGTTCATTGCTATATCTATCAAAACCCCTACAGCTAGGTCTTCAAAAGGAGAATTCTGGCTACCTCTGAGGTCTAAAAACACAAGGACTTTCCCTGCCAGAATCCACTTTATCTGAAGTGCTCATTTTTAGAGTTATCTAAAGAAGAGTCTTTTAAGCTAAGAGTAAAAATCCTGAGACTATCTCAAGCTCATATTGTCAGTCAAACTAAAGGAATTTTGTGGTTGAGATTCTTTATCATCACCTGTATAAACATTCTTCATCCTTGGCTAGCAAAATTTTCCTTTTACATTTCTTTCAAAATTTCCTTGGCAACCATTCACAGGCTAAAAATTACTGGTCTAGAGCTGTGCCAGACACACACTAGATGCTTATTAAGTAATTGCTGAATGAGGCTACCTCGTTTTGGTTTCTCTTTTGGGAGCATGGGTTTACATACCTTTCCAATGTTCCATGTTTTGATCTGCTGCAGTTCCAAGAGGAGTTGCTCATCATTACAAACTTTGAGTTTGTCTATTAAGGCTCTGCAGTCTGCAGGCTGAGAAAAACAAACAGGTATTCACAAAAGGGTGTTTTGGAGTATGAGGGAGACACAACAAGGAAGAATAGGAAAAAAACCCCCTTATGTCAACACACTCAATGATTTAACTTTTGATAGAACTCACTACTTAAGTGGAAATTTGCCAGACGATCACCTGAGATTAATACAGAAATCTTATAATGAAACAATCCATCTGTGTATTTTTTTAAAACCTGGATGAACCTGTAGATGTAGACAAACTACTTGGAAGTGTACAGACAACAGAAATAAAGGAAACAAGCTAAATATCAATAAAAACAAAATGAGGAATCTGTATCATAGTCTGAAAGTTAACTAGAATGCCTGATAAGAAATGTTCAATTAGAGGAACACTGAGGAGCCCTAGTGAATTCACAAAGGTGAAGATTAGCACTGGCTATATTTTTCTGCAACATTAAACCGTCCAATTATAGGAGGCAAAGAATTTCTGAACTGTGTAAAACTAGGACTCCATTCTTACTTGGGGTTTCCATTTCCATATATTCCTGCTCTGTTTTACTGATGAAAGGGCCTGTTTGTCAGGTAACAAGGTGTGGATTCAGAGTTCATAGTAAGTTTCCGAAAGTGGAGCTGGTGGCGGGGGGGGGGGGGGGGGAATAGGGACTGGGATAGAGATGCTGCTATTAATGGATGGCAACTGGAAGTGATTACACTTGCTCTTTGACTCTGTAAAGCAGTATGGTATCCTAGGAATGGACCTAGATTTGGAACCAAACAAATCTGGGTTCAGTTTTTCACTTGATGTTTACAAAGTTGTTTGATCATGAGCAAATCCAACCTCTTAGCCACAGTTTTCTCACCAGAAAAAAGACCTAAGAACCACCTTGGAAATGTGAAGCTCAAGTATTTGCATAAAGCACTTATCTCACATATTAGGAGCTTAAATACTGAAAGACAGCTTACTGTTACAAAGAGCATGGACTTTAGAATTAGGTAGTTGGTAAGCTACCTCTTTGAATCTCAGTATCCTCTTCCGCAAAATGAACTTAACACGACCTATTTACCCAGCAATGTTGTGAGATTTAAACTAGGGGCATTTTCTGCAGCCAAAATGGAACGTGGAACAATAGGGGCTTAAGGGCAAATTTTTTTTAAGCTAAGTCTGAAACCTTTTCTCTCTCTAAAGTAAACATTATTAAGAGCTATCTCAAATTTCTGTGGTAATTAAAGACATGTAAAATTCTTGGCATAAAACCCTTCAACAAACCAGACCTGCACTTTTTCTTCCTCTCCTTGAAGTCATACAGGTTGAGGGAGAGGTAGTGAAGTAGTAGAAACAGGTAACAAAGGAGTGTGAACCACCTGCTCATGCAGTTCACTTGTGCCTTCTGGACCTACCTGGGCCTACTATCAAATATACCACTTCAATTTCTAATGGATTGCAACGATGCAGACCCAATTTTATGATTCTGTGGGTTAGATAGCACCCAGTTCATGACAAACATTTGGGTCCTGTAATCATTTGGTATCTCATAATCAGGCATTCAGTCTTTATCAAGGTCCAGTAGCAAGCCAGAAGCTGCTTTTCTGAATGTCAGAATAGCTGTTGGCAGAGAACAGCACGGCCAAACTCTACCCCCTAGGTCTTAAGCTGTGATTCTCCTACTGGGGCTTGCCAGAGGCATCCCACAGCATCTTTGGCTGACACTTAAGTCAGACACCTGGATCTACTAGGCCATAATGTGCACAGAGTAGGGCAGCTTACATCATAGCCTGAACCTTCTGCAGAGTCTTCTCTAGATCCAAACACTACTATCACTTCAGAAATTATCCAGTAAATGGATCAAAACAGCATGCCTAAATGTAATACATGCTGGCTCCAAAATCCAAAGAGGCACCCCATACACTGTTCCTCTTTCTTCATGGTGTGTGGTACAAGGTGCAAAAACATGTCTCTCACTCTAGAAGGGAAATTTTGACATTTCCCAGACCTTTGAACCCCTAGAAAATTTCCTGACGTGGCAGGCCTTCAACCTTCAAAGGGCACTCTCTGGCACACATATGTCTAAGGCATCTAAAGTGCTTGTGCTTTCTGTTCACAAGCCCCAGTTAGCATAACAGCATCAATTTAACGTACCAGCACCATGTTGTTTTATCAGGAGTATCAAGATCCCTATGGACTTTGCGGTTTGCAGAATGCACCAGGGACAAAAGTGTATCTTTACCGTCTTGTCCCTGTTGCATAAATGCAAACTGAGTGTGATTTTCCTTACTTACGGTAGTACAAAACAAAGTACTTGCCAGTTCAATGGCTGCATACCAATTGCCATGGTTTATGTTGATTTGCTCCAATAAAGATGTCAAATCTAGGGAAAAAACCCTCTGCATAGCTGCCAATACATAAAGTGATAAATAAATATCTTTCTTGTGCAGCCACTATGGAAAACAGTATGAAGGTTCCTCAAAAAATTAAAAATAGAACTACCATATGATCTAGCAATTCCACTTCTGGGTATTCATCTAAAGAAAATGAAAACACTAACTTGAAAGGATATATGAACCCCCATGTTCATTGCAGCATTATTTGTAATAGCCAAGATATGGAAACACCCAAGTGTCCATCGATGAATGGATAAGAAGATGTGGTACATATATACAATGGAATACTATTCAGCCATAAAAAAAGAATGAAATCTTGTCATTTGTGACAATATGCATGAACCTTGAGAGCATTATGCTAACTGAAATAAGCCAGGAATCTGTACATAAGTGTGACTCCAAGAACAAATCTATAACAGTCTACTAGGTAAAAGAAAAAGAAATTGAATTTCTCTGATTATCTACAAGGTTGAATTATCCTGGAAGTTAAATGACTTCAGGCAAGTTTTCTTTTTGCTCTTCAGTTTCCAAAAAATTTGAGTATGTTAACTGTCGAAAATTCTAGATGCCAAAACATATCAAAAACAAAATGAAAAGGAAATGAACAGGTATGTAAAATGAACATACTCAATATGTATGGCATTCAATAAGAAACTGACGTTCCAATGTCAAATACAAAATAAAACAGCACGAGCAGACAACTAATATAAGGCCAATAAATGTGAAAATATATGTATTAAGGCATGCAAATCAGAAGAGTGAAATATTTTTTCTCCACCTATTAACAAAAATTTAAAAGATAATCTGCAATGCTGGAGAGGATGTACGAAGACAGCACTTCTCATACTCATTAGTATAACACTGAATGAAAAGGGCAGGAGAACTGCCCATGCAATACTGGAATAAATATCAATAGTGATACCCTTGGGTGATACTTGCCAGGTAGTTACAGTTTTTAAAAAACCAAGTGGCCTGTATTTAGAAAATGAACCAACTAATTATGTGCCAGATACTTTACTGAGCAGCTGCCTCACATCAGGGAGGGAGGAATTTTCAACCCCATTTTACAGCTGTGGAAACCAGGCAAGTTAACTCTCAGACACAAAAATCTAGTAAGATTCAAACCCATGTCTAATTCCAAAGCTTGTGCTCCTTGAACTACAGCACATGGGGTCTATGGGAGTGTCATAACAATACAATACTTCCTTAATTTCAGAATGCAGTTTAAGCAGGCCAATAGAATATTGGACAGAAGCTGGGATTTCTACTGCTGACACAGGATCAACTGACATGGACACCCAATACACAGGTTAATATAGGTTAAGCTGAACTGTATGATTAAGAATCAGTAATAAAGAAAGCTAAAACACTGGCCTCACAAGAAATCTAGTGAGAAAGGTATTACCACTTTAATTTTCTAGATAACAAAATTGAGAAAGATCCCACAAATACAGACAGAATCTGAATCCATACTTGCTCTTTCCATTATACCATGCTGCCTTTCAATGCACAGAAACAGCAGCCAGACAGCCTACTTCAGGTACATATAGCTATAAACTGTTTAGTGCTCACTCTCCACTGATCACTAGCTTATTCACCTTTTCAACCAAGGGAAGTTCAAAAGAAAATTTGACTGTTTCAAGACAAGTTGCTGTTTTACTGCACTGTGTGTATATAAGTGATGATATATTTGGAAGATCAATATGAGTGAACTGACTGCAAAGATTTTTTTCTGAAATGAAAAAACAGGCAAACTTTTGGATACTTACAGCCTCAGTAGGTGTCTTTTTCAGTTTAGTCCTGTCTACTTTCATGTTTTCGATTTTCTGTTTTATGATCTGAAAAGAAAATTCCCCAAAAAGTGAGAACTTAAAGTTGCAAGCTTGAGCTCTACATGCTTGGACATAGACAATATAGAACAAAGAGCATGCAAAATGTTTAAAGTAAAATTGGAGTTATGATGCAGGCCAACTCAGAGGTACAGGTACGAGGTAAGGAGTGGTAAACAATCTCTCCAAATAAAACTGGCCCACATTCAAGTTACACAAGCCTGTAACCAATTTAGGCCAAAATTAAAATGCCCCCCACCCTGACCTCTCAAACTCATACTTGAAAGTAAGAGTAAAATGTTTTAACACACCTCAGGATGGAAAAATTCACCACATCCTGCAGTATTTTGGAAAACTCAGCAATTCCACTTCTGGGAATTTACCCAAAGAAAATCATAAGAATGTATATATATATTTAATCACAAGAATCCATACTGCATGACCATGTATAACAGTGAAGAAGTGAAAAGGATCAAATATCCAAAATAGGATTGGTTTAAAACAGACTATTACACAGCTGTTAAAAACACTGCACACAATTACATAACAGCAAAGCTGTTCATGGTGAAATAAAAAGGTTACAAAACAGAATAAATAGTATAAACCCATGTTTCAAGAACACAGCTTAGAAGGGGTATGCATCAAAATGTTAATTCAATCTAACCAAAAGGATTATGTATGATTGTTTTACCTGTGCTTTTCTGTATCTTTTACTGTTTTAACCCATAAAAATACATTATGTCATAAGAACAAAGGAAACAAAATACTTTTATTTTTTTTCATTAGAAAATGAGGTATAAGACTCCCACTAGAAATATCCTGAGCACAGAACACAATCATTTTACTAAGATCCATTAAGATGCTCCGGCCAAGGCACAGGAAGAAATAAAGGTTTCCCCCATTAGCAACTAGCACATATGCAGAGGAAGAGGTGAACTGCAGGGCTCTTTACCTCTAATAATGTATTTGCTATACAGCAGTCACTGGGGGTCAATGTCCCTCCTCCAAGAAGGCTGGCATAATATAAAGCTGACCAAGCTCAAGTATAAATTTTAGGCAGCTTTTGGTCTAGAGTTAGTCCAACATGTTCGGTATTCTGGAAATAACATGTATTTGTCTGTATGGCTGGCATCCATTCAACCAATGGGCATTCAGAAAGAGTTGGTACAAAATCCAGAATATGTTCTAAAATGTTGCTGTAGGGGTCATTCCTGAAGAAAAAAAGATGTTTCCCCTCTAAAGTTCACATTTAGGGTATGTGATTCCAGATTACTTTTTAAAAAAATTACCTCAGCATATAAGAGAAAATAAGCAAGATGCCTTCTGCCAACAACTTCCAAATATATAAAATGAGGCCAACAGGATTCTGGCAACAATCTGATACATGTAGTGGAAACTATAAGTGAGCTACTTGTACACTTACTCTCAGGTTTGCTCTGTCTCACAAAACCTCACACCCATTAACTCAGAGCAAGTGGCTGTCACATCATTGTGGCTGTAGTCATTTGTGGGAGGCTATTACATTGCCTCAGCTACAGGAAGTAGCAGTTAGCCCCAACACCATACAACCCGAATCACTGAATACTCTCCCTCCAAAATTAGGAGCAAAGTAAGAAGGTCTGCTCTCTCCAGTTTCATTCAACACAGTGTTGGAAGTTCTAGCCACTGAAATAAGGTAAAAAAAGGAAGTAACAGGTATACAGATCAGAAAGGAAGAAATAAAACGGTCCTTATTTGCAGGTAACAAAGTATTATCTAAGCATAAAATCCCAAGGAGTCTACAAAAAAACTTCCCAGAACAAGTGATTTCAGCAAAGCTGTAGGATACAAGATAAACATACACAGATCAATCATATTTCTGTATACTGGCAATGGACATGTGGACTCAAAACTTTACACCACCACTCATAATTGCTCAAAAAAAATTTGAAATACTTAGGCGTAAATATAACAAAGCATGTACAGGCCTTGTATGCTAAAAACCAAAATATGTTGATTTAGAAAATCAAGACCTAAAAATATGAAGTGATATACTATGTTCATGGACTAAGAAGACTCATATTAAAGACAATGGAACTACAATAGCTCAAACAATTTTGAAAAAGGAGAGAGAGGGAATCACTCCATCCAATTTTCAGACAGACAGACAGACAGACAGACAGACAGACAGACAGACACACACACACACACACACACACACACACACAGAGCTACAGTAGTCAAGACTGTATACACAGTAATAGAGGAGGGATAGGCACATATGCCAATGGACCAGAATAGAGAACCAAGAAATAGACCCACATAAATATGCCCAACTGATTTTTGACAAAGGCGAAAAAGCAAGTCAATCAAAGGATATTTTTATCAACAAATGGTGCCAGACCAAGTAGACATCTATAGGCAAAAAGATGAACTCTGACCTCAGTCTCATATTTTATATAAAAATTAACTCAAAATGGATCATGTGGCAAGGATGTGCAAAAAAGGGAACTCTTGTGCACTGCTGGTGGGAATATAAATTGGTGCAGCCACTATGGAAAACAGTAAGGAGGTTCCTCAAAAGATTAAATATATGATCAATTCCACTTCTGGATATTTATCCAAAGGTAACGAAAAAAACTAACTTGAAAAGATATATGCACTCCCATGTTTACTGCAGCATTATTTACAATAGCTAAGACATGGAAGCAACCTAAGTGTCCACTGATGGATGAATAGAGAAAATGTGGCTGTAGATAGATAAAATGTACACCACATTTTATGTTTTTATATATATTAAAGATATACAAAATGTAATATTATACAGTCTTACAAAAAAGAAGGAAATCTTGTCATCTGCGATAACATGAATGGACCTTGAGGGCATTATGCTAAGCGAAATAAGCCAAACAGAGAAAAGAGAAATTCTGTATGATCTCACTTATATGTGGAATCTCAAACAAACAAAACGCCAAAAAAACAAAAATACAAAACTTATAGATACAGGAAACAGACTGGTGTTTGCCAGAGGCAGGGGTTGGGGGGTGGGGTGGATGAAACAGATGAAGGTAGTCAAAAGGCACAAACTTCCAGTTATAAAACAAAGAAGTCATGCGGATATAACGTGCAGCATGATGACTATAGTTAATACTGTATTATATATTTGAAAGTTGCTAAGAGCAGACCTTAAGAGTTCTTATCACAAGAAAAAAAATTGTTAACTATGGTGATGGGTGTTAACTAGACTTACTGTGATCATTTCACAATA
The DNA here is from genome assembly GCF_028023285.1 of Balaenoptera ricei. Lineage (NCBI taxonomy): Eukaryota > Metazoa > Chordata > Mammalia > Artiodactyla > Balaenopteridae > Balaenoptera > Balaenoptera ricei. The sequence continues at coordinate 47,711,694 of NC_082660.1, forward strand.
TATACAAATATGGAATCATTATGTTGTATACCTGAAACTAATATAATGTTAAACGCCAATTACATCTCAAAAAAGAAAAAAAAAAAGGATGATGGACTTAAATGTAAAACTATAAAATCTACTGGGAGAAAATATTTGCAAACCATACATACTATCTAGAATATATAAAGAACTCTTGAAACCCAACAATAAAAAAAAAAATCCTCCAGAACAAGAGCACAGACTAAAACTTGTGCAAATAAACAACTCACAACGATTTTACTGGTTTAAAAAAATGTAGATGAAGTCACTGGCAAATCTTCACACAAATATGTATCTCACTTTAACTAAAGCTATTTTGACTTATTCCGTACCATTCAAGGGTCTGGGTTGAAAACAATAGACTCTGGCTAACTAAAGCAAAAATGTGATTTACTGGAAGGGTAACTGATAGCTCATGCAATCAACAGGAAAGCTTAGAGATCCACATTCAGAAAACAGACGGAACCAAGGAAGCTAGGCATCCTGGAACTACAGCCAAAGACCTCCCACAGACACAGCTTAGTTGGGGGTGCCTATGCTGCCAACACCGGACTCTGGATGCCTAGAAGCTACTGCTGGTGGCAGTATGATTTCTAAATGGTCTCAGGTATTTGCATCAGTGGCTCTAGATGCACTGTCCCAAGTGTGAGCATCTGATTGGTCAAGCTGAGGTCCCATGCCTATGCTCTAGCTGTCAAGGTTCTGGGAGAGCAAGTGCATTTGGCTTTTTCAGTTTCCACATTGTTCAGGTTCCAAACTTTTCATAAACAGATTCAGATGATAGGCACCCAAATAAAAAAAACAAGCCAAAACGAATGATCAAGCACACGTTCCCATAACAAGTACAATGTTAGCCTGGCTTCTATAATTTTGTTGCAAGAAATACCTATAGTTTAAAAAAGAAAGATATCACTGCCTGTGAGACATCAATTAAGAAAATTCAAGTCTTTTTTGTTTCTGTTCTATTTCTAAGCTGGTTTCACAGTAGGAAGGGAGAATACTTTTTGAGTGCCCACTACAAACCAGATAATACTTAGGCTGGTGTTTCTCAAAGCATTCTAGAGCATCTTGCTCCATGAAGACTAGGTTCCAGTAATTTAGGAAATGTTACAAATTTCTCTTCCTTTAGGACAGTCACATGGCTGACTGATATTACTAACAGCTCCAAGAAATCCCGGGTAAAGGAAACTTATTAGGACATAGAAACATTTTTCCTCCAGGTGGCATCTATTGAAAGTCCAATTTAAGAATCCCAAAGAATACACTTTGAGACATGTTGCTCAGGGGCCTCATATTTGTCTTTCCTACAATCCTCACCATTCAAGCCAAATTCTTTCCCCATTTACAGATAGAAAACTGAGGCTCAGAGAAATTCAGAACCTTGCCTGGTTAGTGAATGTTGGCTCCAATATCTAAATCCAGGCCCTTCTGACTCCCAAGTCCATGCTTCAATAACATGCTGTTCACTTTATTTACTAGTTTTATTACAACAATAAATGCTTGCAGATGAAAATACAAATTTGTGACAAATTCCTCTACACTGTTGGATCCTATTGTTCAAAAAAATATCGTAAGAGAGGAAGCTGGGGCACAAGGTGAAAAGCTGAGATATTATCAATCTCACTAATGATGGAACAGTAACTAGAGAATGAGTTCTACCTAATGCTTAGAAGTTAAACAGATGAAAATCCCATTACATAAAAAAGTCTCTAACAAAAAGAAGTTAATTCTAAACAAATCCCTGGAAATAGCCTACTGCCTTTGTTGGGTCAGACCAGAACTCTGTGCACCAAGCAATCTCTACACATAATAAATAGTTCTTCCTAAACTCAGGTTAGAAAGATCAACTTTCAGAAAACTAATGAATTATTATGAATCACCACCTGTAGCGATTACCATTACACTTAAATACTTCCATTTAATTAACCATTTCTTTTTTTCACTCCTTCATTCCCCCCAGCTTCACTTATCTTTGAAGTTTGAATCTTGGTTTTATAGGGTTTACATCAAGACAAGAGGGTACAATTAAAATACACTGAGGGAAGTCACTCTTTAAACGGTAACTCACTCTGTAGTAATCACCTGCGGTTGATCAAATTTAGAATGACTTTCAATATTGAAATCAGCTTAAGGGCAGAGGACACCTATAGTTCCAAATCTGGGTCAACAGCAGTGGAGTACAGTGGTGAACTAGCCTTACTATTCAAAGTATGGTTGAAGGATCAGCGGCACTGATATCACCTGGGAGTTATTAAAAATGCAAAATCTCAGGCCCCACCCAGACGTGAAGAATCAATCTGTATTTTAATAATATCATATATTAAAGTCTGAGAAGCACCAGATTATAACACAGATTATATATCCAAATCAGGAAACCCAGGTTAGAATCCCTGCTATATCACTTACTCACTGTATGAGCATGGACAAATCAGCGTATGCGCACTTCTGTTTTCTCAACTGTGAAATATGGATAACGGATCTCCCCACTTCCATGATCACTTTCATCCAATCCATTCTCCAGAGAGCAGCAAAAGTAATCTTCTTAAAACATAAATCAGCTCACGTTACTTCCTTGCTTAAAACCTTTCAACAGTTTCCCTAAAATTATTTCCAAATTCTAACCATGACCCAGAGGGCCCTGGCATGATTTAGTTCCTGGAACTCTCTCCAATCTCCTCTCTGCACAACCACATTAGTCTTTCCGTTTAGTTTCTGGAACACTCTAAATTGTTTCTGGCCTCTAGACTGTTACAGGTGCTATTCCTACTGGAATGCTTCTGCGCCACACTCTCATTCTTCCCACAGCTAGTTCTATTTGAGAAATTGACTTTAAACTAAGACCCAACGCGGCTTCCCAAGGCAACCTGCCTAAAGCTGTCTGTTATTTTTTTTTATGATAGTAATCCTGCTTATTTTCTCTCATCGCAAATATCAATTAGTATAACTGGTTTGATTTTCTACAGTGTTAAGCTCTCAGCATCTAGCACAGCATCTTCCATGTGATAGATATGCAAATATTTATAGAACTGATTCAGGAAAGAAGTATGCACTGAGAAAAAAAATCTGTGATTGTCAGCATACAGACAGTACTTGAAGCCATGGGAGGAGAATCCAGCAAAGGAGAGGCTGGTGAGGTAGAAGCAAAACTAGTTCATCACGGCATCATGAAAGACACAAGATGGCAAGGCTGATCAACTGGGTCAAATGTCAAAATGAGGTATGTCCAGAAAAATGTCCATTGAAATTGGGACTAGAGATAACTTGACAAGCATTAGTTCCAGTGGCGTGGTTGGAAAGGAAGTCAGACTGGAATGAGTCAAGGAATCAATAGGAAGTGAGGCAATATAGATGGCACGTGTAGAACACTCTTGAAAAGGCTGATTGTAAATGCAAGCAGAAAATTATGGGGTCTCATTGAAAGGCAGAGGGTAAGGGAGAGGAAAAGGAGATAATGGAAAGAAAATCCCTAAGAAAGTTGAGGGTAGGGGACTATTTAGAATCTCACTATTTCACCTTAACATAGTGAACACTTACGTGGGTTTTGAACAGCAGAAATAGTACTAACCAGAATTAGGACAATCCTCTTCTTAATCTCTTAAAACTTGACTGAGTGTCCTTCCTACGTGCTGACACTGTACCCTGTACCTATCACTTCCTGACATTAATGAGAAAATGTATGCCACAGGGTGAGGAAGAAAACCAACCAACCAACCAACCAACCAACCAACCAACCAACCAACCAACCAACCTTGGGAAGGAAAGAAATATACAACATTATCAGTGGTTGCCTCTAGGTGGCAGGATAACACAGTTTTATTTATGCTTCTTGCTTTTCAGAGCCTTCCAAATTTTCTATAATCATCCATCCATTTATAATGAGAATTTTTCTTTTGTACAATTTTTCTTAAGGTAGAAAACAGTGGCCCCTGAGCCAAAGGGCATGCATCAAATTAAGAAAAATATCCTCTAAACAAATGCCTTGGATTGGCTGCTGTTGGCTCTTGGAGCCTCTTTCCTATACCTCTTGCTGGTTAATCCTAAAGTATGGCACACAGCAAGCATTCAGTATTTATTGATTTGGTTTATTATTGGTAGGTTAAGAAATGCTGCACACATGTATGGGAGTGTGGATGAATCAGAGTCAGCCTACCCATGGGAATGTCTGCTCCGTGAAGGCATTTTCCCTATTTGATTGTTTTGTTCACAGCTTAGCTGTACACTAAGCTCCTATAGGAAACAATAAATATTGGCTAATTAAATGAAAAACAAAAAGAACAAAACAAAAAAGTCAGCCTAAAATTCCCACTGAAATCATGGAAAAGCATTATGGTGGTTTTAAAGCAATGCTTTAGAGAATACTAAACTCCAACGTCTTACAAAACAAAATACTTAATTATATTTGCCTTTTGCCTCTCTGCAGACTCTGAAAGTAAATTCGGGTGAGAAATGCCCAGACCGTCCATCATGTCAGGAAACAGCAAGCTGAATCTTGAAACCCAGCCTGCTATTGACCATTTGATTAGAGGCAGAGACATCACATTGATTGATTTGTAAAAGGGTACAAGGGGACACCACCTGATTATCAGGCCTTTCCATCCAGTCTAGTTTCTGATTATTTACATTAATATCCACCAAATATTCTGAGAACCCATTTATCACCATAATAACAACAGATAACATTTACTGACCACCTATTATGTATTATCTCTAATCCTTATAACACCTTGGAGATGAAGATCATTCCTGGTTTACTGAGGCCAAGAGTAGCCACATACCCAGTAAGTGGTAGAACCTAGATTCAAACCAAATTTGCTCCACAACTCTACAGTACACAAAATGTCTGTATGCACAGTCCACCCCACTACACCCCTCCTATATAGACACCGATATCCCTGTCCTTGGCCACATAAAATATGACCCTGAGAACTGCTGACCTAGATTTTATTGGACATTTGATAGTAAGATGTAATAATAAAGCAAATGAGGTATAGCCTTTACTCACCCAAGACAAATCTGGAAATTATCTGCAGAAATACGTCGACAGGGTCTCTCCCTCAAAATCTGAAAACACTATACCTCAGATAAGTTTTCATGCTTGCTCTTGGTGCTTTTCTGCACTGCAGTATACTCAAAATAAGGGCAGGGATACCGAGGAGGAAGAATCTGAAACCTCCAACACTGACTTTGGAGGTGAGAATGGCGTCTGAGAAGTCATCCCCTACACGTCCTCTACCCTACAGTCCTGGGAAGCTGCAGATCCAGGAGTTATTCTTCTGGTCATTACTCCCAATTACTTAGAGAGAAACTGGCATCAAAAGAATTTAGGCAACAAATAGGGCTCACCAAAGTTGTAAATCAGTTTTGCCAGCAGAGAGGAAATGGCAGCATGCCAAGGAGACCTCCCTTCCTAGCATTCCTAAGAAAAAAAATAAAAACAGCAATGCCTGTGTGAAAGTTATGCTTATTAAGGAGGAGAGGAAGAGACTCCTTGTCTACACATTTCAAATTGGTGCTCTGGAATAATCTTAGTCTACCCTTTAAGAATGCTCTGTCTCCCATCCCCATCTTTACTTGTGGCTGGATTTGGTGCAAAAGATCAATTATAACAACGATGGATTATTCCCTATCTCATCACATCCAATTTCAAAGACGGAAGTACTTTTCAGTCTTGCCCACCTCTAACAGAAAATTAAGACATCAGCCTTTAAACTAATATGCTCTATTGAATTGTCAACAACTTAACCACACAAAAGCCTGCCACTATCTAAATGATGATCTTCACTCAGAAGAGCCACAGGCAGCATTCAGTGAGTTCAGGACAACACATCCATCAGAAGTCAAAGCTAATTTAAAAATATCTTTAAAATAATTTACTTAAAAATTAAATCTGGAGTTCTCAACCCTAGCTTTGTAAAATCAACTGACACTTATTTTGAAAACGAAAAATGTCTGGCCATATAAATATATGACTCAATAGATAAGAGGTGGGAACTTTTTTTTTCAAGCTGTGTAGGTGATTTGGCTGCACAGCCAGACTTGGGAGCCACTTTGTTATATATTGTTAATTATGCTTTGCCAATCTGTGATTCATTTAGGAATATGCTTAAAAATAATGGGGGAGGGAATGGGATATAAATAAGTATAGCCATGTGTTGACAACTGTTGAAGCTGGGTAACAGGTACATGGGGATTCATTATACTGTTTTCAAACTTTTGTGTATGTTTGAAAATCTCATAAATTAGAAATATTTTAAATTAAGACTTTATCTTGCTAGATCCCCCCATTCCATCCTCCACATTGCTCCCAGAGCAATCTCCCTCAAACTCAAAATCTACCTACAACATCAAGTGTAAACTCCTTACCTAACCAGCATTCAAGACCTCTAGGACCTAATGCCTGCTTACCTCTCTTACCAGGGCCATGACATTACATAATATTCCTCTTGGCAACCCACATGCTTTAACCATGTCAAGTTTTTACAGTTTCCCTACCATTCAAGACCTTTGATACCTTGACTCAGATTGTTCTCTCTGCTAAAATGGCTGCTCCCTGCATATATTCCCTAGAGCTCAGCTTAAATGTCACTTCCTCTGTCAAGCCTTTTCAGACATCCCCTCCCCCAGAGTAACACTGATCACTCTCTCCTTTGTGTCCCCACTGTATCCTGCACATACCCTCAATCAACACACCTCTCTTTATTTACATGTCAGTCTCCCCACTAGAGTGAGTTCTGCATGAGTGGGATTCTATTTATCTTTGCATGCCTGTTGCCAGCATAGGAACTGTCACTTAGTAGATTAATAAATGAATGAATGACTACCCAGTAAATGTTTAATGAAGCTAAAAATTCCAAATCACTTTAAACGCTTTTTTAAAGTGACATTTTCAACTGAGAAAACCAATGTATACAACTCATTCAATCTGCATCTTTCATTCAACAAATAGTTATGAATATGCTATATGCAGGGCATTGTGATAGGTGCTATGAGATGGTCAGGTGTAAATCAGAGAAAAAGGAAGACTAGAAGCAATGGTAATATAAAAGCAACAAAAAGCCAGTACACAAAACACACAAATTACAGCTTCCTAGTGGTCAAAGCAAAGCTGGAAACACAATCAATTACAAGATCAACACACTACATAGGATAAATCCTTATGTAACACCAACCATAATCTTCTTGCTTTTTAAAAAAATTTGGATTTTTAGAGATTAAAGTTGCATAAAGCAGAGTACACCTTTAGCGAAAGTGAAACAATTTTAGCCCAGCTTTCACCTTTGGGCATAATGCTTTGGTCTAGGGAAAAAAAAAATACACACACACACACTAGGAAATATAAGCACAAACAACAGCAATTTGGACATCCTCTTAATGACACGTGGAGAAATCTTTAGATTTCTTTGTGTCCTATATTGAGGGAGCACCACAAAAATCCTAAAATTCTATGGAAAATTTTCACCTATGTGGGTATTTTTCTGAGAAGATAGCTGATAGCTTTCATTGGCTTCTTAAAGAGATCTATGACCTGAAAAACATTAGGAACTATCACCCCCCAGAAATATCTCCAAGACACTGTGTGCTTAGCCACTACAGTGTTTTCACTTTCATTTATGAAACACAGGCATATGGTATTTCCCTTAAAGCCACATGACAGGCCACTGTCAAATACAATAAAGACAGTACAGGAAACCAAAGAAACAGAATTCCAACCCTTGTGCATTATTCAGCTCCAATTCTCTCATGTCCCTAGGTTTATAAAGAAATATGCAGCATCTCTAAAATTAAACCTCCTCTATGTAAGGGGGAATTCTGTATTCCTGGATAAAATCCTCTAGTTCTGTATCCTGAAGACAGGTAGAAAAGGCACAATCCTTTTATAAAAAGGTTAGATTAAGTATATTTCTAAATAAAAGCTAGGTTTTAATGCCTTAAAATATTCTGACAAAAGATATATCTATATGAGGGGAAGAGAGAACTTAGTATTTATCTGCTACCATACATGAGGATTATTATTTTTTTAAATTTAAAAGTAGAAACTGAGGAATACTACTGGAAGAAAGTAAAAGTGAAATAGAGGACAACAACAGAATGGAAAGGCCTGGGAGTCAAGCTGGGCTTAAATTCCACTTACTAGGTGTATAATCTCAGACAAATTACTCCAAGTCAGTAACCTCTGTAAAATAAACAACACAGTCTATCTCATAGGATTGTGCCTGGCAAAGAGTAAGCCATATATATTATTACGTCTTATTTCTTTTAGCTCCAGATTAATCTAAGGGCAGCAATCTTATGCTGGGTATCACACACACACACACACACACAGAGGATCAAGAGCCAAAAAAAGCTGTTTTTTCCCCAGCCTTTCTACATGTTATCTGCATATGAAGAACATAAAGTATTTATTAATCTCCAAACTGTTCGCCTTAATTACGGACATAAACTTAACTTTGATGACAAGATTAGGAAGCTCCAGGTCTCACTCTCAAGTTAGTTATAGTTCTCCAAAGGTTAGTCTACTAAATAATGTTCGGGCCATGCCACTTAAGAATCAGAAATTTTAAGTGTACCTCAACTATTCTGAGCTACTTTTAATGAATTTGGAAGGAACAAAGATTCTTTTACATGGTTAAAAGAATAAGTTATTTATAGCAATTATCAACATGGCAGCAAACTCCTTTCAGAATGATGAAAACAATTCCAACTTCAGAGGTTTGTTACAAGGATCAAATTAGTTCACTGATAAGAAAGCTTTAAAACAAAGCCTTTAGAAAAAAAGATTATGTCCCAACATATAGACGAAACTGGCTCTGTTTGAGTAAATTTAACACCACTACATACAGCCCGGCACATAGTCATTTCCAATGTTCTTTAAATAAACCAGACAATGTGAACAATCTGCTGCTTTAAAACATTTATAACTGAAAGGTGTTTGCTAAAAATGTTAAGAATAGTATGCAAAGGCACTCTAGTTCCCTGACACAAACTGACTCTGTGACTTTAGGACAATCTGGGCCTCAAACATACGTAAAATGGAAATATAATAAATAAGATCCCTTAAAACACTGTCTATAACACTATGCCTTCAGTTCAAGACAAATGTTAAAAGTATTAAACATGAACAACCTGAATTATTCTCAAAACCTATAGAGCAAAAAGTAACCAACCCAGTTTGCTACTTGGCCAAATTCCAACTTAAAAAAAAAAAACTATTAAAAAGAATTAGAAGATAAAACGCAGGGAAATATTCTTGTAATCCTGGTAAAGAAAAGATCTCCCAAGAAAGATGTGCAACCTAGAAACCATAAACGAAAGAATTTGACTACATAAAAATTCCAAACCATAAACATAGAAAATATCTGCAACAGGAAAAACAAAGGGTTAATATTTCTAATATACTAAGAACACCCAAAACTCACTAGGACAATCTTATTGAAAACCAAGTAAAAGGGAACTTGTAATTTGCAGAGGATATAAACATTTGCTTATCCTTACAAGTAACTACAAAAATGCTAATCAAAACAAGGAGATGTGATTTCTCGCTCAACAGACTGGTTAAAATTAAAAGGACCAACTTTATCTTGTTTTGGCAAATGTAGGTGGAGAAAAGAACACTCACAAACACTTCAGTGGAAATGGCAATTCTATATAGCCTTTCTGGAGGTCATTTTGGCAGTACCTATCAAAAAATTAAATGGGTACCACCCTTTGACCCAGGATGAATTCTATTTCCAAGGCTCAGGGAATGATGAAATTATAGCAGATTCATGCTTTTGGGATGCAATGCAACCATTAAAAAGAATGGAGTCCAGCCATATATTCTAACGTATAAAAATACGTATAGTACATAAATGGATAAGCATAGTATATAAACGTTAAAAGCTATAAAAGAATATGTACACATTGTTAACAGATATAAAAGGAGACCATCATTTGTGGGGGGGTACTAATTTTTAACTGAAATGTTTATTTTGTTTGAATCTTTTTTTTTAAATAGCAAACGTTACTTTTATAATTTAAAACAGTTGAAAAGGAAGGGAAAAAAAGATGAGCTTAGAAAACATCACTTTAATTTGAAAGTTTTACAAGCAGGAAATTTAGTCACATCTATAGATTTATAGCATCCATAAATATGCATGAAAACATGCAACCAAATCAAATTGTCCCATGAAAGAGCTCCAAATTAACCTTATGTTGCAAAGTAATAACCATAGTCAAAAGGGCAAAAGAAACTGAGCTTTCTTTGAACTTCTGACTTTCTCATTTACCTTTCTACTCCCTTAAATTTCCCCCATTTTTTTGGTTAACTTTCTTATAGGAAGGGGGCCACTTATTTTGCACTTCTATGGATGACACCTGCTGGTATATTTAGAAATACAGATAATAAATTCAGTTTTAAGGAAAGATACAGCATAGTGGAAACATACCAAACTAGATAACCTGGGTTCAATGGCCAACTCCACCCCTAAGCAGCCATGTTACCTTGGGCAAGTCATTTCCCCAAAACCTGTGCCTATAAAATAAGGAGTTTGATGTAGACAATACCAAATATAAGGGTCTTATCCAGCTCTTCTGTTGGACATGGAGAAGACTACCATTTTTAAAGCCACTGGTAATTTGTTTTGCTAGAGGTAGATATGTGAATTCACCCATGCAGGCAGTCTGCCTTTACTTTTAAAAAGCAAAAATCTAAAATGCTCTATGTAAAAGGTTGTATTCAAGTGACATCTATACCTCTCCAGACTATACTTCCTTTTAAGGCTGGCCTCACCAAGACAGTTAAGGAAATTTGAGAAGCAGGGAACTGGAGCTCCAGATTAGGTCAACAGACTGCAAGGCACTCGTAAGCTGGAGTAGTCAAGCTAGTCCCTGTAAAACATGGCAGCAGATATAGATACAAAGAGAGAGGTGTCTATAGCAATGATACTGGATATATCCAGGTTTATACTCTTCTCTTATACTAATGTATGTCCCTAGCTCCTTGTACTTAAAAACACTCAGAGAATGCTTGTTGAACTGAAGAGAAGTAAGATGTGAGAGGGAAAAAGAAGATATAATATTAACAACAATAACAACAACAAAACCAACAATGGTTTCCAGTTTATTGAGGACTTACTATGTGCCATATGCTATATTTTATACAATATATGAAATGTTAAAAGTGCTACTCAAGGGCTTCCCTGGTGGCACAGCGGTTAAGAATGTGCCTGCCAATGCAGGGGACATGGGTTCGAGCCTTGGGTCTGGGAGGATCCCACATGCCACGGAGCAACTAAGCCCATGCGCCACAACTACTGAGCCTGCGCTCTAGAGCCCGCGAGCCACAACTACTGAGCCCACGCACCTAGAGCACGTGCTCTGCAACAAGAGAAGTCACCGCAATGAGAAGCCCACAAATCGCAACGAAGAGTAGCCCCCGCTCGCCGCAACCAGAGAAAAGCCCGCATGCAGCAGCGAAGACCCAACACAGCCAAAAACAAAAATAAATAAAATTTATTAAAAAAAAGTGCTACTCAAGTATGTTAATAGTGGTGATATTGATAACCATTAGGAAGACTCATCATGGGTTACTAAGGTTACAGGAGAACCTTGAACAAACCAAAACACTAGGGAGCTGTGTAGCTGGAGGGTGGGAGATCAAGGCAATCAATGTACTGCACACCACCACAGAACTGGGTAAGACCCTTCAGGGGGTATGAATGTGACTCCAAAGGCTTGGCAAAGCGAAAAACTACTCTGGTGGAACGTTCAGTTATCACTGGCCAGAGACTTAGCCCCCAAATGATCAAAGAACAAATACCATTCCTCCTTAACCACAGACTTGAAGGATCCAGACAGGCTTTGCTAACTGGCCATCAGTTCACCGCCATGACTGCCCATCTTTGAGCTGTCAGAGGGGTTAAGTGAAATAGTATGTTAAAGAAATTACCATATACTTAACCATCTACAGTATACTAACACCTTATATTTTCACATTTAACCCCAGTAAACCCATAAATAAGGTATTTTTCCCAGATGAAGCAACTGATAGGTTAAGTTAACTTGTCCAAAGGAACAGAACTAGTTGCCAGAAAAAAATTTAAAACCCGAGCATTTATTCTGCCTTTCTTATATAAACTATAAATTATTCCAGCCAATACATGAAAAGAAAATGAGAGTTAAAACACCATTTTGCAACTCCCAATGAATTAATAATGGATCTAAGCTTTGGGCAGCAGTGGCTGTTAACATCAAAAAAAAAAAAAAATCCAAGACACCACTACAACCTAACAAATGTAAATGAACACACCACCGCCAAAGGGAATGAATCTGAATTTATAAAGCCTCTGGATGTAGCTATCAATTTTTAGGAAATACAGAGGACAGAAGAACATATTGAACTATACTGAGTATGCAATCAGCAAAATTCAGTCTGGGAAATTCTACAGGTCAAATGGCCTGAGTTTGTCAATAGACAAAGTATAAAGAAAAGGAAGAAAGGGAAGCTACAGATACTTAAAAGACAAATTGAGTTTTTTAAAATGGACAAAGTAAATTACACTGTCCAGGGATGCACACTTGTATGATTAAAACCATAAAAGAATGCAAGGAAGTGACTACTATAAAGTCAGAACAGTAGTTACTGTTACTGTAACAGTTACTGTTACTGTAAGTTACTGTAACAGTACTACTGTTACTGTTACAGTAACTATTGTTACTGTTAACAGTCGTTACTCAGAGGGAGGGAGGATGCTGTGATGGGGATGGGCACATGGAGGGACTTCTAGGGTGACAGGCAAAATTCTATTTCTTGACTTGGGTAGTAGTAACAAAAGTGCTTTAAGATAATTTATTAAACCATAAATTTGTTTTGGGGTAGTTTTCCACATTTGTTTTCTATTTTTTTTTTTTTACAATAAAAGGAAAACATTTTAATCACATTAAAGTTTCTCACATACGGTAAGATTCCATTTCGTATGAAATGCCCCAAATAAGCAAATCTATAGAGACATAAAATAGATTAGTGGTTGGTTGTGAGAAAGGAGAAGGGGAGTGATTAATGGCCACTGGGTTTCCTTTAAAGATGATGAAAATGTTCTAAAATTGATGTAGTAATGGTCGTACAACCATGAACGTACTAAATAAAAACCACTGTATACTTTAAATGAGTGAATTGTATGGTATGTGAATTATACCTCAATAAAGCTGTTAATAAAAGTCTAAGACACCCCAATTAAGTCAAGACACACTTTTAAAATAAAACTGGGGCAGAGCCTGAGAATCTGCATTTCTGACAAGTTCCCAGGTGATGGTGCTGATGCTGATCTGGGGACCACATTTTGAGAACCACTGCAATGAAGGATTTCAAAACTGCTTCTAGCTGAAGGCAGTACTAATCAGCACTGAAGAGTCAAGTGTTTTACTCAGGGACTGGGAAAGTAGTCCTGAATAAAAAGTTAACACTTTGTGCCAAGCACTGTTCTATTCTACTGGTTCCCTGACCATTAACACCAGCATCTCCTTGGGAACTTGTTGGAAATACAAAATCTAGCCCCCCCAACCCCGACCTACAGAATCAGAAACTCTGGGGATGGGGCCCATCAATCTGTGTTTTAGCTAGCCCTCTAGGTGATTCTGATGTTCCCTAAAGTTTCAGAACCACTGTTCTACGAACTTTATATGCATTAACTCAGCTAAACTTCTCAAAAACCCTATGAGGTAGGTAACACTATTATTATTTTATAGATTAAAAACTGTAGCACAGGGGCTTCCCTGGTGGCGCAGTGGTTGAGAGTCTGCCTGCCAATGCAGGGGACACGGGTTCGAGCCCTGGTCAGGGAAGATCCCACATGCCACGGAGCGGCTGGGCCCGTGAGCCACAATTACTGAGCCTGCGCATCTGGAGCCTGCGCATCTGGAGCCTGTGTTCCGCAACAGGGGAGGCCGCGATAGTGAGAGGCCCGCGCACTGCGATGAAGAGTGGCCCCCGCTTGCCACAACTAGAGAAAGCCCTCGCACAGAAACAAAGACCCAACACAGCTATAAATAAATAAATAAATATTAAAAAAAAAAAACTGTAGCACATAGGTTAAGTAATTTTCACAAGATGACACAGCTGATAAGCAATGGAGTCGGAACTTGAACCCAGGGAGTCTGGGTTCTTAATCACTGTGCTGAAAGCTCTTTCCACCTATAAGAATTCAATCAGCAGAATGCAGTAATAGAAAATTAGTAGGGGAAGTTTAAAAACAAACAAACAAAAAAAGCAAAGACCAGAAGACGGGAATTCCCTGGTGGTCCAGTGGTTAGGTAGGACTCCACGCTTTCACTGCCGAGGGCCCAAGTTCAATCCCTGGTCAAGGAACTAAGATCCTGCAGGATGTGTGGTGTGGCCAGAAAAACAAAGCAAACAAAAAACGAAGACCAGGAAAAATACACCTCACTATAAAGACAGGAAAATAAGAAAATAATTGTAGCAAATAAGGTAATCATTAAAGCAGTCTTCCAAATGTGTTCCAAAATATAAGCAGCCACCAAATACAATATACCCAAGTATTTCCAGAGCAATTATCTTGGTACCTAATTATAAGGACTTAAAATTTGTGTTATGCTAAAGATGGTACATAAATTCATGGCAGTATGTTCACACTTACCAATCTTTAAAATCTAAACGATTATACTAAAAAGTCATTCCAGAATAATTTGCATCTCCCTACTCCTTGTCCCTTTCAGTCACTACTTAAAGATTACTGAAAAGGAAAAACTGCTTTCTTTCAATATCTAAGATTATACAATCAGAATCTCAGAGCTGAAAAAGAATTTTCACATTCACCTAGTCCAGTCAGCAATCCAAACTGAATCAATCTACAATACCAATCTCCATTTAAAGATATATTAATAAGAAGTTGAAAGAAATTCCAATTTTCTGTAAAATCACATTCTGGAACTAATCCATGTCACCACTGTAATTTTTAAAGCCAAATGACTAAAACTTTTAACTAAAAGTTGAAAATGCTCAGGTTAACAGCCCAAACAAAACCTACAGCTGTTTTACTCAGAGAGGACCACTCCTTCACTATCTGAAAGTGTTTCTATACCAAGCTGGTCAACAAGTACATCAAGTTTTAGCAACTCAACCCTTATGACACATCAAATGAGAGGGCTTCCAAAGAATCTGAGCTGAATTATCCCTGACATTAACATATAAACATCTGGTAACCGGTCATTGAGGAAACAAGTCAGAGAACAATATAGCAAAACACCCAATTGCTTGTGACTATCAACTTTACAGATAGTGAGATCACTGTAAAGCAGCCAAATATGATTACAGCTACACATCAGATTTTAACAATTTAATCAAACTGCAAGAGAGGTAACATGGAATGTGAAAGACAAATATTTTCAAAGCAACCAATTTTGGCATTTCAGTAATACTTTGACTCCGCGGTTGAAAACACACAACAAAAGGGAAAAAAAGCAACAGATTTCCATTGTAAACTTGTAATTCTGGAAACAATTCAAATATTGAAATGTCTGTGTGCAAAGCTCTCTCCCAAAATTCTAGTTATCCTAGTTTCACAAACTCAGGATTACAAGGTTTAAGTGATATTGTTCAAACTTCCTAACTACAGAAAACTCAGGACAAGGGTAAATGTCTAATCACTATACATAATGTGCTCAAATTATTTTCTTGAACAAATGGATTTCACTGTAATTCCCAAGAAATCACTTCTTTAATACTTAGTCAATTTACAACTAAGGATCTGATTTCTCCATTAATGAACAAAGAACTGAAAAGCCTGAACTCATGATCCATAGCACTGATGATTCACAATCATTTCATCTAAATACCTCAGAAACTTTCATTCATGACCTCTAACCTTCTCTGCCCCTTCAACTTGTAATCACTCTCATTTCAAAGGTAGGCACAAGTGGCCTTGCTCTGCCCCCAACGTGTGCTTAAGTCAAAGGCTGACTGGAGCATATGTGCCCAACTTCCATTCTCAGGTTTTGACCATGGAAGGGACATACAGTAGATCCTACGATGGCCAATGCTGAACAAGGAAAGAAATGAACAGTATAAAGGGCTCTATGCTGGGGGAACAGCATTTCCAGAAGAAATAAAATGAAACAATAACAACAGGAAAACTACAGTTGTGTATAATAGCTGAAAATCAGGATGTCTAAGTGGAAGCTCTCAAAAATTGTTTAGTATTGCCATTTCAAAAACTGTATTACAGCCAGAGGAACTCATCACTAAGTCTTAATAGCTTAGAAGTTATGGGTCAGAGCAGCTGAGATACCAACATCAAAAGAATAAAAAGCAACGTTATAAGATAGTATAAAAATAACTAAACTACCTAAGGAAACTGAAACCATGATGAAAAACCCCAAAGGCACAATCAGGTCATTATCTAGGAAACATTAGCTTCTTCCACAAGGAGGCCTACTTTTCATGTGGAGCAGTAAGCAGGGCCAAGACATGGAACTGAAGTCAGGTATCAATTAAATCAGACTCTGCCACAGAAAAAGGAACCCATGACTAGTTATTTTGGGATAGTGCCTAGGCCAGCAGTATCAACTCCAACTGGGATACAGGAGATTACTGCCATTGTTCCATTATAATGGGGTCCTCCAGGGTCTTTAACTTAGTAAGAATGGGTTAGATACCACTTTGAGAATGTAATCACCAAATGTGGGGGAAACTCTACAGGACAAGTTCTTCAACAAATAAATTGGAAGAAAAAGAAAAGGGAGGGAACCTGCAGATTAAAATAGATTTAAGAGAGATATCAATCTTCCTTTGTGATAAATGGACTTTCTTTGGATCCTGATTCAAACTAAAATTTGAACACTAGCTTCATATTTGATATTTTAAAAAATCAGTTAATTTTTTTTATCATACTGAAAGTCTTAGCAAGTGCAATACAGTGAGAAAAAGAAAAAAAAATCAGTTAATTTTTTGAGTTGTGGTAATGGTTTTGATGTTTAAAAGAGCCCTTTACCTTTTAGATACAAATATTTTGCAAATAAAAAGAAAACAACAGCAGGGGTTTATTTCAAAATAATCCAGGGGGTAGGGAATAAGGGGCCGCAGTGGGTAGAAGTATAGATGAAAAAGAATGGCTGCAAGTTGGCAACTGTTAAAGCCGGTGATGGGTACACAGGGGGATCATTATATTATCCAATTTTTATATGTTTGAAAAATTCCGAAAAATTGGTTAGACATAATATCTTGCAATTTTATTTTTTGAATGATGCTTAGAGTGACTTAAAAAATCATGTATAGACAGAATTCATTTAAATTTTAATTTAGTAATTAGCTCCACTTAAACACAAGAAACAGCTAGTACCACATCAGATCCAGACAATGGAAGAAACCAAAGTAGCTCAATTACAGAATGGAAATACATACACCCCTACCATCTCCATTCCAGGAAGTAAAATACAAATACTACCCACAAAGATCCACAAAAACTAACCTAAAATCACAGCCAATCATACTCATCCTGGTAGGAAATCCCAACACTGCTCCAACAGCTTCCTGAACCTTCCTAACCAAGTTGGTCTGCTGGTTCCTCTGGAGTGCTAACCCACTCAGCTCAGACTACTGGAGGACCTACAAAAAAACAAACAAAAAAAAAGTGGGGGAGAGATACACAACACATTTATTAGGGTGTGGGGGAGCTAACAATTATATCAACGTTCAAACATAATCACAGTTATTATTTCTTAAGCAATAACCCTCACATATCAATTTTCATTTTTTAGAACCTGCTTTGAGCAGCAACAAGAATTCAGAACCAAAGCTAAAGCAATTCTTCTGACATTTAGACAACACCCCTAAAAACTCAGCTCTCAATTCCAATGAAATTATAGGGAATAGTGATTATTTTATAGACAAAGTTATATCCTTGTTGTGAATTGACACTAAAACAATGTTGAATTTTTTGTGAAAAAAACTACATAAATTATTTTTCACCTTCATACACGCTTTTTTGGCCATACTGGGAAACAAATGATAAACACCCTGGAAACTCAGGTTGAACTTTGCCACTGAATCTTAGACAGTTTTTAACTGGTATTGCCACTGCTTCCTCCTTTCTCAGAGACCAACCTAAAATAAATTAAACCTTTTAGAGGTCACACCTAGATTATCATTCCCAGATTTATTCTAGTTCCGAATGACAAAAGTCAAATTAAGGTTTAATTTCTGATCACTACTTGACCCATTGTGAAGAACACCAAGGCAAAATCTCAAAACAGAAAGCGATCTCTTGTCCTCCCATGAAAAAGGGGGAAAATTACATTACCTCCAAAGCACTTCAAACTAAATAAAGCAAACCCTAAAGCGCAAAACCAGTGTCTGCATATAGTTAACTAACAGACGGTTACCCATGGTAAAATTTTAATCCTATGCAAACTTTTCACCATCATATTCCTATTTCAAACCCCATCATCCATCCAAGGTAATTAGAAAAAAGCACTCACTTTAATATTGGTCTAATTAAAATATAAACAGTAAGGAAAACTACATCCAAATTGAATACAGTAGGAGTATTCTACTTAGTATTCTACTTAGTAAGAGTGTTGGAAAATATAAAATGGCAAAAACACAACAGGGGATAGTGTATTAAAGAACTGTCAGTAATTCACTTTGGAAAAGAAGCTTGGTATCCCAAACAACCTTTCTAAATCCTCTCAGATAGGAATTATCCTGCTCAGGTAAGCCCAAATAACAGATCCCCACACTGATCTGAGGGACCAAAGAAAGGAGGTAGGGGAAAAGCAGTATGAACACTTAAAAACTAGCTAGCAGATGTTCTCTTTCTTACTGTGAAAAGCACAGCACCAAATTTCATTACTTTCATAGGGTGAATGACAGGACAGACTGACTTTGAAGGAGTGGAAGGAGGGAGTAGGCAAGGGATGAAACATCCCTTCCTAAAGGCAGAACACCTGGGTGTGGTTCTTGACAGGAACATTATGGCCAGGGGTCATTCCAGGAAGGTGATTTTGCATTAAAATTCCTAGACCAGAAACATAGGTAGGAATCACATTCAAACATAATAAACCACTGGAGATAAAAAGTTTGGCTTACGAGGGGGGAAAATATACAAAAATGATAGGACTGGCCTAGAAATATACTAAAAATTTACAATTCTTTAACTGTTTCTTTAAACAAAAATCTCTTCTTTTCCAGGTCATAAAACTACCATATGACACAGGTGCATCTGCCAACGTATTTTTACACCAAGAAAAAATAACCACATTTTACTGTATGCCTACTATAAGCCAAGCACTTTATAAATTGTTTAATTCTAACAACTATTAAGAGCTACTATCCCCATTACACAGATGAAAAACTGAGAATACGAAAAGTAATTTCCCCAAGGTCACAAAGTTTGATGTGAACCCAAAGCACACAGTACTTCTACCATACCAGGCTGCCTCCCTTGAGTGGGCAATGTTGGTGTCTCCTCAATATACGCAACTCTGGGGCTAAGAGAAAACAATGTTGAACATGTAATCTAAAAAAGAAACAAATGATAGGGAATTAATTGTCTATAGTAATTGTGTAATGGGGGGGAAGTAGAACAGGGCAATGATTGAGGGACAAGACATAATCTATCAAAGCTACTTTATTTTCCAGCACATGGTGGGGTGGGTAAATGTAGTGGACTGACAGGAGGCTACCTTTCTCTCTAGGGGATTCAGGTCCCAGAAAAACGGGGGGGGGGGGACGGGGAACAGAAGAAGTAATAAATCCTTAACGATTACATGAGAAACATGTAAGAGGTGGTTAGCAGCAAAAAGAGATGTCCAGACCAAGAAGGCCACAGGAACTCAGAGCAAGGCAGGGAAAAGGGGCGGTTCCCAAGCTTGCAAAGGGGATGGGCGGGGAGGGGGGGCGGGGGAGGAAAGAAGAGCAAAAAGTTAGTTCACTGGAGGGTTATTCTCTACAGCCTTTTTTAAAGTTTTTTTCCCCAGCCTTTTTTAAAGTTTTTTTCCCCCTTTTTTGGGGGGAGTGGGTGTTTATGAGGAAGGAAAGGCTAACGGCCCCGAGAACGAAGAGGTCACAAAGACTGCAATCATCCAACCACCAACCCATTCATTGTTCCACCTAAAAATGGTTGAGCAGCAGAGTTGGAGAAATCAGTGCCCTGTGCTCCGATCAGGGTCATACAGGCTTGAAGGCTACTATGACTCCATCCACGAAGACGGAATAAATGCAGGGAACAGGAAAGGGTCTCTAGTCAACGCCTGTGTCCAGTGGATCAATTGGGGGGGGACGGATTAGTAGACTTGGGCTAAGCTCTGCCTTAGCAGGACCTGGGAGGGGATGACAGGGAAAAGCTTTGACTCTCCCTCTTAAATACGAGCCTCAAATATCCATGTAGATGAGGAAGCTTCAAAGGGAGGATGGAATTAGGGGAGAATGGGGAAGGAATACGTCAGAGGCACCAAAGCTTGACCCGTTCTATCTTAGTTCAAAGACCATGGGAGTTGGAGAAGTACAGCCCACCTCAACTCAAGAAAAACTAGAGGATTCATTTGGGCCCCGAAGGAGCGGAAAACCGAGGCGAGCCCACAAAAAGGTAGGAGGAGGGAATCAGTCATCGTAGGTTGGTCCCATCTCCCCCGCTGCCCAATCTAACCCCCAACCCCACTCCCCAACGAACTCCAGGACTCCCGTCCCCCACCCTTCCCAACCCGCCCACTGCGGCGGCGACAACGGAGGCGTTGACCGATTGGTGGGGTAAAGGCGGGCCCACACGCGGCTGAGGCCCGGGAAATGGTGTCGCCTCAACCGACTAGAGACGGAGTGGTCTTCGCCTCAGGTTCGACTTATTGGCACCTCGGCTCTTCGCCAATCGTCACTTCCTTAACGTCGGGTACCTGAGAGGTGTCACAAACGCGGACAGCCAACATCTCGGTCCCGGGTCCTGGCCGGACAGACATCAGCTTCCGCCGCCATCTTAACAGCAGGCGAACCGACCCTAGTCACTGCCACCCCCCACCCGAGGTACCTCCGCCACCGCCAAGGGATCCCAAGAGAACGTAACCCCGCTCCCGCGAGAACTCACCGGCTAGGAACAGCACGAGCCGAAGACGCTGCCGCCGCCTCCGCGGCTACTGCAGTCTGTAGCCGAACCGCGGCCGCCTCCGCGCGATCCCGCGAGAACCTCTACCCGACGGGAACAGCCTGAGCCCAGCCCTTCCCAGACCCCTCCTCCCACCAAAGCCGAAGTCGCTACGGCTCCGCTCTCACCCTACGCGAAGCAGAAAGCAAATGACGCACAAACTCACGGAGAGCCGAGGGGCGGAGCCACTCTGCCGCCGCCGGCTCCCGCATGCGCGGTCAGAACTATCGCGATAACGTTTTGGTCTCCGCGAGACCTTCGAATTCACCGCAGGATGCCGCCCGCGCCTCTTTAGGAAATATGAGATCTCGCGAGACCTGGGGCACGCTCCTAAAAAGGAGAGAGGCGGGGCTCCATGAAAATGACTGGGAGTTTTCAGGGGAAGGGAGGAACCTCCCGTCCTGCAGGGATCTCGCCTACCACGAGGTTTCCGACCCACTGCGGAGCTGGCTGCCAAACCTCGCGATGACACAGCTCAGCGCCAAATCTCGGCCATGTCCTGAAAACTGCCTCCGCCCCCGATCTAAGGTGTCTAGAGCCTAGTGCTTGAGGAAAATTTAAAAAGTCAACCTGTTTATTCTCACGCTTCCGGGCAGAGCTGTACCAATTAACCAAACTCCATTCTGGAAGAGGAGCAATAGATCTCCCATTGTTACCTGACTCCAGGAATCACATATTATTTTGGACTAACACATAAAAGACGTTCTATCTCACAATAAGCACGCAAATGCAAATGAAAACAATGACATAACATTTTTGGCCCATTAGATCGGAAAAAAATTTTTTTAAGACCGATAATATCCAGACTCCTTCCCTCGCCGCACTGCAGGCTACTGAATCCATCTTAACTAAAGGCTTATATCGTTAGTTCTAGCTCCAAAGCCACAAATTTTAACTCCTGAGGCTTTACCTTGGCATAACCAAAAGATCCAATAAAGTGGTTTTCTCCAAACAAAGAGGTCTGCCCTCAGGAAAAATTCAAGCTTCCAAGGGGGGGGGGGTTGGGGGGGAGTGCGTGCTTTAAGCTTTTAATATGGCAGTTTTTCCACGTCTAGCCAACAATGTTTCTCCAATAAATCTTGGGAGCCAATCTGGCTCGATTTGTGGGCTTTCCTATTCTAATGCATTGTTCTGTCTATTCTAATTTATATAATGTTCCTTTAGAGTACATTTTAATGGCTGGTAGTACAAATACCCCATCTTTACTTATCTTTAAAATATTTTCTCGGTTGTTCTTAGCCATATTTTTTCTGGATGAACTATAGAATCATATTAAGTTCCAAACACTTGGTATATTTATTGAAATTGCATGAACTGTATAAATCAACACAGAAAAAATGGACATCACTACAAAATTGAGCCTTCTTATACAGAAGCACAGTATCCCCTTCTTCACGTATGCAAACGTTCTTTCATTATATTCCTCAATAAAGTTTTGTAGTTTACTTCTAGGTATTTTTATTCTTTTTTCTTGCTATTGCGAATGGGGTTTTTTTAGTGTTAAATTTTCGAAATGCTTACTGCTTATAGATAGGAAAACTATCGATATTTGCCTATTTAGTTTTGTAATCGGACAAATAAAAAATATGTTCAACTTCACAAGTAATCAGGGAAATGCAAATGAAAACAATGACATACCATTTTTTGCCCTTTAAATTAGCCAAAATTACAAAGGTTGATGATAATTCGTGTTGGCACAACTGTGGAAAAATGGGTATTCTCGCACAACATTGAAGAGTGTAAATTAGTATAGCCTTTAGGGAAGACAGTTTGGACAAATCTATCAAAATTCAAAATGCATAAACATTTTGACCCAGCGATTACTCTTCTAAGAATTTCTCCTACAGAAATACTCATACATGAAATATATATATATATACACACACACACACACACACACACACAAGCCCATTCATTATAGCATTGCTTGTAATAGCCCCTTCCCTCCCCCAAAAGGGAAACAAGCCAATGTACATCAATCGGGAAATAGTTAAATAAACTGTAGTACAATCATACAATTCAGCTGTTTATAAATGAGATAAATTTAGATTGCCTGATATAGGAAGATCTACAAGACATATTGTTAAGTTTTTAAAAAGCAATTAGCCGAAATTAATGTGTGTGTGTGTGTGTGTGTGCGCGCGCGCGTGTGTGTAGTACCATTTAGATACCAAAACCTACATATACGACGCCTAAGTAGTTACCCGCGAAGCCTGCCTGCCAGCCCCTCACCTTCCCCCTCCTCTGAGGCCGCCTTCCTCGAACCCCTGAGAGAAATGCCGAAGGCCCGGCCTTTACTCCCTCTCTAGGGCCACTTGGTCACGACTAATGCCGGTACCTCGCATCCCCACTGTCGGCCGCTCTCTCGCCGCACTGCCGGCCGCTGCCCCCGAAGATGCGGCGAGCTCTCTTCACTGGCGCCGGCCGAGGCCTGGGGGAGGGGAGAGAAGGCGGGGTTGAGGGAGGGCTGAGGCAGGCCGCCGGGTTCCTTCACCAGCCTCTCCCGCAGGCTCCCCAAGGCCGCCACCTCCGCGCCTCAGCGCAGGGTCCCGTGGGAACATCCCCCCGCGAGGAGCAGAGGACGGCCGCGAGAGCAGAGCCCGCCCCCCAGCCCGGAGGAAGACGCTCACCTCGGCGGCACTAGCTCCGCGGGGCCCGCAGGAGCGTGCCGGGTCCGCGGCCCTGCTTCAGACCTGCTCCCCTCGCTCGCCCTCCGCCGAAAACCTCCCCCTCCGGCTGTCCTCATACTCGTTCTGAGGCTCCGCCCCCCGCTTGAGAAGCCCCGCCCCTGCCCCCCCGGGAGGGCACTCCCTCCACGGTGAAGCCGGGTCCCCTACGGGGGACCGCGCCTGAGTTACTCCAGGCCCAGCAAACCCAACCGTAGAGGATAGTAGGGTCACTAAGGAATTGGGAGTCGATTCGAGGCACGATGGAAACCGCTGAAGGGTGACGTGATTTGATTTGACTAACGTTTAAAAATTAATCTCTCCAGCTGCCTAGCGAAGACTGGGGGACGAGAGGGCAAGCGGGGACACTGTGTGGAGGGCGGGAGATGACGGGGACGCCTACCATAGTGAGTTTACACAGGTAAACCCGTACTTCAGGGAGGTAGTGAGACCTCAATAAACATTATCTTTTTCTCCTTGGTATTATTTGGGGTGACAGTGCGATTGGCAAAGAGCTTATAGAGGATCTACATCTGTGAATGCATAGGTATAAAAAAGATCAGGTAGGAGTTACCACTATTAACCGTGCTTTTCTTCTGGGGTGCAGAAGAAGGGAACTTTGACCCGAAACTCTAGATACTTCGGTAAGGTTTGAATTTTTAACAAAAAGCATGTAAAGTATAGAGACAAAAGTACTATCTGAAGTACTCTTGAGACATAGAGGAAATAAAAACTGTAATTGTACCCTCCGGTTCTAATTCCAGCCCTCCAGAGCAGTGGTTAATGCCCCAAATTGAGAATCTGATGAATGGATCCACTGCCCGCCAAATATATATATTTACACATAAAATTTTGTGTATAATCTCAGTTTTATGGCGGCCCCTTTGAGGTAGATTGATCCATTAAATATTCTTACAATGCTATTTTTAATGGGTGAATGTTACTCCATTGTAATGCTAATTATTTAACCAAGACTCGATGTTTGTCTTTTTTAATTATAAGAAATACAGGTATGAAATTTGATGTAACTAAATATTTGGATATTTCTGAGACGTTTCTCGAGAAATTTGTAGAAATGAAGTAGCTAGGGTCCCACCAGAAATATGAGAATTCCAGTTCATTCAGATATTCCCATACCCTCACTGATATTGCCATTATAGTTTTCAAAAAACCTTTTAATTTAATACGGACTTTGATTTTAATTACAATCTCTCACAGCATCTGCATTAATTCTAATAATCCATGGTCTCTACTCCTAATTCTAACCCTTAAATTTCTATTGTCAATTCCTAGGCCCCATAAAGTCTAGTTCCCCAACTCCTACTTCTAAAATCCCACATACCCCACAACTCTAGTTTTAATTTCAGTCTGCAGCACCCTTTAGTTCTCTTGCCAGCTCCACTCCTTTTGCAGTCCTAATTTCAACTAATATCCCCCTACACACACAAACACACACACACCTGTTGTTTCTTTTTTTTTTAATTGTGGACTATTCAGAAATTATATGAAAGCATAAAGAAGATACCAAAAGATTAAAAATTTATAATCCTACCACCTAGAGAGGACCACTATTAATGTTTTGGTTTTATGTCCTCCCAGCCTTTTTCTATGCATTACATATGTACTTATTGTTCTAAACAAAAACAGTATCATAGCATGTTATTATTTAATAACCTAGTGAATATTTGTCATGCCATTAAATATTTGTCTGTAACAATTTTAATGGCAACATTAAGCATTCCTTTCTTTAACATGTAATTAGTTTCATTTTTGTTCTTTTTTCATTTTAAAAATGTTTGCCTAATTACACATGAATGAATACATTATTGCAAAACACTCAAAACAGAAAAATGTAAAGTTCCTTTTATATACACATATAGAAATACATAGCTTTGTTTTGTGTTTTTTACTTTTTAAAAATATAAATGGCATCCTATTTTATGTATGGTTCTAATTGCTTTATTCACTTACTATGTCTTGAAGATCCTTCCATGTCAGTATATATAAATCTACCTCATTCATTTTACATACTGCATAGTATTCCATTGAATGAGTGTACTAGAGTTAACTATTGATAAGTAACCTATTGATAGATACAAAATTGTTTTCAATCTTATACTGTTACAGTGCTTTTGTTTTTTATTTTTACTATTAACTATTTTAGCTATGCTAAAATATTTCTATAAGATAAATATGAAGAAGTAAAATAGGTGGCTCAAACAGCACTTTTTGGAATTTTAATAGGCAATGACAAATTGCCATGCAGAAAGACCCAGTTTACACCTACATCAGGAGTGAATAAGAATAACCATTTCCCTAAATTTTTATCCATGCCGGTATTAACCAATCATTTCAATGTTGTATCAATGTGATGGTTGAAAAATGTCTCATTATTTGCGTTTCCCTGATTATTATCGAAGTTAAGGAATATTTTCATATGATTTTTTGGCCATTTGCTTTTGTTGTTTGGTGACTTTGCCTGTTCATATCTTTTATCTGTCTTCCAATGGGATTTTTTGACTTCTTATTAAATTATGTAGTCTGAATATAAATCTTTGTTACAGGTATGGGAAATTTTTTTGCAGACTTTTCATTATTTTTAAACTTTGCTTATGGGATCTTTTTGAGTATAGATGTTTTAAATGTTGATGTATTCAAATTTATCATTGGTTTCTTTTATGGCTTTTGCATTTTGAATCTTGTATAAGAAGACTTTTCTACTCCAAGATTAGAAACGTTGTTCTATATTTCCTTGTAATATTTTAGAATTTTATAGATTTAGCTCTTTAATTTTCTGGAATTTTTTTGGTAAACATTTTTCTTAGTCATTAAATGTTCTAACAATAGTATGTTTCATAGGTGAATATTATTCCATTGTAATACTAATTACTTATTAGTATTTTTCATAGGGCCCTAAGCATTAATTGAACAGATCGTTCTTTCCCTCTATCAAAAACCAAATTCCTGGGACTTCCGTGGTGGTGCAGTGGTTAAGAATCCACCTGCCAATGCAAGGGACACGGGTTCAAGCCCTGGTCCGGGAAGATCCCACATGCCATGGAGCAACTAAGCCCATGCACCACAACTACCGAGCCTGCTCTCTGGAGCCCGTGAGCCACAACTACTGAGCCCACATGCCACAACTACTGAAGCCCACGTGCCTAGAGCCCGTGCTCTGCAACAAAAGAAACCACCGCAATGAGAAGCCCATGCACCGCAGCAAAGGTAGCTCCCTTGCCACAACTAGAGAAAGCCCGCGCGCAGCAACGAAGACCCAACACAGCCAAAAATAAATAAATAAATAAATAGAAACCAAATTCCTAAGTATGTATATGGGTTTGAATGTAAATCATCAGTTCAATAGTCCTAAAATCCATACCAGCATCAATACCATACTTTTTAAAAACATTTGAGCTTTAAATTATTTCATCTCTGCTAGGGCAAGCTCCTCTGTCTTTTTTTCCCACAAATTTCTTGGCTATTCTGGTGCATTTTCTTTTCCAGATGAATTTTTAAATTAGCTGGTAAAGTTCTATAAGAATTCCTATTGGGCTTTATATTGCATAAATTTATTTCATCAAATGGGTTTAGGATATTATATTTGACAAACTAGTCTTCTATTGCCATATATTCATGTTGTCTCTAATTGTCCACTGTTAATAAGCAACTCTGTAAAGGACATTTAGAAAAATCTTTCCTCACCACTATAATTATTTAACTACAATAAATTTCAATAAGGCACAGCATATCCACATTTTGGGAGAGGTTGACAGGCATTGCTCAGTGTACTTTGAGAAAGATTTTCCCAATTTACATTTCCGTGGGGTGTATGGGATGTCATCTCCCTATCCTGCTGCATGACTGGGTCATTAACAGATTTTGAACTTTTGAAAATTTGATAGAGGACACATCATTGTTTTACTGATGTAATGTATTTTGTATTTGTTTTCTATAGTTGCATAACAAATTACCACAAATTTAGCCATTTAAAACAACACCTTATTGTCTCACAGTTCTGTAGGTCAGATGTCCTGGTGGGCTTGATTGAGTTCTCTGTTTAGGATCATACAATGCCAAAATCAAGGTGTCCCCAGACTTGGCTTTTATCTGGAGTTCTCTGGAGAAGAATCCACTTCAGGTTCATTCAGGTTGTTGTCAAGATTTAATTCCTTACTGTTGTAGGACTGAGATCCCCATGCTCCCAACTTCTAGAGGCTGCTCACATTTTTCCTTATGTGTCCCCTTTCATCTTCAAGCCAGCACTGGCACACTGAATCGTTCTTTTGCTTGGAATCTCTCAAAGCTCTCTGCTTTTAAAAGGTTTATGTGATTAGATTAAGGTTATTGGGATAATACAAAATAATCTCCCTATTTTAAGGGGAACCTTAAATACATCTGCAAAATCTCTTTTACCAGGTAATGTAACATAATCATAGGCATGGTATCTCATCACATTCAAAGTCCAGAAATTAGGGTGGGAAATCTAGGGAGGGGGCATTCTAGGATTCTGCCTACTATAGATTTATTTTCCCCTTTTCAAACAACTACGTGAATCATTCTGGTTGTAAAAGATTCAAACATTACGGAAGTACCGTTCACGGAGCAAAACATGAAAGACGTGTTTCACCACCCTTCCCCCTCACTACCACCTCTATTTAGAAGTAGCCCTTTATATTTTTCGTGCATAACGGGATGTCTTTTTGTAACTGGCCATCCTACTTACCTTCCTTATAAGTTCTAGTAGTTTTTCTATTCATTTTCTTTGGTTTTCCAGGTGGATAATGATTTCTCCTCCTTATCATATTTATAATTCCTATATGCATTTACTTGACATATAATGTTTTATTGAATTTCTAGGAAAAAAAAGGTTAAATAGTAGAGGCAACAGTGGACATCTTTGTCTTTCTCCTGGTTAGTGAAACATCTAGTGCAGTGTTTCACAAACTCATGTTCTGGATGATAATAGGTTTTTAATCTATTTAATTATGAACATTTCAAACATGGAGCAAAGTTGAAGGAGTTTTACAGTGAACACCTGCATACCCACAACATAGATTTTATCATTAATGTTTTGCTATACTTTATCACATAGCTATCATCTATCCATCAATCAAACCATATTTCTCAGATTTATTTTCCTATTCTACCACTTTCTCCCATTCTATTCTCTACTTAATAAATTATTTTCAGCTTTATATTTATTAATATCTTCCTCTAGTTCTCTCTAAGTTTGTTTTGCTGTTTTCTTTGAAATGGCTTACATTAAATATGTGGCTTATTCATTTTCAGTCTTCCTTACTTATTTCTAAAATCATTTAAGGTTATAAATTTTTTCTGTTTGACCTTAATATGTAACACTTTCATTCTCATTAATTTCTAGTCTATAATTTTGGTTTTGATTTCTTCTTTGACCATGAGTTATTTAGAAGTGTTGTTTGATTTTTGAAGTGACAACTTTTTTTTTTTGGCTGTTTTTGTAGTTAGAAGTTAGTTGTATAGCACTGTGGTCCAATAGCGTGACTTTTATGATTCCTACTATTAGAAACGTATTATGCTTTCTTTTGTGACTTAGTACATGATCAACTTTTGCAAGGGTTGCATAGGCATTTTTTTTAAAAGTTACCTTATAAAATATAACATCTGTTTTTCTGATTTCTTTATATATTTTAGTGGAATATCGTTTGGTATATATGTTCATGACAGAAGATATTCTTGGTTGATAGTATCTTTTGTCAGTATCTCTTTTACCCTATTTAAAATTTTTTGCCTCGAATACTGACATTTCTAATGTTAATGCTGTTGCTCCTATATATATACGTCTTTATTGGTTTTTTTCTGATTACAGAATGTCAGACAAACAAATTATTCAAATAGAGTTAACAACTGTTAGTATGATATATATTCTTCCAGATCTTTTTCTATCTATACATTGATAGATATATGTATTATAATATAGATTTTTTAATCATAAAAAGGGAGAGAATCATGCTATATCTGTTTTACAACTTGCTTTATAGACAATGTATTCTTGACATGCTTTCTATGTCAGTGTATATACATCTACCTTATTCTTTTTAACTAATCTCTGGAGTGAGCATTTGTACAAAGTGCCTGGTCCATCACTATCTTTTTTTAATTCAAATATCACTTCAGGGAAGCCTTCCCTCACCCCCCCAAAACTAGACCAAGGAAGCCTGTAATACACTTTCATGATACTCTGCTATTTTACTCCATAGGCACCCAAGACAGTTGTACAGCTGTGTGATTAATGCCTGTTCCCCTCACCACACACAGACATACATATACCCTACACACACATCTTATAGTGGACAGTGAGCTCCTCGAGAGCAGGGACTATGTCTGTTTTGTTTATATTTGTACCCCAGCACCTAGCACAGTACCTAACATTTGTATCTATTCAATAAATATTTTTTGAAAGAAAGAATGAATAAACAACCCTATGAGGCAAGTATTACAATTATGCCCATTCTACAGGTTACAAAGCTGTGCTAATTTAAGTAATAGTCACCCTATAAGAATCCCCTGAGGATCCTCAGAAATAAGTGGATAAGGTAACAGTAGATTATGGGTTTCTTAATATATCAATACTTAAAACTTCACCCTTTTTTAAAAAATTAGTTGCATGGGGTGGGTGCTCCTTTGGATTATTACTGATTTTTCATTATTATAGAGTGCTAAAATGAACATCCTTGTAAATAGCTTTGCACATGTGTATAATTCTTTTTTTTTTAATTAATTTATTTTACTTTTGGCCGCGTTGGGTCTTCGTTGCTGTGTGTGGGCTCTTCTCTGGTTGCAGCAAGTGGGGGCTACTCTTCCTTGCGATGCGCAGGCTTCTCATTGCAGTGGCTTCTCTTGTTGCAGAGCACGGGCTCTAGGTGCGCGGGCTTCAGTAGTTGTGGCACGTGGGCTCAGTAGTTGTGGCACACAGGCTTAGTTGCTCCGCAGCATGTGGGATCTTCCCGGACCAGGGCTTGAACTCACATCCCCTGCATTGGCAGGCAGATTCTCAACCACTGCACCGCCAGGGAAGCCCCACATGTATGTACTTCTGTAAGACAAATGCTGGAAATGGAATTGCTCCAATGGGTATGCACATTTTACAATTGGATAGCTATTGCCAACTTGCCCTCTAAAAGAAATTATACAAATTTATATTTGTAGTACCAGAGTATGAGAGTGATTTTCCCCCATACCCTTGCCAAAGCTGTGCATTTTCATTTATTTTTTCTTTGTTAGTATGATATGTCATTGCTTTCATTGTTTTTGATTTTTGGTAAAGTTGAGCACCTTTTCATTTGTTTCTTAGCTATTTGTATTCTTCTTCCTTTTTCAAATGTGTAGCCTGTTTGTGTTGTTTGCCCATGTTTTTACTGAATTTAGTATTTTGTTACTGATTATGAATAGTTCTCTTTTTTAAATTTTTATTAAAAAATTTTTTATTGTGGTGACATTGATCTATAACATTATATGTTTAATGTATACCACATTATATTTCTACTTCTGAATACATGCCAGCATGCTCACCACCAAAAATTTATTTCCCATTTACCACCCTACAGTTGACCCCCTTTACCCAGTTTGCACTCCCCCCCTGCCACTTCTCCTCTTGTAACTACTACTCTGTTCCGTATATACATGTTTGTTTTTGTTTGGTTTGGTTTATTCATTTATTTTGTTTTGTTTGTTTGGTTTTTGTATTCCACATATGAATGAAACCGTGTAGTATTTGTCTGACTTATTTCACTTAGCATAATAACCTCAAGATCGATCCATGTTGTTGTAAATGGCAAGATTTCATTTTTTTTTTATGGCTGAGTAGTATTCTGGTGTGTGTGTGTGTGTGTGTGTGTGTGTATATATATATGTAAAACATCCTCTTTATCCATTCATCTGTTGATGGGCACTTAGGTTGTTTCCATATGTTGGCTACTGTAAATAATGCTGTGATGAACATAGGGGTGCGTATATCTTTTCAAATTAGTGTTTTTGTATTCTCTGGATAAATACCCAGAAGTGGAATAGCTGGATCATATGGTAGTTCTATTCTTAATTTTTTGAGGAATCTCCATACTGTTTTCCAAAGTGGCACAAATAAATGGAAAGATATTTTGTGCTCGTGGATTGGAAGAATCAACATTGTTAAAATGTCCATATTACCTAAAACAATCTACAGATTCAATGAAATCCTTATCAAAACCCCAAGGAGGGCTTCCCTGGTGGCACAGTGGTTGAGAGTCTGCCTGCCAGTGCAGGGGACGCGGGTTCGAGCCCTGGTCTGGGAGGATCCCGCATGCCGCGGAGCGACTGGGCCCGTGAGCCACAATTACTGAGCCTGCGCGTCTGGAGCCTGTGCTCCACAACAGGAGAGGCCGCGATGGTGAGGGGCCCGCGCACCACGATGAAGAGTGGCCCCCGCTTGCTGCAACTGGAGAAAGCCCTCGCACAGAAACGAGGACCCAACACAGCCATAAATAAATTAATTAATTAATTAATTAAAAAGAATGAATTGACTAATGTTAAAAAAAAAAACCCAAGGAAATTTTTCACAGAAACAGAACAAAAAATTCTAAAAGTTATATGGAACCACAAAAACCTCAAATAGCCAAAGCAATCCTGAGAGGAAAGAGCAAAGCTGGAGGTATCACACTCCCTGATTTCAAACTATGTTACAAAACTATAATAATCAAACAGATACATAGATCAATGGAACAGAATTGAGAGTCCAGAAATAAACCCACACATATATGGACAATTAATTTACAACAAAATAGCAAAGACTATACAATGGAGAAAGGATAGTCTCTTCACTAAATGGTGTTGTTAAAACTGGACAGCCACATACAAAAAAAAAAAAGAAAAGAAAAAGAAACTACACTATTATTTTATACCATACACAAAAATCAACTCAAAATGGATTAAAGGCTTGACTGTAAGACCTGAAACCATAAAACTCCTAGAAGAAAACAGAGTCAGTGCACTCTTTGACATAGATTTTAGCAATATCTTTCTGAATATATCTCCTCAGGCAAGGGAAACAAAAGCAAAAATAAACAAATGGGACTACATCAAACTAAAAAGCTTTGCCTAGCAAAGGAAACCATCAACAAAACAAAAAGACAAACTACTGAATGGGAGAAGATATTTGCAAATCATATAGCCAATAAGGGACTAATATCCAAAATATATAAAGAATTCATACAACAACAACAAAACCTCAAACAACCAGATTTTAAAATGGAATAGCTCTTTTTTATATTATGGATAATAACCCTTTGTCTTCCTGTCTCAAATATTTTCCTCAGTTTGTTATTTGTCTTTTAACCTTGTAAATTTTTTTCTTAGAATATACAAATTTAAAATATTTTATATAATCAAATTATTGTTCATTTCATTTATAATAGCTGGCATATGTGTTGTACTTTGAAAAGCTTTCCCTACATCAAGATTATAAAGCTCTTTCTCCATGTTTTCTTCTAGCACCTTTATGCTTTTAATTTTTACCTTTGAATACTTGTCCTATATAGGTTTTATTTTGATGTACAGAACAAATGTAGATTTCCAACTTTAATTTTTCCCAATGGCTATCCAATTGTTCCTACATAATTACTGAATAGTTGACATTTTACTCATTCATTTGAAATGCCCCCTTTATTAAATGCTAATCTCCCAGATATCTTAGAGTCCACTTCTAGAATCTTATGTTCCATTGTGTAATAGTAAAGCGTGCAAGCGCTGAAGCCAGACTACCTGGGTTTGTACCCAGTTCTGCCATTTATAGTTTCTGCATCTGTAAAATGGGGAAAATAGTACCCATATGATAGCGTTGTGATTACTAGATAAGTTCATTTATGTACACTCATTAGAGCAGTCCCTGGCACATAGGAGTACTGGTATTTTTATAATATTTATTATTAAAATTTTAATTATTTTATCATTTTTCATAGTACATGGTATCATCTGCATATGTATTTCTATTATCTTGTTGTAGAATGACTTCTCTTTTTTTTTAACATCTTTATTGGAGTATAATTGCTTTACAATGGTGTGTTAGTTTCTGCTGTATAACAAAGTGAGTCAGCTATACGTATACATGTATCCCCATATCCCCTCCCTCTTGCATGTAGAATGACTTCTAAGTAACTTGAATAATTTGCAGATGACCTATAACAACTCTACTTATCCTCCACTCTTATATTTCATCCAAATTAGGCATCTTAATCCTAGGCAGTTAGGGAGGGGGAGGAGAGGAAAGAAGGGAGAGGAGTAAAACTGTCCCTATTCACAGATGACATGATTGTCTACACAGACAGTCACAAATAACACACACACACACACACACACACACACACACACACACACTCACCCCCCTGGAACTAATAAATGAATTTAGCAAGGTTCAAGAATACAAGATCAAAATCAGACAAAACATGTGCAGGATCTATATGCTGAAAACTGCAAAACACTGATGAAAGAAATCTCCAAAGGCCTAAATAACTGGAGAAATATACCATGTTTATGGACTGGAACTCTCAACATATTAAAGATGTCAGTTTTCCCTAAATTGATCTGTAGATGTAATGCAGTTCCTATCAAAATCCCAGTAAGATTTGTTGTATATACAGATGAGCTGACTCTAAAATTTATGTGGACAGGCAAAGGAAGTAGAATAGCCAAAATGATATTGAAAATATTGATAAAGTTGGAGGAATCACACCATCTGATTTTGAGACTTACTATACAGCTACAGTATTCAAGACAGTGTGGTATTAGAGAAAGGATAGACATATGGACCAATGCAACCAAAGAGAGAATACAGAAATAGACCCATACAAATATGGTCAATTGATTTTTGACAAAAGTGCAAAGAATTCAACGGAGAAATGACAGTCTTTTCAACAACTGATATTGGAACGATTGGACATCCATGTATAAGAAATGAACCTTGACCAAAACCTCACACCTTGTATGAAAATTAACTCAAAGTGGCTAATAGATCTGAATGTCAATCATAAAACTATAAAATTTTTAGAAGAAAGCATACAGAAACATCTGGAACTCTCTTATGTTGCTGGGAGGCATGCAAAATGGTACAGCCACCCTGGAAAAGAATTAGGCAGTTTCATATAAAGTTAAATATACACTTAACATATGACCAAGTAATCCTAATCCTAGGTATTTACCCTGGAGAAATAAAAAATTATGTTCACAAAGAACGTGTACATAAAAGCTTAAAGTGTTCTATTCATAATCACCAAAATCTGGAAACAACAAATATCCTTTGTGGAATGAATGGATAAACAAACTGTGGTACATCCATCCAATGGAATACTACTCAACAGTAAAAAGAAACGAACATGCAACAACTTGAATCAATCTCAAAGGCATTGTGCTGAGTGAAGGAATATGATCTCGAAACATTACATATTGTATACTTCCATTTATATGACATTTTTGAAAGGATAAAAATATAGTGATGGAGAACAGATCAGTGGTTAGGAGTGGAGGGAGGGTGTGACTTCAAAGCAAAAGCATGATAGAGTTTTATGGGACAATGGAACTGTTCTGTATCATGATTACAGTGGCGGTTACACAAATCTATGCATGTGTTAAAATGGAACTATATACACAAAAATTTAAATTTACTGTATGTTAATTAAAAAATAAAATACAAAAAAATGATGCTAGAATTAGAATGACACCTGCTATGTCTGGTGGGTCCATACACAACTGCAGCTTTGTTTAACCATTTTTTATTTGAACAATTTCTTCTGAGAATTCTAAGCTCACAGTAAAATATCTTAAGTACAGCTAGGCCTCTGTACTCAGACTAGTTAACCCTGTCATGTCCTGCAAGGTGCATCAATTAGAATTCTTTCAGTTGCAAGTAACAGCAAAGCCAACACAAAGTAGATCAACAAGTAAGCCCATTTTATTATCTCCCATATATACATAGAGGGAGGGATTAAAAAGTAGATGATTCAGCAGCTCAACAACATCATTAAGTACCCACTTTACCTCCATCCTGTACCACTATCCTCAGCCTATTGGTCCTTCACCTTATGATCCCGAGATGGCCGCAGCTACTCAGTCATCACGTGGTCATATACCAACATCAAGAGGCTGGAAGAAAGAACATAACTGTCATGTGTTCCTTATTAAGACTAAGAGAAACTTTTTCCAGGAGCCCCCAGTAGACATCCTCTCTTAGCTCAATGGCCAGAAAACATGTCTCATGCCCATGCCGAAACCAACTATTTGGCAAGGTAAATAGAATTACCATGATTAGTTGCCTCAGACGAGTGCCCCTCTCAGTATGGTCCCTAGCCTGGTACTAGTCTGCAAACTGTTGGTTACCAGCTAGGTGCAGAAATTGAGATTATACGTTTAGAAACTTTTTTAAAAAAAACTGAAGTATAGTTGATTTACAATGTTGTGTTAGTTTCACTTGTAGAGCAAAGTGATTCCGTTATATACATTTCAGTTATGTATATTTTCAGATTCTCTTCCATTATAGGTTATGACAAGATGTTGAATATAGTTCCCTGTGCTATACAGTAGGTCCTTGTTGGTTATCTATTTTATATATAGTACTGTGTATCTGTTAATCCGAAACTCTTGATTTATCCCTCCCTCCTTTCCCCCTTTGTTTTCTATGTCTATCATTTGGAAACTTTTATAACAAGTTGACTGAGTAGTTGTTATGCCTTTTGAATGTAATAAAAATTGGGGGCTGGAGTTACAGAAAGATAGAGAAGATGAAAAGGCAGAGGGCTATGTACCAGATGAAGGAACAAGAAAAAACCCCAGAAAAACAACTAAATGAAGTGGAGATAGGCAACCTTCCAGAAAAAGAATTCAGAATAATGATAGTGAAGATGATCCAGGACCTCGGAAAAAGAATGGAGGCAAAGATTGAGAAGATGCAAGAAATGATTAACAAAGACCTAGAAGAATTAAAGAACAAACAAACAGAGATGACCAATACAATAACTGAAATGAAAACTACACTAGAAGGAATCAATAGCAGAATAACTGAGGCAGAAGAACGGATAAGTGACCTGGAAGACAGAATGGTGGAATTCACTGCTGCGGAACAGAATAAAGAAAAAAGAATGAAAAGAAATGAAGACAGCCTAAGAGACCTCTGGGACAACATTAAACGCAACAACATTCGCATTATAGGGGTCCCAGAAGGAGAAGAGAGAGAGAAAGGACCAGAGAAAATATTTGAAGAGATTATAGTCGAAAACTTCCCTAACATGGGGAAGGAAATAGCCACCCAAGTCCAGGAAGCGCAGAGAGTCCCATACAGAATAAACCCAAGGAGAAACACGCCGAGACACATAGTAATCAAAGTGGCAAAAATTAAAGACAAAGAAAAATTATTGAAAGCAGCAAGGGAAAAACGACAAATAACATACAAGGGAACTCCCATAAGGTTAACAGCTGATTTCTCAGCAGAAGCTCTGCAAGCCAGAAGGGAGTGGCATGATATACTTAAAGTGATGAAAGGGAAGAACCTACAACCAAGATTACTCTACCTGGCAAGGATCTCATTTAGATTTGATGGAGAAATCAAAAGCTTTACAGACAAGCAAAAGCTAAGAGAATTCAGCACCACCAAACCAGCTCTACAACAAATGCTAAAGGAACTTCTCTAAGTGGGAAACACAAGAGAAGAAAAGGACCTACAAAAACAAACCCAAAACAATTAAGAAAATGGTCATAGGAACATACATATCGATAATTACCTTAAACGTGAATGGATTAAATGCCCCAACCAAAAGACATAGACTGGCTGAATGGATACAAAAACAAGACCCATATATATGCTGTCTACAAGAGACCCACTTTAGACCTAGGGACACATACAGACTGAAAGTGAGGGGATGGAAAAAGATAGTCCATGCAAATGGAAATCAAAAGAAAGCTGGAGTAGCTATACTCACATCAGATAAAATAGACTTTAAAATAAAGAATGTTAAAAGAGACAAGGAAGGACACTACATAATGATCAAGGGATCAATCCAAGAAGAAGATATAACAATTATAAATATATATGCACCCAACACAGGAGCACCTCAATACATAAGGCAACTGCTAACAGCTATAAAAGAGGAAATCGACAGTAACACAATAATAGTGGGGGACTTTAACACTCCACTTACACCAATGGACAGATCATCCAAAATGAAAATAAATAAGGAAACAGAAGCTTTAAATGACACAATAGACCAGATAGATTTAATTGATATATATAGGACATTCCATCCAAAAACAGCAGATTACACGTTCTTCTCAAGTGCTCACGGAACATTCTCCAGGATAGATCACATCTTGGGTCACAAATCAAGCCTCAGTAAATTTAAGAAAATTGAAATCATATCAAGCATCTTTTCTGACCACAACGCTATGAGATTAGAAATGAATTACAGGAAAAAAAACGTAAAGAAGACAAACACATGGAGGCTAAACAATACGTTACTAAATAACCAAGAGATCACTGAAGAAATCAAAGAGGAAATCAAAAAATACCTAGAGACAAATGACGATGAAAACACAACGACCCAAAACCTACGGGATGCAGCAAAAGCGGTTCTAAGAGGGAAGTTTATAGCTATACAAGCCTACCTAAAGAAACAAGAAAAATCTCAAGTAAACAATCTAACCTTACACCTAAAGAAACTAGAGAAAGAAGAACAAACAAAACCCAAAGTTAGCAGAAGGAAAGAAATCATAAAGATCAGAGCAGAAATAAATGAAATAGAAACAAAGAAAACAATAGCAAAGATCAACAAAACTAAAAGTTGGTTCTTTGAGAAGATAAACAAAATTGATAAGCCATTAGCCAGACTCATCAAGAAAAAGAGGGAGAGGACTCAAATCAATAAAATCAGAAATGAAAAAGGAGAAGTTACAACAGACACCGCAGAAATACAAAGCATCCTAAGAGACTACTACAAGCAACTTTATGCCAATAAAATGGACAACCTGGAAGAAATGGACAAATTCTTAGAAAGGTATAACCTTCCAAGACTGAACCAGGAAGAAACAGAAAATATGAACAGACCAATCACAAGTAATGAAATTGAAACTGTGATTAAAAATCTTCCAACAAACAAAAGTCCAGGACCAGATGGCTTCACAGGTGAATTCTATCAAACATTTAGAGAAGAGCTAACACCCATCCTTCTCAAGCTCTTCCAAAAAATTGCAGAGGAAGGAACACTCCCAAACTCATTCTATGAGGCCACCATCACCCTGATACCAAAACCAGACAAAGACACCACAAAAAAAGAAAATTACAGACCAATATCACTGATGAATATAGATGCAAAAAGCCTCAACAAAATACTAGCAAACAGAATCCAACAACACATTAAAAGGATCATACACCACGATCAAGTGGGATTTATCCCAGGGATGCAAGGATTCTTCAATATACGCAAATCAATCAATGTGATACACCATATTAACAAATTGAAGAAGAAAAACCATATGATCATCTCAATAGATGCAGAAAAAGCTTTTGACAAAATTCAACACCCATTTCTGATAAAAACTCTCCAGAAAGTGGGCATAGAGGGAACCTACCTCAACATAATAAAGGCCATATATGACAAACCCACAGCCAACATCATTCTCAATGGTGAAAAACTGAAAGCATTTCCCCTAAGATCAGGAACGAGACAAGGATGTCCACTCTCACCACTATTATTCAACATAGTTCTGGAAGTCCTAGCCACGGCAATCAGAGAAGAAAAAGAAATAAAAGGAATACAAATTGGAAAGGAAGAAGTAAAACTGTCACTGTTTGCGGATGACATGATACTATACATTGAGAATCCTAAAACTGCCACCAGAAAACTGCTAGAGCTAATTAATGAATATGGTAAAGTTGCAGGATACAAAATTAATGCACAGAAATCTCTTGCATTC
Source organism: Balaenoptera ricei (assembly GCF_028023285.1). Taxonomy (NCBI): domain Eukaryota; kingdom Metazoa; phylum Chordata; class Mammalia; order Artiodactyla; family Balaenopteridae; genus Balaenoptera; species Balaenoptera ricei. Next base: position 47,751,466 of record NC_082660.1, read on the forward strand.
CTATACACTAATGATGAAAAATCTGAAAGAGAAATTATGGAAACACTCCCATTTACCATTGCAACAAAAAGAATAAAATACCTAGGAATAAACCTACCTAGGGAGACAAAAGACCTGTATGCAGAAAACTATAAGACACTGATGAAAGAAATTAAAGATGATACCAACAGATGGAGAGATATACCATGTTCTTGGATTGGAAGAATCAACATTGTGAAAATGAGTATACTACCCGAAGCAATCTACAGATTCAATGCAATCCCTATCAAATTACCAATGGCATTTTTTACGGAGCTAGAACAAATCATCTTAAAATTTGTATGGAGACACAAAAGACCCCGAATAGCCAAAGCAGTCTTGAGGCAAAAAAATGGAGCTGGAGGAATCAGACTCCCAGACTTCAGACTATACTACAAAGCTACAGTAATCAAGACAATATGGTCCTGGCACAAAAACAGAAACATAGATCAATGGAACAAGATAGAAAGCCCAGAGATTAACCCACGCACCTATGGTCAACTAATCTATGACAAAGGAGGCAAAGATATACAATGGAGAAAAGACAGTCTCTTCAATAAGTGGTGCTGGGAAAACTGGACAGCTACATGTAAAAGAATGAAATTAGAATACTCCCTAACACCATACACAAAAATAAACTCAAAATGGATTAGAGACCTAAATATAAGACTGGACACTATAAAACTCTTAGAGGAAAACATAGGAAGAACACTCTTTGACATAAATCACAGCAAGATCTTTTTTGATCCACCTCCTAGAGTAATGGAAAGAAAAACAAAAATAAACAAGTGGGACCTAATGAAACTTCAAAGCTTTTGCACAGCAAAGGAATCCATAAACAAGACGAAAAGACAACCCTCAGAATGGGAGAAAATATTTGCAAATGAATCATCGGACAAAGGATTAATCTCCAAAATATATAAACAGCTCATTCAGCTCAATATCAAAGAAACAAACACCCCAATCCAAAAATGGGCAGAAGACCTAAATAGACATTTCTACAAAGAAGACATACAGACGGTCATGAAGCACATGAAAAGATGCTCAACATCACTAATTATTAGAGAAATGCAAATCAAAACTACAATGAGGTATCACCTCACTCCTGTTAGAATGGGCATCATCAGAAAATCTACAAACAACAAATGCTGGAGAGGGTGTGGAGAAAAGGGAACCCTCTTTCACTGTTGGTGGGAATGTAAATTGATACAGCCACTATGGAGAACAATATGGAGGTTCCTTAAAAAACTAAAAATAGAATTACCATATGACCCAGCAATCCCACTACTGGGCATATACCCAGAGAAAACCGTAATTCAAAAAGACACATGCACCCGAATGTTCATTGCAGCACTATTTACAATAGCCAGGTCATGGAAGCAACCTAAATGCCCATCAACAGACGAATGGATAAAGAAGTAGTGGTACATATATACAATGGAATATTACTCAGCCATAAAAAGGAACGAAATTGAGTCATTTGTTGAGACGTGGATGGATCTAGAGACTGTCATACAGAGTGAAGTAAGTCAGAAAGAGAAAAACAAATATCGTATATTAATGCATGTATGTGGAACCTAGAAAAATGGTACAGATGAGCCAGTTTGCAGGGCAGAAGTTGAGACACAGATGTAGAGAATGGACATATGGACACCAAGGGGGGAAAACTGCGGTGAGGTGGGGATGGTGGTGTGCTGAATTGGGCGATTGGGATTGACATGTATACACTGATGTGTATAAAATTGATGCCTAATAAGAACCTGCAGTATAAAAAAACAAACAAAACAACTAATACTAAACTTTCATTGGGTTATTTGTATGGAAATATGTTAATATAAATGTTTCAGACATTAAAAAAAAAAAATTGGGGGCTGGCATTTTGTAGGTAGGTCTTCATTTGAGAATCCCAGCTCCCATGATGCACAGGGTTGCCCTAAATATTCACAAAAATGGGGACTGTAAAGTGAAGGATGGCCATTGGGTAGGGTACCAACAGTGCGGGCCATGCAAAAAATGATGGGAATGATGTTGCTCCTAGAAACCCTGGAAAATTCCAGACAAGAACAGATTTTGGGTCCAGCACTGCAGAGCAGTCTCTCCTTTCGGCTTCACTTGCATACTCACCTGCGGTGCTACCACTCCCAGGAGGGAGAGTCTTGAGCAGCCAGGTGGAGTTGTGCCTCCCCTGAGAAGCCACACCCCAAAACCTGCTTCCCAGCTGGCCCAACATTACCTGTGTTTTTTCTGATACTGGAGAGTCCTCTTTAGAAGGCTATAATTGGCCTACATCTGCCATTCTTGCTCACAACAGCAAAAACAAATACAAAAGAGAAAAAAAATCCACTAGACTTGCCAAATTAGGCACATACAGTCAGCGGGCCACAGTGACTCACTCTGTAGCCTGTGACAGGGGCTCTCAAACTTTTCTGAGCTCAATTCACAGAGTAAGAAACATATTCGACATCACAACTCAGTATACGTGCACCTGTGCACACACGCACACACACATACCTGAAACCAGTGTTTCACAAAACAGTATTTACTGTGTGTAATACAACTCTGTTTTTTAAAAAACTTGTATTTATTTCTTTTCATTAAAAAATTATGATCTCGTCCCACTAAATCAACTTCACAGCCCACCAATGTGTTACAACCTATAGTTTGGAAAAAGGTGCCCTTAAGGGGGGAGATGTAATGGTTTTCAATTACAGAGGCCTTTAGAGTGGCCACCATTGGCTCTGTGTGGGATGTTGTGGCTCCCTCTGTACCTACTACCAACACTTGAGCCCTAACCTCAGGACAATGCTTCTGCAACTTTATCTTTTTCCTCATAAGCTTCCCTGACCTCAGAGCTCTAGCCTCCTAAATCAGCTGCCTTAGCAATGAGAAGGACAGAGGCCCTCCAGGCTGTTCATGAAGCCTGAGTTGCCCTAGCAACACTTGGCTGTAATTGACTCCCGCTGTCACCTGCTCCAACCTAGCCTGCTTCTCCACACTGCGGGCTGTGGCTCCCTTTTCTCCTGCCTTTCATAACAATCTCTCCATCCTCATTACATAGACAGATGTCTTCTTATTCTTCCCCCTCCTGATGGATGGTCAGATTCTTGGCACACACCTCCCTGGCACTCTCCACATTGCCAAATACTCGCTCTGACATGATTAAACACTCATGGAGATGGATGATTTGCATGTCTTTCAGATCACAAACAATATCTAATGCTGGTCAGTTTAAATCAGAGATCACAAGCTCAAATGTAGGCAAGGGCTAGGCAGGTCACACAGA